>NW_028186867.1:3419449-3467628 GCF_003343005.1 Rhea americana | reverse complement strand
TTTGGCAGTTTATATTCTTTATCAGATCTCTCAGTGATTTGTATATTGACGTAAGTGACATATAACTTGCAACCTATTTATTAATAACATATAATTTATTATAWCATATAAATTATACTCCTATTTATTCTCTTAAAATAAACATTTTCAGATTAAAATATGAAAGGAATATGTTTAACTGAAGGCTCTTCCTAAARGAACTGTGTCCTTTTTCTATTAAGAGATATGAATCATTGAGACATTGTTTTCGTATTTGATATCCACAGTACCTGCACTGGCTTCTTTTTTGGTCTTTTTCTCTAGCTTTCTCATTAGTATGGCACCAGCAATTTAATTATTTCCGTTTGGGCTAATCACTTTAGCCCTCCTTTAGGAGTAGAAATAGGCTTGGTTTCTCTGAACTACTTTATATATCTACTCTGGAAAAATGAATAGAATATCAGATGTGCCTATTTCTCTCTATTGAATAAAAAGGCAGCTTAAGATAGTCTAAAGGATGTCTAAATAAATTTTGATGAATCTCAGTCATTGTATTCTTCTTTGGAACCCCTGAGATATTAGATGGGATAATCTAGTTCTATTGTGGTCATTTTTATTTATTTCCTTCATGACTTGTTTCTTGAATTAGCTTCAGTATGTTATAAAATAAGTCTCTCCTTTTGAATACTTCATAACAGCAAATGCTGAATGCATTGACAACTTTTCTCTTAACCTTGCCTCATTATGCCATTTTACAACTTTATACGTAGATAGTGGAAGTCCCACCTCCTTATCACTTGTTGACATTATCTCACTGTTACTTAGAAGTTTTCTACTGAGTGCCCTTGTATCTCTTGCTATTTTTATTGCCAGCTCCTTTTAGGTATATAGCTAGATATATATTAATCGTGCCTTGAACTGCCAATTTAGGAACACAGTCCATCTTTGTATTTATGAAGCATTTAGCACAATGGATACAGATCTTGCCTGAGGCACTTGGCTCCTATTATGCTACTAAATTGGGTCATGAGTTTTAAAGCTAATGGATATGAGGTGAAGCACTGATAATGGCAAACCATTTAAAGAACACTCATTTTCTTAAGTGCTTTATGCCTTAGAAATAAATATATTCATAATTACTTTATTTGTTAATATCCATGAAAAATAATAAATCAATGTTTATTAAGGACGTGGGCGTGATTTTCTAAATCAGATCTATTATAGATCTATGAGAACTARACAAGGACTGAAAGAGTCAATTATCTAGTATTTTATTGAAATATATTATTTTTATACAATTTAATGTACTGCAGAGATACATTTGTTCATCAGTGTTTTTCAAAGTCATTAGTAATTCTTAACCTATCTTACTTATCTGTAAATAACAGCAAGATCAAACTGACCATTGTTTTTGCCTATGCTAATACATAGCATATGTATGATATGAGAGATAATACCACTCAATAGAAAGAAAAATTGTATGAGATGTCTGCATGAGCTAAGTTTATTAGATTCACCTGTCTGAGATTAGTTCAGGTTGAAAATTTTAAAAAGTACATGAAAAGGATTGAAAATCAATAAAGGTAAGTAGACTTGCCATTAAAAATGAATAGTTTTAAAGATAGTTTTATAAGGCATACAATAGTAACTGGTTTTGATTCTTAATATTTATAGCTTAAAGTCCAYAACAAATGAACAGACTACTTAATTTCTATTTATTAGTGTTTCATTCAAGAGACTAAACAGATGGTGGAGTCCTTGTTTTTATAGGAATAAGAAGGAAGGAAACGATAGTATCGTTATAATCCAAGTGAGATAAGAAAGTTCTTTTAAATAATCTTCATCATTCATCATTCAAAATATTAATAGGGATATGCCACTGAGTTCTCCTTTCATTCATTCTTCTTTTGTACAAGCTCTATCCCCAGAGTTAGGTAATAGCAGTCAATTTAAACCAGAAGGAGGAAAAAAATATATTCTTTTAACAGAAATTTGAAGTGGGGTGAAAATGGAACTCTGAGATCATGTTGTGGATGACTGMAGAGTTATGTCTGTACTTTGCCTGCTCCTGCAGGTTTTTCAGAAAAGGTGAACATAGACTATTGTTAAATATAAGACTGAAAGGTGCAACTACTCAGAAAGCATATATGTCTAGAAGTGAAAACACATCCTGAGGTGTTTTATTCTGTTTTAAAAACATTTTTAGATAATTTTAAGAGAACAAAAATAAYAAGCAGCTATACTGCCTAGGGGCTGCAGGCATACAGACTCCCAGGTTGCTACCTTTTCTCCATTTCAGTGTTGTCAAGTCCAAGCAGAACACAAAACTAATGAGCAAGATCTTAAAATATCATAACATTTTATTTTTAAATAATAACCTTCTGCAGAATTTTTATTTGCCTTTAGTATTTTACCCATTTACATTTTTGTTTCATGTTTCAAGCGTTTTGCTGAAACTATGGTTTATTTTTCAAGAAAAAAAGAAGGAAGAGAGCTTGAACAATGGTTAATAGCTAGATTTTTAAAGAGTGTGTGTATCAAAGGATTCCTAATCATATCATGGGATTAAGCAGYTCTAGTGATGCCAGTAGACCATAGATGCCATACATCTCTAAGAGAGWTGAAAATCATGTAGGCACAGATAATAGAAGACAGTCTTCCACACTGACGTGTAATTCCTGCCCTGGTTCCCTGATATTTCTAACTTTGACAGATATCAAACAATTATGCCCCAATTAGTCTTTCAAAGGAAAATAGCAGTCACTTCTTTGTAGACATAAGCAAGGYGATAGCCCTGCTGCAGAGTCCATTTTGCTTTTCATATCTGACAGTAGGGAGGCAGATTTTGTTGAGTGCTCCCTCTATTCCTGGGTAACRTGGAATTTTTCTACCAGTATACTGTCATAATTTGGGAAAAATGCCTTAAAAACCTAGGAGCTGTGAAACAGATTCAATGTCTAGGTCTAAAGAACGGGCACATGTGAGGGAACGGGATTCACCACTTACCTTGAAATGACAAAACTACTTCAGACTACACAGGACAGACACCAATGYAACAGTAAAGAGAGAATTTGTTTCAACAATCAAATCTAGACAACAGTATTACTAGGTAGAGACAGATGTACTAGAATAACGAACAGCACACTTAAAGCTGCCTACACTTTAGATCAACTCTTTAAGTTTTCTATCTATCTGTTATCCAGCCAACAAGCTGTGGGAAATTTACACTGAATTGGGATCCAGCTCATTAATTAATCCTCTCCCTGGTTTAATTTTTCACAASAAAAGTATCTTGGTTTGAGGATATCTCTACTTTTATATCCTTATACTTTTTGCAGAGTTTTATTCAGACTTAAATATTCCCCCTCAGCAGGATTTTCTGTGGTCCATAACTTGGTTTGGATATTAACCTCAACATTTCCCTGATGRGTAATGCATAATCCCTACCTAACTTTTTAAATGCTAATGACTGTTGTACATGGATAGGTAGAGTCATCTTTTCTACAGAAGATGCACAGAGTCTCTTGACATCCGCCCTGGTCTTTAACTAACAGTATTAACAGCCAGTTAGTGTACTGTTGGGTGAACACTTTTTGTCCACTAGGTGATGCGGATTTTAAACCTCACAGAATAACAGCTTTATAAAATTAAATTTACATTTTATTTAGATATTTATATTGAAAATCACATTTTTACAACTATAAGAAGAAAAAATAATCCATGCAGCCCAATACTTACTTTGAGAATGGGCATGATAATATCCAAATACTTCATGGTGAGAAYAGAATTGCATTTGATGCTATGACAGGAATCAGTTGTTAAGACTTCTCTAMAAGGCTGATAGTCTTGTTAAAATCAGAGCTTGGCCCTGCTTTCCGAGAGCATCTTAAGCAAGGATTGTTGCTTGGCATGACGTTCTATATTAGACACCCTTAATTTTCTAATGTTAGACAATGTAATTATATACCCCTGACTATTCCATATTATGAATTCTGATAAAACTCGTGAAAAAAATAAGTAAAGAATCATGATCTAAAGGTATTTCTGCCACAAGATTGCGCATATATAATGAGTAAAGATCTATGCAAAAGATATTTGTCTCTACTGAAGTTGCCCCTTAACCTTAAGAACTATTACTGACCAGTAAAAAAAMTGTAGGAAACAGGAGGAAAAAAAAGGTGGATTCTCAATCCTTCAACTTTGAAAGAGTGTAGAAAGGCTGGGGCTTGACACTGAAGAGATTAAAATCTATGTGGTGCTTTGAAGATCTAAGAACAAAGGAGACAGAACTCTTGAAGTACTTTGTTGTAATATTTTGTTCTTTTATGCTTTTTTATACTGAAGGAGATGATATAGAAAAATAAGGCTCATAATATTTTTGTTTGAACCAGGAATTGCTGTTGGATTCAGTTTGTAGYTGGAGTTCAACACACACATTTCTTTTCTTTCAAACATCATTATTACGTGAAATGGTCTCAATGTAGTTATAAGTACCTGGCCCAAAGCTATCCCCAAACGTGCCTTTCACTGGGATTTTTTTCCCAAGTGATATATTAAGTTTTAAAACAACCTGGAGTGCTGCATATAGTCACATTACTGTAAAGACATTAATTATAGTATTTATGATAGTTTTTCATACAGAGTTGTGTCAATCACATATTAAGTAATGGTAGAGATGTTGTCAATATAATAAGCATTTTTCTCCAAAGGTATCTGGAGGACTGGGCAGTGATGAATATTGTAGAAGCAAAAGGAATTGGTTGCAATTTAATTTTGAATGCAATGAGCTGATAATGCATTTGATACAACTGTGTTGGTTTAGAAATAGAAAAGATCTTCCTAAGCTCCAGCATCATTCTAGCAGATTTATTTCTAATACATTTGAGTTCAGTAACAAAGTTTCTTCTTTCCATTCTTAAGTCCTTAAGTGTTATTTTTAATAAAGTATCATATATCTTATCTTTTCTGAGTTCATACCTCAGACCTCTGGACATACCTCAATTTATTTTTGATTCCTGATTTTAGTTAAATATGCACATATCTATGTCATACATTATCTAGATCAAATTTGCTTATGAAGATTTCTACAAGATGTCTTTTTATCTCCTACAACAGTTATTTAATTTTGTTTGCAAACTAAATATACTCTGTTAGCTCTGTTTAATGTCTGTTAGTAGACTCGCTATGAGAATGATACTGATTATACATGGAAAGTCTAGTTGTGTAAACTTAGTTAATTAAAAAAATGCATTTAATGAGAGGGAGGATTTATTTCTAATAAGAAAGTGTTATTTTTTATCAAAACGYGCTTTCATTTTTCAGGTGGGAAATCAACAAACTGGGAAGGAGGTATTCGTGTGCCAGGACTTCTCCTTTGGCCTGGAGTGATACAGGCTGGTACCTATATTGGTGAGCCAACAAGTAACATGGATATATTTCCTACTGTCATCAAGCTTGCGGGAGCACAGTTACCCTATGACAGGTAAGGTCTGTAATTGTCTGTGTTCTATAGAAAGTTTCATGATCATTTTCTACATTCTGGTCATGTCTCTTAAGATAGGTGTGGACACAGAAAGAAAAACTAGATTTTAAATATCATTATTTCTGATTACAGTAGTATGCTGTCTCTTTTCATATGGRCATTCTGATGCATTTTGCAGAAACATTGTACGTAAATAGGGCTGAACCTGCAGGACAGCCTTTTTGAGGTAGTTCATAGCAGAATTTGGTGGGTTTATTTTGTTCACATTAAGTGAAAAATTAAAGTCTTTTCTCCCTGCATCTCTTCATCAGTCCTTACTCCAAATTCTTTTCCATCCCTTGGTCTGATACYGAAATAGTCAGTCAAAGGGAATAGTGCAGCTAAAAGACAGTTCATAAACCTGGGCAACAGGAGTCTGCCATTGGCAAATGGCCATTAAGATATACACCTCTCTTCTGTATTCTCAGTTTCTTTCCTATTAAATAAATGCAAAAATGCTCRAAACCTACTATTTCCTAAAGAGCAGCTGTTCAACAGTTTAACACAGTACCGAGCACTACTACTTGTTCGTATTGTCTATCAAGGATTACTAATACTTGCTTTTTCGTTATCTTTTAATGTTGACAAAAGCTACTCCTCCTCTCTGCTAATGGTTCATTTTCTTTTCTTTTTGACATTTTGTATAAAGATCAGTTCTGTGCTCTAGCTCAGAGCATGGCAACACAAACAGTTGTGTCATCACAAGGATCGGTATGGCAAGGATGCGGGGGAGAGGCAAGCAGCAGGCAAAAGGAGGATGAGAGTATACCATCAAGAGGAACACACTGCCAAATCATAGTCTAAAATTATTTACTGAAATTAAAGYTAGCATATCAAAAAAGATACTATTCTACATGAGTAAATATTGTGGAAACAGGACCACCAAGTGTGAATTATTGTAAACTTTATGAGTTAAATGTAAGCATATGTAGTCAAACTTTTACATGGTAACAAAACACATAAACACATTAACTAGACTTTTCTGCTAGGATTCATTCCCTCTATCAAGTAAGTGAAATTAAGTCCTTACAGAGTTTTACAGTCTAATTAGAATATTCATGAGTCTTTAAAATTAATAAAGTGCTTTATTGACATTTGCATGGCACCTATTTTGGCTTGTTCAGGAGCTTCGCAGTCTCAGCAGCAAGTTGTCTAAGTCTCACCTAAACTCTGTTGCAATCCAAGTCCAATATCTGGAGAAACCTGCTGCCGTGCCTAAGCGTTGAACGTATCTACTACAGGCAAATGGTGTTTGAGCACAAAGCATCCAGGACCCCTGAAAAAATAGTGGGAAACCAAAACACTGTACTACTGATGATTCATTGAGTGTTTAAAGGAAATGGCAGGGCAAGACAGGTGTAGGACRTGAAAAATGAGTCTGGTTTGTCCTGGGATATCCCCTACAAGTAGTAATTCTGTCAGACCTAAGCAATTCAGATAGTTCTTAATGTGGGCAAATCTTGTGCACTTTATTTTCGTATTCCTTAAGTGAAGGCTAATGTTTTATTTTGAGCTCAGTGAAAATCCCAATATACTCATGTAACCTTCACCTACAAGTTGTTCCACTCTGATTCTTCTCTTTAGACTAGGYGCCATAATCACTGCTTCAGCATAGATCAGAATGGGTTGTCATGGGCTAGCCTGAAGCATCTTTTGTCTATCAGCTGATTTGTGCCATACCACACCATTGAATTCTTCCTGAGAAATAAGAGAAATAATTAAAGTTAGGACTCAGTAAGTGGTAGGAGCAGTGAAGGAGGCAAGGAGGAGGTACTCCTTGTTAAAGAAGAAAAATAGGTCATCAGGAAAAAAAAAAAAAAAAAAAAACTCAGATGTCCCCCTGTAATTAGCAAATGTAGGAAGACAGAAATACTGAAGAGGTGTTACTGGAAACAGTCTTTTCCCCATGAAGAGGCTGAAGAAGAGAATGTATGCGACAAGCAACTGCCCTGCTCTCAGTGTGATAGTGACTAAGGTTATAGAGGTGAGACAAAAGTGCATTATTCAGTGCATGCAATTTGAAAGTGGGAAAATTCCTAATTTAATCAGCCCTACAGACAAGGATCAATCCTGAAAATATAACCAGAAATCAGAATTATTGGACAACAGTGCTCTAGATGTGTCAGCATGTTTTCCTGTGCATCTTTTGAGAAAAAGTGCTACTCAAAGTAATAGTATTGTATCCACTCACTGGATGCACGTATATTCATATGTGGTCTATGACTTAAAAAAATAAATACAGTACCTGTCTTGCAATGCTTTTAAACATTAGTTACAGTAATGTGAAAAGATTTTCACGTGGTAATGTAGATTAGCTTAGATATCTAAGAGCTTAAACATTTCAACAATGTTTATACAAGRTGTTGCTCAAAATGCTTAAAAAATAATAACCTGTGACTCCATAAACCAGAAAAAATAATTTTCTCTAAAATATCTTGTAAAATTTATAATTCACACCATGTCAAAATTGTAGATTRCAATTTTCCCTCCTGTCAGTTGATTCCAGCTATTCAATGACTTAATTAATGGAGACCTTTATGGCATCTATTGTGGTGTASCTTGCTTATTTTATAACTCAATTTTGATGTAAATTGGCTGATTCCTTCAGGGCATGATCATAATTGCACAGCAGCAGTTAGAGAATTTCGCTCACACACACACACATATATATGTGTGTATATGTATATAATTGATAAATATGTACTTCAAACATAGTTAATTTCAGCTTTGAAATAACTAATTYTGTGTTTAATTTTGGAATCCATAGTTTACTCAGTAGGGTTCTTACCCTTACTTCTGGAGACATTAACACAGCACAGTAGAGGTTTCTCTTGTTCTGGTGTTAGACKAGACTACCCCCAAAGAGCTTGAGCAGGTGTGTGTCTCTGGTCACTTACACAGCAAAAACAGATAAAAAAAGAGATGAGGAAGCATCCCTTAAATCCCTTAGATTTCCTTCCTGATGACAAAATGTAAAATTAATGTTTCTTTAAGTAAYGTAGGAATCAAAGGGGAAGAGTGCCTGAAAGTTTTCTCCAAATTGACCAACTGGAGGTGGGCTTTCAGATCATCAGAGGAAGATTTACTTTTTTAAAGAAGTGAAATTGCACAGTTATAATATCTTCTCATTATGGGACGTTTGGGTTATTCTTCTGACTYTGAAATGTTTTCTTACACAGAATTATTGATGGACATGATCTGATGCCTTTGCTTCAAGGAACAATTATCCGATCCAAGCATGAATTTCTCTTCCATTACTGTAATGCATATTTAAATGCAGTGCGCTGGCATCCAGGAAACAGTAAGTAAACTTGCCTGTTTGCATTTTAAATATTTTATATAATTTTTATTGCAACTTGAATCAGGAAAAAGCCTTCGACTATAGTAACAAGTAAATTGTTTAAAATATCTAACCATTTTCCCCTTCTTTTTCACTTTTCTTTTTCCTAGAACATAGCTATTCACAGAGCCAATTTAATAGTGCATTGATGTTGCCTATCAATACAGTACTGAGATCTCCAGTATCTGAAACTATTTGTAAAAAACCTGACTGGCACATAGTCTCTATTGCAGAATGAAATATTTAAGATTAACCATTACATATTCCTAAAATATACAGATAATAGGATGTTTTGCTGAATAACAGCATAGGTATTATGCAAACCTAGCAGTTTTTATTATTGAGATAGCAGAATGCAGAAGTGCCACTGAGTCAAAGTCTTGATTTTCCAATATATTTGTACAGCCTTATATGAGACCCGTTCATGTTTTTTTTATGAACTTTGCACTTTGCAGGCTAAGGATGAAAACATTGCCCACTAATTTACTTCTGTTTAACCAACAGCTTGCATTTTCTGGTAGCAGYTCCCAGATTAACAAAAACATATTCACACTTTCTATAAAAATGTCTGTGCTGAAGGAAGTAAAACACACATTTGTCTCAACTCAGGTGACACACCATGTGACAAATTATGAAACAGCTTCAAAAACTTGATCCAAGGCATGCTTTTGGTGTAGCACCTTTGATTTTAAGTTCTTTGGGAAAAGACTTGATAGTTAGATTTGCAAACTTAGTTTAAGTTGGAAGCTTGCTYTTCCGGATCATACAGGTGCTCAGTGTCTACCTGTCTTGTAATTGAAATCAGGTAAAGAGAAGGCAAGATATTGCATTTGACATTTATTTACCACAACTTTTCCTATATATCTTGCATTTCATAAATAATCATAATGAAGAGCCTAGCAGTCTGAAGTTGTCGTTATTTAGTACGATTTTATGTCCAAGGTTGGATGAAATTATTGGGCCTCATGGTGAGCAGAGAAGCAAGCAAATCAAGCAGAGAGGATGCTTTTCTCACTACTATACCTTCTGCAAGATGAAGAACCCCTTGTCTGAGCAATGGATCAACTCTGTTGTTCACTGAATGGCAGGTTAATGGGAAATGCAGGGTAACAATAAGGGAGAAGTGTTTTCTATTTACTCGAGGTACAGCAGTTTTGATTGTTGTTCTCCCTTTGTTCTCCCTCCAAAACAAGCAAGACAGAAGGCCCAGTCAGAATCTGGCAATATCTCCATAACAATGGGAGATTTTTTGTATAGAAGTGTATTTTATATTCTACCTTGTGAGCTTACTATGTAGTGGAGAGAATGCAAGTAATGGCTAAATATTAATCTCTTCTCTCTTGCGTATCACTCCCCTAGTAGCATTCAATGTCTGCTTCTGCCTTTTTTTGTTCAACTTCAGATCTTCAAAAATGTCTTTTCTATGTAGACAATGTAATCATATTTGTAAAGATATGTGCTGAAGTCTCTGAAAAGTTTGCTCCTGTTTATCTCTCTCTTTTGTGATATTGCTGTGTAGAGATAAATATGCTTGCATTACAGCTGTATGTACTTGATATTATCAGTAGTGCTATGGATACTCATGTGAAAAAATAGGTTTTTTTCCCCCTCTTCTGATTTCTCAGCAGCTCTAAGTGAAGCAACTGCTAAGTTCAAAGTGCATTGTATTACTGGTTAGTATATTATTGTCCTCTAGCCTCCCACCTCTCTGCTCTTTTTTTACAGTTGATCTCAGAGTCCATTCAGAGTCTCAACTTCTGCTATTAAATGATATTTTAGTGTATGAAACATCCACAAGTAAAATAGAAGTGTAACACAATGCACTTTTTTTCCTAAAAAAGCAGTTAATTCAATCATTTAATTCAAAACATGGCAGGGATTTCACCTAGCAACAAAGAACTAGATTAGAAGTATCCTATGGCAGAAGTTAATTCCCTGCAGTTACACAGGAATACATCCCAAGAAAGTGAATGAGGCCATGTCCACTAATGACAGACTAGAAAGCTGGAAAACTGTACAGCTTTCACTTAACCTCAGCATGCTGTTATTATCAGTTGCAAGGCAGTAAGTGTGCAGGGTTTTAGTAGAGACTGAGCACAGTTCCTACCTCTATGTGCATCCCTGTCTTACGTACCATGTGGCCTAAATAAGTACCACCTTCCTCCACGAGCACGCACACATTTCCCAGGATTCAGAAAGAGCTGTGGCATCTTTCATTTTCTTTTTGCCTCTTGGCAATGATGGTAGTCAAGCAAGTAGCCCTCAATTTACAGAGGACATCCAGCACCAGACAGTTAATTGCCCCTCTACTCAGCCCTRGKGAGGCCTAATCTCGAGTACTGTGTCCAGTTCTGGGCTCCCCAGAACAAGAGAGACATGGAGCTACTGGAGAGAGTCYRGCGTARGGCTACAAAGATGATCAGAGGGCTGGAGYACCTGCCCBATGAGGAACGACTGCGAGAGCTGGGCCTSTTCAGCCTGGGGAAGAGAAGACTGAGGGGGGATCTTATCAATGTGTACAAGTACCTGAAGGGAGGGTGTCAAGGGGACGGGGACAAACTCTTTTCAGTTGTCCCCTGTGACAGGACAAGAGGCAATGGGCAGAAATTGAAGCACAGGAAGTTCCACCTGACCGTGAGGGGGAATTTCTTCCCTGTGAGAGTGACGGAGCCCTGGGCCAGGCTGCCCAGAGAGGTTATGGAGTCTCCTTCTCTGGAGATCTTCAAGGCCCATCTGGATGCAGCCCTGTCTACCATACTCTAGGTGACCCTGCTTGAGCAGGGAGGTTGGACTAGATGATCTCCAGAGGTCCCTTCCAACCTTACTGATTCTGTGATTCTGTGATTGTAATACTCTTAAGGATATAACACTCTTAAAGGGATACTCGTTATGTAAGAAAARTCAGCAAGAAGAAAACACCTCAGGGATCTTTGTCTCTTTTGTGTGTGCTGTGCTTGATCTTTTAGACCAGGAGAGACCTGTGCTGTTCCTGATCTGTGTTTAGAAGACATTTCCCCAGATGATAGTTAACTAGATGACTACAGCTACTTTGGGATTTTGTAAAAACATGGAAACTACTGACTATGTCTGCACATACGGGCCAGATGCTGACCAGCTCTGCCTTGATCTGAGGCTTAGCAAAGCTTAAGTAAGACTGATCAGCACCTTCTGCACTACTCTGGTGACAGAGACTGTGTTATTTTGGCCCATATTAGAAGGATGCAGTAGTCCAACTGCTATAAGACTGCCTTCTAGACTGCTGATCTCTTCTTCCCCAGACATATACTTTCTATTAATTTTAAAGATGCACTGTTTGAATCACAAAGCAGAAACAGATAAAAGAGAGAGTTTATAGCTAAGGAAAAAGTAATTTATTCATTAACTGGAGTACAATCCATTCTAAATAAAAGGTAAAAGTTTTCAAATATTAATGTTATTATTTCTTATTACGTTTCTTTTCTGGTAAGTCTTAGCTTATATGGCTGTTTGAGCTTGTGTATTTTACTTCAAGTAAACTTGTGTATTTTACTTACCAAGATACTCAAGATGTTAGATCAGCTTTAATTCTAAGGAAAAATACATAAACCAGAGGAGTGAGAGGCAAGCAAAAGTTCCCTTAATAACTTTCTCTTTACCATTGTCACCATTCTTCTATCTGAAAAGCCTTTCTTTTGTTTGGTTTAATTTTGAGGACACTTAGGTCGTATAAAATGATACAGATAAATGTAGTGTATATGGCATTTATAATATCTACACATCTTTCCCTAGCTTGCATGCTTTTAAAGTCTGACTTAAGAAGGAACATTTCTCACATCATCCAGGAAAAGTCAGAAATTTAAAATGAAGTATTAACTTTGTTTTTGTCTATGTTTCACAGAAATTACAAAACAAAAATGATTAGAATCTTCTACAAGTAACAAAATGCACTGGTCACAAATGTAAAGATTAGGTTTATCAGTAATCAACAGAAGGGTTTTAAAGCCTTCAGAGGATAAATGCTCAACATTTTTTCGAAAATCTGATAAAATACATCTAAATAACATCATCCACAATCATCTGTCATTTTAGACATTTTTTTCCCTAAAATTAGGTGTTTCAGCTGGGAGAATACCAGATGAAGGTTTTACTCTCAGTTTTGAACATTATGTTGCCTCCTTTAAAAGCAATAGTAGCCTCAGTCCAGAAGTGGATTTTCAGTGCTGTTCAGTTTGAGGAAAGCATAATTCAGTTTAAAAGATGTTGGTCAAATGGTAAAAATGTGTCAGACCATTCTCTTTGAAAGGCAAGTTTCTAAACAGCTCTGCTTTTAAGTAGGTACATTTGTAAGCATAGCTTTCTGGTTTTCAGAAAAGAAAATTTCTGCTGTCCTTCACTTTAAAAATACATGATGATATAATAATATGATACATTTCAATTAGTGTTTTCTCTGAGGTTTTGTATCTTGACTTCTACTGTAATTATTGAAAAGCTTCACATAAAATTCACTGAACAAGAATTCTTTCTATATTATTATAGAGTTAATAACTATTGCAGTGCCCTCTGGCATCCAATTTCCTACAGTATTTCATGAAAAATATTTTATTTTTTAGAAAGGAGTGAGGGGATATTCCCCACCACGTATTTAACCTTTTATACAGTATCAGCTGTTACAAGTTAAACAATGAAAGACAAGAGACGGATATTTTGTGTTTTACAGTTTTCAAACAGGTTATGTAGGATTAATTTACAGAACGATTTTTTTTTTTTAAAGATCTTCATCCAGGTTCAGTAGGACCTGGATCTATTAGAGTCATAGAGAGGACAAAGCAGGAGAGATGTATTCAGAAATACCGTTTTAAAACAACACCTTGTTTGGACTGATGTAGCCTTTTTTTTTTTTTTTTTTTTTTGTAAGATAGAAGTAAAATAAGACTCATTTCTGAAGAAAATGAGGTTAAGAAGAGGAATAACTTGTACCTTTCCATGCATTTCAAAAGGACTATGAAATAGTCCTTTTTTTTCCATACCTTAACCTGTTAATTATTTAACAGGGCTTGCATTGTTTGCAGTGTCATTGTTTAGCTTCATGTTTAATAATAACACTGAGTCTTAACAGTTAAAAAATGTAACCCAAATTCATATGCTTAAGGAATGCCAACTTATGAACACAATGTTGTCTGGAAAGAGTGTACAGGAAATTAAGTCCAGGCAGATACTGAAAACGGAAACATCTGTGAAGCTCTATAAAATCAACCTGAAACCCTTCTTTCTACTATAAAGGTGTCAGTGCAAAAGTAGGTGAGGCTAGTAGTTGTCAATAGTAAATGTAAATATGTTAATTTGCACGTGACATTTTTTGGAGTGCAAGTAGTGGCGGTATACATATATGTGAAAATCCATCCCTTTTTTATGAAGTCCTTTTAGAATATTAAAGAAATGTGATCAGTGAGACATCCACAAACAGATTAAGAGTTCTGTTTTCTCTAAGTTATAAAGTTTTAGAAATCTCTAAATATTTTATATTTTAGAGAGATCTCTAAATATTTGTTCTATCTTCTTTAAAATAAGGAAGACAGACATTTTAATTTATACATTCACTGATGCCTCATAGACAGGTTTCCCACCCTATTTCTTATTACTTTCCTCATAAGAGGAGGATGATTTGCTCATTGTTTTCTTTACCATAAGGTGAATAAATGCTGTGGTAGCTTCCTAGGTAAAGTGTCATCTATGGTTGTCCCAGCAGACTCACTTACAGAACTCATACCCATGCTTAGCTTTTTCTCATTCTTTTACTTGTTTCCCTGAGGAATTTTTCTGTTTATGCTTTATTTGCCTTTTCTGGAGTGAAGAAAGGATTTACAGGAAGCTATTACAGATTAGTAAGGATTCACATTGATCCTGAGAATGCCAGCAGATATAGTTACTTTCATTGCTTAACAATACGAAGGAAGAGAAAATTAATAGAAATTTGATCCAGGAAGGGACCATCTCCTTTTGCACAGCATACTTCAATAGGACAGATAATAATACTGTGTGACTATAACTGTTGTCAGGGAACCGTTTTGGTTTTTTACAATCTTTTTCTGATCAAATCTTATCATACCAACCTCTTATCTTTTCTCAGAAAAGAACAGATGTGAGAAGACGAGAAAGAAAGAAAAAGCATTTGAAAGAATAAGATTTTCCTAGTTCTACTTTAAAAATTAACTTTCAGTTTAAAAGGAATAGATTTCTTTAGCTATGGTAAGTTAGATGTAGGAACACTTTCATCATCAAATTTCCTAATCACTTGTTCAGAGAGCCATTCCCCCAGTGAAAGACTACGGTAAATGTCCTGTGACTTTGACATTATGCACACAGCCTTCCTCTCAGCAATCATATCATAGTGCTTTTTTGTATAAAAATGGCAACTGTAACATACTGGTCTTTTGAATACAAGATATCCTGACCTAAATTAGTAATGTTCTCATTGAACAGAGAAAGGTTGACAGATTTCAATGAGCACAAAAAGGCAGAGGCATTTAAAAGAGGTAATTCAGTATTATTTAAACTTCAGCATGAATGGCTTGCTGTCAGATACTGTATCATGCACTCGCGACAATAAAAAAAGAGAGGAAAAAAGGAAAAATCTTATGGCTTTTATTCTGTATACTTCTCAGCTAAAGCTCGAATAGAAAAAAGGTCTGAGTTAGAACAACTGCCTGTGTATTAAAATTAATGAACTATTTAGAAAGTTATCAGTAGTCAAAAGAAACATAAATAATAGCAACTACATAAAAGAGTAGATAAAAATATGTGACAACTTTCAGAAATGAGCTTCAGCTTACCAAGAAACATAAAAAAGTGGGTCTTTAACAATTTCTGGAGCATTGCACTTCCAAAAATATCTTTAGTTCCGTGTTGGTTTTGAGCCTGCAGCATTCTGCATGTTACATTCAGAACATAGCACTGATTCATCCTACTTTCAAAATTGGATTCAAATGACATATGTTGTCTTAGGCAATGTTCTTCAAGGGAAGTAGTTAATGCATACACAACCCACACAGAGTATTCTCTGTGTCACAGGCTCTGACATCCTCATACTTCTGGCAAACCAGCAAAATATTTATTTCTTAGAGAAATTCCCTGGAAACCTGACTGTCAAGAGCAGGATAATTTCTCAGTGTGTCGTAAGAGACTGTGTCATGAAGAAGAGAAGAAACAACTACAGATGAAAATATTTGATGCTCAGAGGGTGGGTGCACATGAACAGTGGTATACTGGAGACCAGTGTGTGTGTCTGTGGATGACACGTACTGTTGTGAATTCTGCACGGTATAGGTGTTCTCTGACTATAAATCCTGATTAATATTTTGGAAAGCCAACACATCCACAAACCTTTTATCACCAAGGTGATGACCTTAGCCTGAGAAAAACTCATGTGAACTTCCTGTTGACTTCAGAACTTTGTATTTGGTCTCAAAATGTGAGAGGACACAGAAAGCTTTTTTTTTTTTTTTCCCCCATTATCTTTTGTTAAAATATCCAAAMTTTCCCAAAGCTGAAAGGAGGTAAAACAAAACCCAGCTTTTTTTATTAGTTCCTCATTTTATATAAAAGCTATTTCAAACAGAAAAAGACTATATTCCAATAATAAATTGTTTGTAATAGATATTTCAGTGAGCTGTTAGTAAAAATGCAGTCCACAAAGAAGTAAAGATCAAGCCCCTACAAACAGATTGTGACATTTTCTAAATTTATTAATTGCTCAAAGTTTTACCCAATGATTTATTGGAAATAACTCTTAGAGGTAGTTTAGTGATAAGATATTCTGAAGAATAATAAATATAATGCATTTATGCATTTATTTTTATTGACTCAGTGGTCTCCTAGATGTGGGACTCAAATACAAACATGAGAGACTCGCTCATTAACTCTTCAACTTTTTTCAGCATTCACTTAAAGATCACTGTTATATTACTTTCTGTGTTATCATATATCATGAAAATGTGTCCACAAAACAAAATAAAATAACACTGTCACTAGTGCTTATAGGCAAGACCCCTGATATTTGATTGTTTACACCTTCTCCAGAAGTCCCTGCTCTAGGAGTCACATGATTCATTAAGAATATCATTTAAAAGCAAATCTCATTTTATAAAGCAAAATAGATTTCTAGCACTGCTAGTAGGAGGGGGAAGTTAAAAATCATAGTGCAATTAAAACATTAAAGCTCAACAGGACTATATAGAAGAGCATGAAGGTTTTTTAATACTTAGAATTAGCACTAGTGCAATGAAGAMTGGCCAAATCTTTTATTATTAGGGGTAATAGCCCTCCATATACTGTAAGATAATTCTGTCCTTATTTTGTCTGTGCAATATTTTTTCATTTACAACTTGTTATCTGTCTATTGTACATTAATTTTTAAACAATGTGAAATGAAGCAATCTTCTCAATCTCGCTTCAGTAGAGTTTTCAAGATTAACTTTATTTTGTTATCTAGACTCTCTTCAGTGCGTAACACAATGTGCAGGCAGAGTTTCGCTACGTAGCTCCGAGCTGTTCATATGGCTGTGTTCAGTGCTATGTGCAGAGATAAGCTCAGTCCTAAAAGTTTTATAGCTGTCTTAATACAGATTAATTTCCTCAGTAATAAACCCAATCAGCCAGCAAAACTTTATAAGTTAGTCTGTGTACTATCTGTGCTATTTCTTCTTCCAAACAAAATRTAATTCTCTACTTAGCCTTTCTTTATACAATTGTCATTTTGGAAGTTTGAGGTGATTTCCATATTATTTTCCTGACCAGACAAAATCCCAAACCAAAAATCCCAAACTCTGCAAATAAATAAGCAATCAGTAGTAATTAATCATTTGCTGAAGCTAATAAAACAATAATTTTATTATTGCATAATACATATCTGCAAGATTGAAATGCAGTTGGAATAGTAAAGAATACATGGTCACATGACAGTTTTGAGTCTAGCTCTACAGAAGTATGAGATAAAAATGCTAGACAAGAAACTGTAATAAAGAAATCTAACTAAGTGTAGAATTTCATATTTCAAAAAAAAGTTACCTCTATGCTGTGTGGAGTTTATTTGTAATACTTTTTTCCCCATTTTTAACATGCTGTGAAAAACATTAAAATAAGGATGTATTAGTTCCTTATGACCACAGTGTCTTAGAATTCCAAATTCTTTAATCCAATAAGGATCTTGGTTCACTTTTCTTGTACAGTTGGTCCTTTCTTTACATCTTTTCTGCAACTGGCAATTGCAAAAAAAATGTACAAAAATGTGAGTTGTGTGTTCTTATGCTTCAGTTCATACAGCTCTACCCTAACAGAGTTACTAGGTAATTTTAGAAGTTCTGGTGATCTCAAGAATAACAAATAGCTCCAAATAGAAGAACTATACAGTAACAGTACAAATGTTGGCTTAGAAAACCATATTGGTGTTCGCAGTGATGCTATAAAGATCAGTAAGAGGTGCTCAGAAATGTTTTAACTGGATTRTGGAACTTGTTGCTTATTATACATTGTCTGTAACTCCTGGGAATGATCAGAGGTCTCTCTCGTTTTTTTCCCCTTATCATGTGCCAAAATATTTCAAGTCTCCATTTAGCAAGTGTTTGTGCCAGCTTTGTGCCAGTACTTTTAAACAGAGTTATGATATATTGCTTTTTGGCAAAAAAATGAATTAAAAAAAATGAAAAATAATAAAAAATAAATAAAGCTAAATTCTGAGAAGTACATTTAAGTGTTTAGCCAGTTTCAAGCAATTTACTGTTTGTGGATGAAATAAACTCAAAATATATCCTTACTCCTACTGTTTATTGTATTTCATATTTCAGTTGTTATGTATCAAGAGATGATATCTGAGAATGTGTTATGACTCAGGCAGGGAGAGGAGAATATTTAGAAGGACAATAAACACCAATATTGTTTGGTCATCCATGGATCTACATGATAGTGTAACATGCCCGTACAGAGGCCTCTTGTTTCTCCTTTCATATATTTTGGCCTATTCTTGGTAAGACGGTTGTGAAAGCATTTGGGGAACTGTTAAGAGAAGGTTAAACAACCTTGTAGACACCGCCTGAGGTCAAATATTTTAGTCACTAGACCCTAACCTGAGATTGTAGTAAACATCTGTCAGTGTGCAATGCACTATAATATGAAATAGAACGTGTTACTGCAAACCACTACTGAATGTTTAAACAAATCTAATAGACCTGAAAATGTAAAGGACTCTGTTTGCCTTTCCATTGCAACAGATGAGGCATGTGTTTATGGTTACTTGCCTTGTGGAAAATAGCATAGAAAAGGTGTGTAGAAGGAGCCAGGTCAGTGAGTACAATAGGATGATAGCTTTCAGAAAACTATTTTCTAGTGTTTCCTGTTACCATTGCTGTTGTCATAGGTCTTTAGAGAGTATTTTAGCAAAGAAACTCACTACAATTGAGAGATGTGGACAGAGTTCGCTGAACTATGATTTAAAAATTGAATGTAAACTTCAAAAACAAAAAAAAAAAAAAAAAAAAANAAAAAAAAAAAAAAAAAAAAAAAACTACCACTATACAGATGTTTGTGTTTCACAATATCTTTGGAGTGCTGTCATCACTCATAACTACAGTGGGGAAGGAGGGCCTGTATAAAATTTATGTCATGTGATGCCAAAAGCACTTTCAATAGTTTGGAGGAAGTACAATTCAGAACTGTGGATAACTTCAGACTGCAAGGTGTTATTTATTCTATATACATATATTACTTCCTAAAATGTTGGATTAAGGCCCTTATCCTAAACATAATCTACATGGGCCTATTCTTAGACCAGCAAAATGACCCAGGATTTCATGCTCAAGGAGGAAACTGTTTTTGTTTAACTCAACTTTGTAGCTGTCTTGTATAATTGAGTCTGATCTTCTTAGTGCCAAAATGAACAATAACTCCTGAATTAGGTTTGAGATACAAGCTTATTCATAATATTTGGGGTTATCAAAAAACATTAAATGATTCATTCTGGACTCCTCTATCTCATGCACCATTACATTTTGCAAGATAATCCCATTAAAGGACTTTAGTCTTTAGGAAATTAATCTATGTGTCAAAAATGGGTAATAGAATATCAAAGTCATCAATTCTCCAGATTCTAAAAATGATAAGAAAAGTTGAAGTGTGCTCTCTATGATCCTATAAGGAAAATTATCCCTGACACTGTAAAGGAAAGATATTTCTGCTAGCTGCAAGCTTGGCAAACACATCTTTGAATATATGAGCAAGGCACACTGACTAAGAAGATTATTCCTGCCCCCTCTTTCACAGTAGCATCTACAAACTTAAAAGTCTTCCTACAACTGTGCTTCAGGAATTGGTGGATAAAGTTACCAGAATTAATTTTGTCCCTCACATCTTGTGGAAAAAAAAAAATCCTTACTGACCCATGAAAGTGATTAGCTAAAAGTCTTAAATTAGAATCTGGATTATAGTCATTTTTAAAGGGGAAAAAGTCAACCAAAGCACTGAAATCTTAGCATTTTTTTTCCCCTATTTTACATATAATTAGCATTTTTTCCTATTTGTAAAATAAAAAATGTAAGGAGAGGTAGAGGGTGAAGGACAATGGCTAGAGAAGCAAGAATTCTGGAATTCACTAGCTCCTTTGCTGCTTGTTTCTGGTTTTGGATCAACTCTCCTCAGTGTTGGTTACATCTCAGCTAAGCTCTCTGGCTGTTATGTCAGACTATGTTGCCAAATCTCTCTAGCCTAGTTCTGTTTGTGCCAGCTCCAAGAGACGGGAAAGGCTTTGTCCAAATATTGTATCAAGGCTTATGCACCATGTAGCTCAGTAACACCTGCACTTCCCTGGACATAGCTGTATATAACCATATATCTCAGTAGGAGTAAAGACCACAAGATTTTACAGATAGGAGCTCAGAGAACCAAGGAATTTACCTGAAGAGTTAGACATCAATGAATATTTTAAGGATCTTGCTATAGGAAAGTGACAGATAAGTTTCTGAATCATTTTCAGTTATTGCCATGTTTCTCTGATTCACTCTAGTCCTCAGTGCATATCCGTGACAAAACAAGGATTGGCAATTTATTGAGGACAGGATGTAATTTCCTAAAGGCTGATATGTTTGCCTGTTTGACTTTCAAGTGTATGCAGGCATATAATAAAAACATTATTTTCCCCAGAATTACCTGCCCAGAAAACACTTTTACAGAACTACATTTAAACAATAACTTCACCTCAGTAACCAAATTATGTGTCTGGATTATTCAGTCCTTAATATTCTTTGATGCTTAGCTATTATTTAATAACCTAAGAAGACTTGTATATAACTCCATATGAAAGATTCAGGGTCAAATAAGTTTGCAGTATTTTCAACTGAAAGTACTTGAAGTTGTAGGGCACCTTCAGGCAATCTAAATTTTGATTGATATCCTCAGCAGATAGAAATTGATAGAGTTTAGGCCATCCGGATATGACCTTTCATCTCTGGACTGTAACAACAAAAATAGATAGAAGATGTTACTAAGCAGACATGAGTTCAATCTYCAGAGAGCTAGGATTTGAATGCTGAATCTTCTTTTAAAAAGAAGAGTCCAGAGTGAAGGACACTTGTCTTAGACTTGGTAAAACTAGATTCAAGTTTCTTCTTCCTCCAGATTCTGAGACATTAGATAAATCACTCAGAATATATCTGTCAGTGTTAATATAGTGAAGAAAATAATTTTAAGCAAGCAACAACACAGATCTACTTAAACGTAAATTTGCTCAACTTTTTGACTATTTTTTCTAAGATATTTGAAATCATAGGAGATATGACAGGACTTGAACATATTTAGAACCTTGCGTAAACTATTAGTTGAGTACACAAGTAGCTTCAGTCACTATTTTGCTAAGTATAAGTATGAGATTATTATCTGAATGCCTAAGCTAAGATATAACCACTTTACTGAAAGCAAATAGAACATAAAAGGTGAAATCACCCTGATAATAAGTTCTGGRGAATTTTAACATTCCTTTCAGTGAACCACAGCTCTACAGATGGCATAGAAATGGAATTTAGAATAAAGAATGCAACAGATGTATGAGGGAAAGAGGCAATCCAGATGACCTCTGAGATAAGTACCTCTGCTAAAATCTTTATTTAAACTGCAGCAGAAATTCATGAAGATGACAATATGTATTTGAAAAAGTTGCTAGATAAAAAATTAAGTGAAAGGAGTATGCCAATAAAATGTGTCTTTGTCTTCTGCAATAAAGGAAATGAATGATAGTAGCACAAAAGTTACAATAGAAGACATCATCCATCAAGATAGCTCTAAAAATACAATGTAGGGAACAATCATGCAGTGGCAGGGGGATGAACTAAATGACAAAAAGGAAGTTAATTTGAAGTATCTGAAATGGGTTTTTTGTTCTTATTTGCTACAGCTAGTACAGAGTAAAATGCATATATTTATATGAGAAAGAGATGGACATTGCATAAGGAAGGTCATTTCAGATATACTCAGCATAGCACAGACTGAACTTTAGCTCATGACTAAACTAAACACTTTGGGATATTTCACAAGCAGCAGCACCTTGTAAACAGATATTTGTTCTTAGAAAGTTGTTAAAGGTGGACTAGAGGACACTGGCATGGCAGGAAGTTTAACTGTCTGATTTGGTGCTGTCTTACTCTAAAAGTAACTATCTGAAAGACCACAAGAATAATACTTTTTACTGGAACTGCTCTAATGCTAATGCATGCAAGCTCTCCTAGTATCTTTGATTTCTGCTGGGTTATTTTTGCAGTATAAAGAGACCTTTAAGGAGAAAAAGATCTGACTTTAAATTTGAGTCATAAAGGGCACTAGACAGTAATTACATAGAGAGCTGAAAAGAAAAAAAAATGAACCATGTCATTTTAAAAATATCATTAGTTCTGATGCTTGAAACAAAGCATGTTTCCAGGAAGTCTTTGAAGATCAATTATTTACAGGTAATTKTAGTATGGATTGCAGTGGTACGTAGCTGGTTACCTCCTGTCAGGGAGCAATAGGAGTGGGGCTGTGCCTCGAGGTAGGACCAGCCAGTGGCCTCAGCACCAGCAGTGCCCTTGCTGACAAGGGCACAGTCCTGAAGCACCCAAGATGGGTGAGCAGAGGTTGGTGCTGGTAACAGGGTTCATCCATGGTCCCYGACAAGGTGAGGTGATGATTCAGGCCCAAACTCCATCTAAGCAGTCCAGTCAGGAGCAGTAGGGGATGGGACCAGAGATAGAGCTGGAAGCAAGGCTAGATCCTGTGTCCATCCAGTGACAGGGCTGAGAGCTGGTACTACTATGGTGTCGTTGGACAGGGACTGACAGGCTCAGGCTGGGCTGAAATGGGAACATGGGCCTTGGGGGGGGGGATGCCCAGGAGGAGGCTGGGCAGGGACAATGAGGGCAGTCAGTGCCCTCATGGCCAAGACAGTTTTCTTGCAAATTCTGAAGATGGCGATGATGACGTGTAGCTGTCTACGATGTAAACAGCTACGTCTGAGCTAATCACCATGGTCAACAGAGAAAGGTGCAGAATTCTTCTATCACCTTGCCAACTTTCCACAATGTATTGAACGTGAATATTTAGCTAAGTATCAGGAAGGATGCTATGAGAGTCTTGTTCCTTTTGAAGTTCGAATTTTCTGACTGGGAATTTTAAGATTATGTAATTTGCTTAGTGTCTTTTTTACAAAAATCAGAAGAGATTCAGTTAAGTGTATATAAGAAATAAATTAGACCATGTAATGAAATAAAAAGAATGCTTTGTTTTTGCAGTATAGAATGACTTTTTTTTCATACGTCACTGTCATAAAAAAAAAAAAAAAAAAACTGACAGGAATGGCCAGAAAAGAAAAAGGTGCATTAGATCCACAATCTGGTTTCAGTTACGGTGGCTTAAAGATACTTAAAACATAATTAAGAAAGAGCCACTTGCTTCATACACTCAGCTTTCCTTTTAACACAGAACTGAAATAGGACATTTACTATAGCCATTAGCTATCAGCTCCCTGAGAATCTTTTTATTCTTTCTTTTTTACAAATAAATGCTGCTCGTGATTGGAGGAACTCTTACTCTGACGTTGGGGTCCTTTGCCACATATACTTTATAAACCTCCTAAAACCTCATTCTTTGTCTTAGTACCAACATGCAGTGGCAGTGTAATCTGACAGAGACAACATGTAGAAACGTAACGTGTAACAAGACATARCAAGATTCCATAGATAYATGGACATATACTTTACTGGTACTTACATATTTACATGTGATAGTCCACTGCAAAATTTTTGCTTGAGATTTCCTGAATAGTAGAAGGCAAGTGCTCCTGACCACTTTTCTGATTTTGAAGGTCACCATTCATGATAAAGCTTAAAGTGTCAGTGTGATGGGGATTTATATYCCTTCTCCACAGCTTCGTCTACACAATCACGTGAAGAAAGGACTTAAATAACAGTAAGTTTCTAATTCAAAATGTGTGGGCCAAGGAAGAAAATTCACTTTTCATTCAATTGTAATTCATGAGTCTTCAGCTCACTTATGTCACATTTTTGATGGACAAAGTCCAGCCCCTTTCTCCCTTCTGAGCTATGCCTTTTCCCATCTGTTTGTTCCTTTCTCTTTCTTTTCCTCTTTCTGTGCTTCTAGTCTCACTAAAAGTGAACCTCTTTTTAATTCTCTTAAATAGACCAAATCCTTGTGCGAGTCTTTCTTTTCTGCAAGACTGTAATAGTCACTTTGACCTTCCTGCGGATTTTCCTGTCATGTGTTTTTTCTCTTAGTTCCACAAGTCCATTCATTTCCAGTGTCCTTTCTAAGAGACTTTTTTTCTCTTCCAGTAGTTTTCTTCAGATTTTTGTTTCTGTTATTCCTGGTTTTCTTTTTTGATGACTTCAAGAAGACATGTCTTTTGCACTGTATGGAACATCTGAGTCACTCATTTTTTATTGCTGAAGTCCATTAGKGTCTTTTCATTTTATTCTTGATTATTGAAGATATTTTGTTTTCTGTGCTTCCTACTTGCTTTCTAAGCATCCTCTTCACTCCTTGTTTGCCCTCTTGTGTGTGTGGTTTTTTTTTCTTTCTGTTCGATATTGTCCATTTCCTTCCTTCATGAAGGCACTACAAACAAGAAAGACCTCCAGAAATACCAAAGTCACTCCTAAATCCCTACTTTGYGTTGGACTCATTAAACACAACAGCTGGAAGAAGCAGAACAGGCATCAAGTGTCACGTACCTAAGCTGTCTCATTATGTATTTTAATTTACTGTTGAGCCTCACACTAGAGCARCTGCAGCTGAGTTTGGTTGACATAGCTTCCTATTTTGTAAGTGTCAAATAACATAACTGAGAAAGGAAGGACATTTCTAGCTTGAACAGACACCGTAGAAGTGTTTATAGAAAATTAACCTAATCAACTGATACATATTTCTGCTAACAACATTTTAGGTAGGAAAGTGTTTCCTCTGACTAGCGTGACAAACACTCTTACAGTATTTTCCTGGCTTTGCTCTGWGACAGTGGAGACAGAGTTATTGTTAGGCTATCAGTTAGAGCTATTTATACCCTGTGACTTAGACCGCTCCATTCTGTACTAGTATTCACCTACCTACTCTGGGACAGAAAGCTTTTTTTTTTAACAATATTTACCCTTCTCTTAATCRTAGTAAGAATGTAAATCCAACTTCCTAGTTACTTAAGTTGAAATAGAGATCCTTCCTATTGGCTTTCCTATTGGAAATGGTATGCTTTTTGCAACAGGTCTTCGTACAGATAGCTTTTGGTTTTTGGGAATCAAGAATCCTGGCCTAGCTGTGCCACTGGAAATTCAGCATTTCAGTGTCTATGTCATCAAGTAAAAGAGATATTGCTCAATTTTCATAAGTATGCATTATTTCTATTTTTAAATAATAGAAGTAAAGTAACCAACTGAACTAAACCTGCTCCCAAAGTAACAGTAAAGTAAAAGATTTATGAAGGTAAAAAATAATTTGTCTTTCCAACAATTTTAGTTCTGGCTGGGCCAATGTAAATCAGAAATATTTTTCAACCTTTTGTTGCCTTTTCTGAGAAATTTTTAAGAAGCTTCTGAGATTTTTAAAGGACTTTAAAGTTTCTTTCACAGTAACACAGGTTAAAATTTCAAAACTTGACCTGAGAATTATCTAAGCTCTCAGGGGCCAGGAGGCAATAACAGACTCCTCAAATATTTTTTGTTGTATTTAACAATTTTTATGATGTCTGACTAGTACCTTTTTTAATTCCTTGSCATTGACCATAAAGAGTGTTGAGGAAATAAAATATATGAATCAAAATATTTCAACTGGTGTTCTAAGTATGGATACATGGGACTGCCATGATGAGAGCATATTTTTAAAGTAGTGACTAAAGCAGTAGTAAAGATAAAAAGGAGTTACTTTTTTTCTCTCTTTTTTTTTTCTTCGCACTCACCTTTTTTCCTCACCTTTTGATTACAAACTAAGGAGCAGGAGTGGGCACTATGTGGAATTTACAAGCGAAAGCCCACAGTACACCACTCCAGTGTAGCATTCCTCATGCGAAAAACAATCTAAAAATTACAAACTTTGCTTATGTGAATTACTTCATGCATGACCAAATGATGGTTCACTAGAGAGAAGAATTTTTTATTAATTGAATGGTAGACCTGAAGAAACCTTTCATTGAAATCATGATGAGCTTTTTTCATTTAAGTCCTAAATAAGGAAGGTTAAAATTTATTCACCCAGTTTAGAGCTCCAGGAGACCTTTCTCTTTAGCAGGAAGGTAGATTATAGCAGATAGGAGTGAAGCCTGCTTTCCACTCTGCCCACCGTGGCCTTTCGTTAGCTGGAAAGTGGGAGAGAGTCAAGGTTATTTMCTTTTTCCGTCCCTTACTGTGATCTGGAGAATAGCTGAAGTTTGCTCTACAGAATTGTTGAAGTCTGTGTCTAACTTGCATACCACCTAAGGATGATAATAAAAAAAGATTCCCCTTGCTTTTCTTAAACTAATCTTCCCTTCAAGCTCAAGCATTTATACTATCTGGAGAAATGTAAAATAAACTTTTTTATTTTTGCATAGAAGTACACACTGGCAGGTTGCTGGACTTCTGTGAAATACTTAAAACTTGAAAAAGCCCATGAGAGAAGAGATAATAGACTTCTAGAAATCTTCCTAGGAATAAATTTCTGTGAGATTCCCCTTGCTTGCCATCTGTAAGAGAACATCCTGTGATATGTCCTTTCTGTGTTTAGGTTTAATTCGGGATTTTAGGGGTGGAAGGAAGGAGCAGGGTCCGCTGCACTATTTGTATATACACTCATAAATCATATTATTCTGGATCACAGACACTTTAAGTAGGCTACTGTTTTCCATTTCAAGTGTATCAGTTTCAAATGATAGGCATATAACACTTGAACTTTTTTTGCCCCCCATGGCTCAATTTCCAACTGAAACTTTGGCCACCCCTCACATATCAGCCCTTATAGTCCTAGAYGGTTTAATATCTGCAAAATTTTGTCCTCATTTTCCAATATTTTTTTCCTAATAAAAAGAAGAGGATTGAGTTGTCATATATTTTTGCCTATGACATGCATTATCTATCTATGAGACCAAAATTAATGCCATGTATTTCAGATGCTAAATTACACATACTGATAATCTGTACAATAAAAACAAAATTCAGCCATTCAGAAATAATGATTTTTTAATATTTAGGATAGATACTGAAATTTTTGCACCATATTATTTAGAAACATTGCTTTTCTCTAATTCCAGTTTTTGCGTCTAATAAAAAACTCCTATGCTGTGTTGTCATTCATGCTTAACTGATGAAATTTTCAAAATAAAAGATCTTTCCAGAAACATTTGTGAGTATCCTAGTAACTTTGGTGAAGTAAAAATATTCAGGTATTTGAGACTTCCTGTAGAGAAGCTTAATTCATCTTTGTTCTGAACTTTTTAAAATAAACCAAATGAATGCTCAGTTTTCTTGGGCAGTGCCTGCAGCTCCAGGCTAGTGAGCTTAGGAAATTGTTGCTTTTCACTTTTACTTTGCATGACTGTTTCTTTTTCTTTCTTTCTTTCTTTCTTTTTTNTTTCTTTCTTTCTTTTTTTTTTTTTTTTTTTTTTTAAGTGTACTTCTTGTCAGGTAAAGGTCAAACTCACTTTCAGTTTTCAGATTAACAATTTGGTATACTTTTTTAGCACATTGTGTGTCTTAAAGTACTTTTTAACATCCAAATTTTGAAAAATGAATGGAGAGAGCCATTTACTAGCAAATTCCTGGGGATAGTTTTCTAGTTTTATTTCTGGTTGGTTCAAACTTGTCTGAAAATTTTTGCAGCCTTTGCATTTTGGTCTACTATGCTTGCCTCAGTATCAGGAAAACTGCTGTCTGAGCCTTGCAGATCTGTCCATTTCACTCAGGATGATTGCATCCACTTTATGTAGGAAAGGAATGATTGTCCTCAATTTCTTTTGTATTAATAAAATGCATTTTTTTTCTGAAGGACAGATAGGAGAGAACAAAAAAAATTCTGAATATATTTCTCTCTGATTTTTTATTGTATTTGGTGAAGTGCCTATGCTTTGTCACATTTTGAAGTGTGTTGCTCTCTCACTTAGCTGTATCTCATACTCTCTCCATTAGCTGTATCTCACACTGACTGCAGTGGAAAACCGGTACATGCAAATCAATACTATTTCTCTTGCAAACAACAAAATAGAGCTTTTCAATTTTCAATGACCTTCCAATATAACTTTGAAAATGATCAGTAATTTTGTTTGTGCCAATATTATCTTCTGCCTCCAGTGTRATATGAACTGCTGCGCAGATGAACTGAAAATTATGTGGGATGTTCAACAAGTGAGGGAGCTCTTAAACTAAATCTTTAGCGGGGGTCTGCATATGTCCAAATTACCATGGATGGAAAAATTTTCTAGGAYAACATATTATTCCATGTTTCTGTTAATATAGTCCAACATTTGGACTTCCACATATGAGGCATGACATTGCATCAGTACCTCTTCCTTTAGCAGCATTGTTTGTACTGCTGTCAGCATACCCACTGATTTCATSTAGGAAAAGGATTCAAGTAGGTCAAAATTACTGGAAATTCATCCCATTTGGGAGTTTCTTCAACAATTGAAGAAAGCTGTGCAAATGATCAGTCAATTCCTTTTGAAGATGATGAAGACTTCAGGAAGATCATTCTTTTTCAGCTGCTTCTGTTTAGTGGATTAACTTCACTTTTGAACAGAATTAAGTTGAACCTTCTCATACCACAAAACTTCAAATCACATGCACTAACTCATACAAGAGATCAGTGAAGAGATTTCTGTCTTGACTCCAGCAGCCTGAGCATGGTTTTAGTGTCTTGTATTTTTCCTCCAGCAGTTGCTCAATATGATAATTAAATATTCAGCCTTCTGCAATCCTGTTTGTTTTAGCAAGCATTTAACATTGCAGATTCAAATCCATAAGGTTTGAACATCACTGTTATTACTATTTTTAGTCATGGTTTTACCTCAAATACTTCATGTTCTGCACAGTGCTTTATACAAGACAACYCATTCTCATAAACTAACATTATGTGTTTGAATATCACTCAGTTATTTTCCACCTACATTGGGACATCATGGGCTGTGCTTAAATTGATTTAACAACAAAACRTTGTAAGATACCAAGATACTTAAAAGAAGTTTCTGAAAAATACATATTTTCACAAAAAGAACAATAAAGTTAAAAATTTTTGCGTGCAAATATTAGATTTTTATTAACTGAGGCATGCATGTATTCTTGAAAACACATATATTCTTTATTGTTACTATATAATATTCTCAGTGTGCTAGATATAGTTCTATGAGAATTTAGCAACCAAAACCCTTTTCAAATTGTTTTAAATTATTGAAGAGCTGAATATGTAGCTATAAATATTTGCAATACCTACATTTTATAAGATCAGTAGAGAATCTGTTAATTCTAAATGACTCTAAAAATATATGAAATGAGAAGAAAGGAATCAATGTAACAATAACAGTTATCAGAAGAAAATCACTTAAAAGTGAGTTGCAGCTTTCATGTGCTACCGTGTAAAAATGGTTAAGAGCTGATATAAGTGAGAACTTGAGAACTCACAATGGCCACATAGCACACTCAAAATAAAGGAATTAGCTTTGCACGATTTACATTAGTGTGCTAAGCCAAAGAGTTGTGCTTAAAGGCATCTAAGCCAAAGAAAGTCTAACAARTGCCCTAATTTATGATGAAGAACCAGTTTGTTTAACTTCTATGGAAAGAAGAAACATAATAATRTGAACAAATGAGATGATAATAGCAGCAAACAGGGAAAGCTGCTCTCATAGGTAAAATRCAATAAAAATAAGGTCTAGGCAATAGCACAGCAATAGAGTCCATTGACTTCAAGAACTGCTTATCAGAAAACAGGATTTAGCTGTCAATGATTAAAAATAGTGCTGTTATAACAGAAATGACATCCATATCCAGAATGTCACTGCATCTTGGAAAGATTAATATATTTTACTGTGAGACTCTTATTTGATCCCATGGCTGCTAGCTGTCTGGTGGAGTTACGGTTGTCCCTATGGGTATGAGAGGATGAATAGATGGCTGGTGGGTGAAGGATAAACCAGAAGAGGAGTCTGGCATGGAGATCAGACTCTTAGTGATTGCATTCATGTATTTATTTGAACTAATTAAGTATTTTAATTTGAGAATGTTTACATGCACGAGTTTTATACCTTTTTTTTTTTCTAAAAGTGGGAGGAAAGTGATATTCTGGCAGAGGAGTACATGAAACTGTTGGACAATTCATAGAGCTGGAGCTTTGCAGGAAAAAATGGATGCTAATTAAAGCATCTGGGAAGCATCTGGGAAGGGGTGCTGCATGCAGCATTAGGGCTTGTCTGCTGTGTTTTAAAAGGGACCTGATGTACTTTGTTGTGGGGGAGCCCTGGCAGTTTGCCTAAAGCCTTCACTGAGAAAAAGGCATATAGTTATCCTTCTATAAAAAGAGAGCTCACTATTGAGATGGTTTGCAGAATACAGGTATTGTTAATTACTGAGAGATTAGTTTGGTCCTTTTGGTTAACCCTCCGACAAAATGAGATTTTATACTAATTGAAAGACACTGGGAAAAAAYTCTGTCTTTTTAATATCCAGCCTTATACAATTCATCAGCTTTACAGATTAGAAGTGTGACAGCTCTTTATGTCTCCTGGTGTATTACACTGGCCATTCTACAGCTACAAACACTGACAGATATGCTTCATTTTTTTATAAGGATTAGGAAATCAGTGGTTAAACTCTGTCTGCTCTTCCTCCAGCATCACATGAAGTTCCAGATTCTCAGTGGAACATCGCTATAGTGCAACAGATGATCATTGCACAGTAACAGACTTTGCTCTCCCAGAGCTGTGTTTTGCACAGCRTAGCAGTGACATTATTTAGCAGCTTAACTGACAAATTACCATCAGCTCTTTAAAAAAAATAGCTRTATAATTCAGATACAATACAAGATCACACATGTTCTGTCCCCCTCCCAACACGTGCATTTGCAATATGCCATGGGGTCTGGATAGAGGCAAATCTGAACAATTTTTGATTCTGTGGGAAAAAAAATAATCATAGTATAATTTGATTATTTTTTTCTTTCTTTTTCCCACGTCTTTRTACTTACCTGTATGAACTGCTGATAATGACTTGCATTATCTCAGAATTCCCTATTTAAATTGCTATATGTAAGCCCTTGAACTGGCTCTGTACTACAGTGACCAACAACAAAGAAGTTGGCTGAAAAGTTCTTTTTTATATCATTCAGCACAAATGCATGCTCAAAGAAAGATCTATGGTAAGATAGCATGACCACAAAGTTCTCAAACGCACAGTCTTACTGGAATTTCTTTCAGCTGACATTTTAATAGCTGTTTATCTTTTTTTCTGTCCTTCTTATATCACAACGTTGTAATGCTCTGAATCAAATTTTCAGGTGAGGTAAATACAGTGGGTCCATGAAGACATACAGTGCACTGATTAATAAAGCCCTTTGGCTTTTTATKTGCCTCATTGTCCATCTTGCCAATTAAACACTTTTAAAAAGCCTGAAGAAATATTTAGTATAGAATCATATACTTTCTCAGAATATAAGATCTAAATCTCAGGAAATGGGGCGTATGACCTGCTCTGAGCAATGTTCTGTGCATGAGGTCAGAGAGATTTAAGGGGAATGTTGGTGTTTGTCTGTTTATTTTTAATCATGAGAAAACAGCAAAGTACTTAAGTCTTGAACCAATCTTTCAAATGTTACTGGAAAAGTAGATGAAGGAACACATCCTTTCCTYGCCTTCCCCTTCCCTTTTCCCATCCCCCAGCATGAGCGCGCTGTACCCGCTGTCACAGCGAGAGCCCTTTGGTGCCTCTCAGAGTGCTGTGTCCTGTTGTCTGTGTGAGACTCTCAGCCCTTAAAACTCCTTCCCCTTTGCTGACTTCCAAGCAACGATCAGAGGATTCTTCCAGTCTAATCTGTGTAACAACCTTCACCCCTCCGACCCGGATTTAAGTGCAGACTAAGTGAACTGGAAGTCTCCAGGTTCTATCACTGAATAGGTTCCTAAAGGTAAAATCTCTTATGCAGGCAAAAATGCTGTAAGATAGAAGAAGCTGTAAAGAGTCTTGAGGTCACATACTGTCTTTTAACTTCATACTATAGACTAGAACTGCAGCCTATGACTCTTTTTTTCTACTGAAACATGTCTTTCTTTAAACTTGTTTTTATCTTTAAAAGTCAAGTATGAGGTGGTTACAGCATGTGATGTACCAGTTATCTGTGCCTTTTTTGTCCACGTTTTTGTGGTGATTTCCATTCTACTGAACTTTGTAAGTCTACCTCTTGAAGAAACCAACTCATATTTGCTTAGGAATTAATTCATATTTTCAAACAGTAAAAATACTGAATGAGGTTACACAAGTACAGACAGTTCAATTTATGCACAAAACAAATTAAGCTAAGTGACATATTCAGAAATGAAGACATGCCTGATCCTCATATTAAAAAGCAGAGTTTCACCTCAAGATTTTACCACCCTAACACTTATTTATTTTTGCAAAAGCGTCTAGAGGCTTGAGACAGGAGTTAGGATCAGTTCATGTTATCACATTTAATAAAATGAGAGTCTCTGCCTCAGGGTGTTTGCAGCTTAAGTCTATGACAGAAGGTATTGGGTTAATACGGAAAAGAGATGAGTAGAGAATAAGATAAACATGAAATTACTTTGTTTTGCAAAATGAGCAAAAGTCATAGCCCAACAATGTCTAGCTAAGAGGTAAAGGTCCATTTTAATACATCTTAAGGAAGGCCATGCAATAGCTTAGTAATATTCATGCAGCTCTTAGCACTGTTTATGTAAAAGCACAAAGTTCTTTTAAGTCTTCTGTGACCTAATTAATCAGAATCTTCCAAAGGAATGAAGTGGTCAGAATATATATACATAGCATGATAACTGCCATGTTTTGCCTTATTTTGTTTTGCTGTTCCAGTATGTTGTAGTGCCTGTACACAGTGAGGTTGAACCAAAAGATTGATTTCCTGTGGTATAGATTTGATTTTTATAAGATTAGGTGACCTTAACTGTATCTCTTATCATCAGCTGTGTTATGTCTGTAAATTGCAGGTGAATCTATTTGGAAAGTCTTCTTCTTCACTCCAAACTTTAATCCTGAAGACTCCAATGGTTGCTATGATTCTCATGTTTGTTTTTGTTATGGAAGTTTCATCACACGCCATGATCCCCCACTACTCTTCGATCTCTCCAGAGACCCTGAAGAGAAAGTACCACTGACTCCAGAAACGGAGAGTCGTTTTTATGAAATCCTCCATGTCATATTGCAAGCAGTAGATAACCACACCAAATCATTGCATGCTGTCCCGGACCAGTTATCGTGGGACAACCTTCTTTGGAAGCCGTGGCTCCAGCCGTGTTGCTCATCACTCTTTCAGTCTTGTTACTGTGACTATGAGTCAGAAGAGCATCTGCCAGAGGTGCATTTTGGATAAACGAGCTGCAGCTCTGTTTACAGAAACTGGAACAAAAATAGATATCTCAAGTCAAACCACTGCAGTACTAACCTTTATAACGAAATTACAGGGTTTTATTATGTATTATTATGTTTATGTGACTAGTTTGATAACTGTACGCAGAAAAGGAATAGATTTGTACCAGTATCTCTATCACCATGCACCATCRATCTAAAATAATAAATAGATTGCAATCTAACACTACATGTGCCATGCAAACATAAGGAGTTGTACAGTAGGGGGTCTTGCACTCACATTGAAAATGGTATTCCCTAAAGAATGCCCTATTGCATGACATCAATCTTTATTTCAGAAAGAGAGAAACCACTTCCAGTGTGTCAGTGGTGTGCTTCAGTGTGCACCAGAAGTCTCCAGATGTAGATGCTAGCCAAATTCATACAGCTCCTGCTTCCAGTCACTAATATAGACACACTTTTAGACTCTTATTTGCCAAATGAAAGGTTTAGTCCAAGTGTGAACTATGAATTCCAAATTCACACTATACTATAACAGTATATTTCAGTATCTACATACCATACTTATTCTTCCACTGATGAGTGCAAGCTGCATCTTGAATACATAAAATCAAGAATCTTACTTTAAATATTTTTTGCCGTCTTTTAAGCTATCCAAATAGGATCTACTATTTTCTGAGAATAAATTTGATCTTGAGTGCTTAAATTTTCCCAAAGCCAAACATAACTGTCTCTGAGTTCTTAGCAAGGCCTTGGGAAATCTACAGTACTTCAGGGCTAATTTCTGTATCCATTTTTATCTGCATCTTATTCAGTCACATTTTCTTTCCACTCTACAGCCAGGCAAACTATTTTCTTTGGCAGATTGTACAAGAAGGAGAACAYATCAGCAAAATATTAAAATGATTTGATGCCTGAGTAACAGAAGATGACTTGTTCCTTGACAGAAAAAACGGTTAATTCTAGYATTATAATGTATTAAAATCAGTTAGTTAGTATTAGCACATCCCTAATGTAAAAATGATCTTGGTTGATAATAATGCAATAGCTTCAGTCAGCCGGCATTAAGGTTTTGACTCAGTTCTTGGGAGCCGTTAAAGGCTGTCCTGTAAAAATGTACTGTGATATATGATATATTCCTCTCTGAAAAATCTGTGCTTGATTTGATTTTTTCTGCTGCAATTTCATTCAAAATTTCATTCTTAACTGTCTCCAAATGCCTGTCCTGGGAAGTGATGCACTCTTTCCTTGAAGTCCTATTTCTGATGTTCTACCTCATGTTTATGATTATGCGTCTTTACTTAAGTATGTGCTCTGCAAGCTGTCTGCAGATGGCAAAATCATGTGTCTGCTGAAAAAATTATACAGTTTGGATATTTCCCTGATCACCTCTCAGGACTAGCTGGAAAGCTGTCAGATGGCCATTCATTCAGCATAATTCCCTCTTTGCTTTATTTAATTACTGAATATACAACATAAGTTTAGAAATGGAGATGCCTGCAGTTTCATCMCAGGTACTCTTCTGCGTTGTTCTGTGGCTGCCCCTCTACTTCAAGGCAGGATCCACACAGCCCAATTTTCTCTTCCCCGCTATTCAGACCAAGCAGCCACTGGAGCATAGTGCTGGTCCCTCCGTGCCGGCAGCCCTSCTGCCTGTAGGCACCAGGAGACCGATGTGAGCTGCACCCCAGAGGCAGCCCGAGCTGTGGTCGGGGTGCAGGTTGCCTGGGCACTGAGCAGGAGGTGGGGCTGCTTTCTCCAGATCTCACAGTTCAGGTGCAGCTTACATAAACTTTTCAAGCAAACAGTCCTGCTGAATCACATAGGCAAAAATACATTTGTTAATTATACAGCAGGAATTCAAATGAGGTGTTTTATGCCGTTGGATTGTTTTTTCCTCCCACAGTTGCTTGGCTGGGACTTTGACAGAGATCTCAGTGGATATTCTTAAGAACATCCCCATCTACTTCTTTTCCTTAGGAAGCTGCTACGTTACTATTATTTCTTTTTTTTCTGCAGCTGCAGTAATTGTTTGTTCTGTTAGGCACAGCAGCTAGTCTGTGCCGCTTGACTAAGATATCAAAAATGGTAATTTTTCTACTCTTCTGATTTCTTCCTGGCTGAATATAGCTTATTTTTTTTAAGCCCTCCTTTGATTTTGACATCATCTCTCTATTTTCTTTTCTAAAATTGTTCTCACCCCTCAAATACTTTTTAACCTATATCTTCAGTCCTACCATTTGCCTGGCATATTAATCACTATGGCTATTTTRCTGCTAATCAGTCAAAGAGTAAAAATTGTTCTTTGTGAAAATACATGCTTTTTAGCACTCCTTACTCTCCTAACTTCCTACTTATTCCTACTTGAGATCTAACAAGAATCAAGAGTGCATTACGGAATCAAAGATATTAAAACACACCCAGGACACCCTTAATAATATGTTATTTCTTTTTTTTTTGTGGCACAAATTCATATTTATTAAAATCTAATTTAATGMAGTAATTAATATTTTGAAGTAATCAATAAATCTTAACTCCATTTTTACAATTATTCCTTCAATAAAGATTCACTGAAGAATGAAATGTTTTTCTTTATTGTCTATGCACACGCTATTTCATGTAATGCCTAGAGAAATGATCCTTTACAAATACATTGCAAATGTACAGTACCTTTCAGTACTATACCTTCTGTTTTGGAGATAGCATGTCAGACCATAGTAATTAAAGCACTCTTGTTTATCTGCAAAAAAAAACAAGAAGCACCATATACCATTTTTATAATAGTATTGCTTGGTTTAACAGGGGAAAAGTTTTGTTTTTCACTACAGGTTATTGATGGAATATATATAAATCACAGTTTATTAACCATAAAAAGTAAAGAAAAAGTGCTGCTATTATACTCAGAGACTGTGACCTTCAGCCTATCGTTTAAGTAGCATCTGTATTGTAACATGGTGCCTGATTGTAGAATGCATCAGCTTAAACTGGGAGTTAAGCTTCAGAGGAAAGTGTATTCCTCTACAGGATTATTTAGCAGTATCTGGGTTTGGATTCACATCCTAATTTGTCACAGATTCCCTGTGTAACCCTGAACAAGTCATTTAATTCTCTATTTGTCAGTTCCTCATCTGTGCCCAAAGAAGGATAACAGTATTTCTCTAACTAACTATTGGGAATATTGAAAAAACAAAGAATGCTAAAAGTGATGAGMTGGTTAAGGTGAACTTCCTAGTCAACAGGTCACCCTCTGTACAAAATGTACAATGTAGGAGCTGGAAAACTAGACTATAAAAAGGTATCCTTAACTTCACATCTGCAGATAGGTTCTGTGCTTACCAGTTAGCATGTGTGGGATCAGGACCTGGAAGMGAGAGACCAGATGGCTAAAAGAGAAATACACTGGGGATTCAGAGAAAGATATTAACAACATTTTTCTAATTACATTTATTCTCAATTTGAATATTTCCCCCTTTGGGACTGGAAGTCATATATTCCTGGCTTTTAAAAATGGAGATGTTGACTGGCCTCAGAATTAATGTGTCAAAAAAGCAAAGCAAAGCAAAACAAAACAAACCCCACACACCTCAAACAGGAAACACAGGCTTTTAGAGGTAGATGTCAGCACAMTGAAATCCAACTGGAAGTGTTCAGAGAACTAAGTGAATTATGGTCCATATCCTTCACAACTCAGTGGGAATTTTTATTTGCCAGCAAGAGGTTCACCTCACTTTGTAGTAAYGTGAGATCTAGTGGTTCAGATATGTAGGCAATGTATAAAATTTCACATAAGATATTAACTGATATAAGGACAAATATAAAAAGAAAGAAAAAGAAAGCCAGCCCAATTACAAGAATCCTACATTCTAATTTCATGTGTGCTAGCATATCTTATGCTATCATTTTTTTTTTCCAGTGATCAAATGAATACTAAGTCTTTGGCATCTAATACATTTGTTACAGTTAATAAAGCTGTTGCCATTAGGGACATATTGTAAACGCACATTTTTTACATACATTAAGATATTAATCCTGCAAATAAGATTGATATTTTCATCTTCTCTGTCATTTCTCTTTCCTCTGGCATGACCCTTTTGCCRTTTGAAACACGCTCCAAGGAGCTCACTCTCCCCAGCTAGATGAATGGACAATGAAGTGGATGGAAAAATGGCTGAAAGGCAGAGCTCAGAGSGTTGTGATCAGTGGYGCGGAGTCTCGTCGGAGGCCTGTTGCTAGCTGGAGACTGTTGACCCCTGGGGTCAATGCTGCCTCCAGTTGTATTCAACTTACTCATCAATGACCTGGATGAAGGGACGGAGCACACCTCCAGCAAGTTTGCTGATCGTACAAAACTAGGGGGGATAACTGATGCCCTGGAGGGCTGTGCTGCCTTCCAGGAACTCAACAGGTAGGAGAGCTGGTCAGAGAGGAACCTCATGAAGTTCAACAAGCCAAGTGCAGAGTTCTGCACCTAGGGAGGAATAAACCCATGCATAGTAGAGCCTGAGGGCTGGCCTGCTGGAAAGCATCTCTGCAGAGAAGGACCTGGGAGTGCTGGTGGATGACAAGTTGACCATGAGCTAGCAGTGTGCCCTTGTAGCCAAAAAGGCGAATGGTATCCTGAGGTGCATTAGGAAGAGCATTGCCAGTACGTAGGGGGAAATGATCCTGCCCCTCTACTCAGCCTTGGAGAAGCCATATCTATAGTTTTGTGTCCTATTCTGGGCTCCCCAATACAAGAGAGACATGGAGGGAATCCAGTGTAGGGCTATGAAGATGATCAGGACTGGAGCATGTCTCTTACGAGGAAAGGCTGTGAGAGCTGGAACTGTTTAGCCTAGAGAAGAGAAAACTGACGGAGGGTCTTATTAATGTGTATAAATATCTGATAAAAGGGTGTAGAGACTCTTTTCAGGGGTGCCCAGCAACAAGACAAGAGGTAATGAGCACAAACAGAAAGTTCCATCTGAATATAAGGTTTTTTGCAACAAGGGTTGCTGAGCACTGGAACAGTCCACACAGCCAAAGATGTTGTGGAGTCTCCTTTCTTGGAGATATTTGAAAGCCATCTGGACACAATCCTGGTCAATATGCTATAGGTAACCCTGCCTGAGCATGTTGTTTGGACTAGATGATCTCCAGAGGTCCCTTCTAATCTAAACCATTCTGTTTATTCTGTGATTCTGTGAGTCCTGGAAACACTTCTGAGAGATCATATGTCTTTTTAAAAACATTTTACTATTCTTTCTAGTTTTTGTTCTTAATTTATATTAAAAACAACAAGAATCTGCCTAAAACTTAACATATACAGCAGTCAAGGGGTGCTACAAACTGTGTTTAAGACTACTCAGGACAGCTTGAATCTGCTAGTTCAGTACTGAAAACAGTGAGCTTGCATCAGCAAAAGCTTCAGTAACTCAAGTGTTCTTATGCATACAGGAAGGTGCTGAATACCAGGCTCCCACTGAAGTTTTCACTATCCTAGCCAGGAAGATAAAAATTAGCTTAATTACTCTATGGTCAAAATTTTCAGTTTTGAAGACCTTGGATGATCTGTATTATAGGTGTTGCAATGATTACACAGCATCTTCTAAATAGTTTAAAAAGATGGAGTCATACTCCATTAACACTAATCATGCTAGATTAGTGTATGTTAATATTAATCTCATCTGCAAAGAAATGGTGCCTCGTGTGTTTTCTTTGAAAAGGGAAACTGTGTTGAAAGAAAAGATTCAGCATATATAGCCAACTCAATTATAAAAAAAACTTTCCAATGCTATTATTAAATAATAAAACCTTTTTATGTAATATATTATCACATCTGATTCATGTAAAAAATATTGTGAAGTAGTTGAAATTATAAGATAGAACACTTTATTATGACACTTTTTTTAACCAAATTCGATATGAAGTTGCTTTGGGTAACAATATTTATTACAAYATATTAGGATCAAAGCATCTCAAAAGCCTTACGGACTCAAACTGGGCTGCAGGAGAATAATTTTGGTTTGATGTGATCTTCATTGTTTGTTAACAAAACCCTCCTCCCCAAATCCCACCTTTAAAAATGGATTGCCTGGAGAAAGAGTGATAAAAAGATTACCAGAGGTTTGTGTTATATGTAAGAACTTCTTTCATATTATTTTCTTGTTTTTCTCTTCTGTGTAATTCTCCTCCCCTCAAAAAAGACAAAATAATCAGGTTTAGGAAAGTATGTCAATTGGTCTGTAACTGGCAATCCTACGGTATCTTATGTAATACATTTTGAAGCAATTGATTGCCACTGTCTGCATACCTGCTTAACCTCCAGGGTATTGTTATAATACCAGTTTTAGATCCTAACATTTCACTGATACATATGAAAAACACAGTTATCCAGTGACATCTCATCACTCAGTAGGCTTTTTTAAAAAAACGTATTATTCTGCAAAAGAATCGGCTTGGTGCTCCAGCCTTCTCTCCCGTGAAACTTGTAAAAATAAAGGGAAATCCTCTTTGATACTAAGATTTATGCTGCTGAATGACAGCCCTCTTTGATTATCTTTCAACAAAATTCAGTTGTGAGAGGCCATCCCTAGCAGCTAGATGGCATTCTGCCCTTTCTGAAAATTAATGACAATGACAGAAGTGTTTTGCTGGAGCTCAGGCATCTGCATTCATTAATGTGCACTGTATGAAAGCTGCARATACTTATTTTGCCCATCAGCTTTTAAGCACTCAGTGTCAGACTATGTAAAGTCTTCATAGTTTTTTTAAATTTTCACACAGCTGTGATTCTCCTCTTTGCTATCCAGACCCATGTTGGGGAATGTACTTTCTTTTAAAAAGCTTGGCTTGGCAGATTTACAGAAGACTGTTATATGGACGCAAACCCTTTTTGGGGTSAAAGGAGGTTGTTATATGATCAGATCAAGGTGACTGTCCATTAAGATGTGAACTCTGGCCTTAATCTGTAAGAGTGAGGTAGAAAGGCAACTGTGCAGTAGGGGCCTCCTGAGGCATCTGATCAGTGCCCTCGTTCCTATTATGTCTTGAAGGCAATGCAAAGTGGAGCAGAATTTTTACTATTCACTGAAATCTTGCTATCGGTAAATCGCTTCTGTTAGTGTGGGGAGAGCTGTAAGGCACCAGCCCTCTAACATACACTGTGGCTTAAATGGTCCCTGCCCTTTTTACCTAATTGATTCTTAGAGTAAGTACTAAAACTTTTCCTGAAAGGGGCCTTTGTAGTTATGTTATTATGTTACTTTGACAAAGCAGAAGGGATAAATAATCATGAAAGAGATATAATAATGATATTTTGCAGAGGACCCAGAGTATGCTTATGAACTGGTGCCTTGGGTATGCTTTTCAGCTCCTAACACAAGTTGCGGGCCCCAGTCACAATTTTATTCCATGCTGCTATGCCTTGCTATGCTAGGGGAAAAAGCACAGAGTCCATGCACCAGAGGGGAGCTGTAACACATCCTGATGTGGTGCCCAATCTGAAAAACATGAATATTGTAGAGCTCATCACAGAATGCATCTGTAAGCYGGTTTAGAAGAGGCAGGAGGCTGAGGGATGAAGTCAAGTTTTGTGAAAATGTATGGGTTTGGAGGTCGGGAATGGGAAAAAAATCACTCTCCATCTGTTGAAACCATGCTGCTGAGTGGCAGACAATTTATATTCCAGAGAGCCAGGAAGAGGTGAGATTCCCTAGCGGTAAGGGCATTTACCTGGGTTGTGATGATAGCTTTGTTACAAAACTTCAGGACTGATTAAGTATTTTTAATCAAAGTACACTGGTTGCCTCTGGAGCAGAGCGAGACATAACCCTCTGACTACAAAGTCATTTTCTGTCTCTGTTACTCACTCCTTGACCCAATGAATCTATGTTTCTTTACTGCAGAACAGCAGAGCTTGCAGGGGCAGGGCAGAGAGCGCTTTTGTGCTTCTCCTTGCCCACCCTCTTCTCACACCCTACCAGTTGCTTCCAGGTGTTGTGTTTTAATTGCCTGTCACATCCAGAAAAATGTCAAGGAGGAGATGCACAGAGGAATCATTGTCCTGATCCCAAGATTTGAAAGAAAATGGTATTTGTGCAGGAAGAACCTCATTCTAGTAGTGTGTCAGGAATATTCTAAAAATAGGATCAGGGTCCTCAGATGTTGTTGGCACAACCTGGTCCCTAGCTCCAGAAGAATTTAGAAAGGGGTCAATGATTGTAGAGTTACGGTTCCAGGGCTGAGATTTATCTTAAGTTTAGACATGTGTGAAGTAGACAGCTAGAGCTGCGCTAGCCTCCATTTCTACCTAGGGGAGAGAAAATCAAGATGTGTCTAGTCTATCTTGTATGTCTATTAAAGATGAGATGAATCATGCCTAAGAATGATTTTATATATATATATATATACATATATATATATATAGACAGAGAAAGGAAGCATAGGATAACCAGCATAACTAGGGTAAGCCTCAAGAAATCTGCATTTAGGCAGCTGAATCCCACTTCTGTCTACTGGTATCTTTAAAATCAAAAAGTAATGAAATTTAAATTTATGAAATTTAAATTCTTCTAACAGTATCTGAATGTAGGTCTTCACAATCAGAATTTTGCAATAAAATGCCTAAATTTCACTCAAATCTCCTTTTAAGAGCCTAACTGTTTTTGTTTGAGTGTTTGCTTTTGGCTATGACCTTTATTTTTTTTGTCTCCACTATGCTGTGCAAATCAGTGAGGAAAGATCCTATCGAATGTATTTAAAAGAAGTATCATCATTATACAGGTCAAGTAATTTGTTTTTAAGGTCATATTAATCATTTTGTATGCCAACATTTTAATTATTGCACCAGGATGAGTTATTTCAATTAGAATAGAGTTTTACCAACAGTAAATTAAGCTCTTTCCCAATTTACATTTTCTGTTAACATCAATTATAGTTGGGTTGAATGAACTGGACTAGAAGAACACTGCTCAACAGAAAAGAGTTATGTCATTTAATATATCGCTGTTGATCTCTGCTATACTATATGCTTACCTAGCAAGTTAAAAATCCTATATTGTTATATACGTATCCCACATTTTCCATCTTATTGTAGTTTGCTGAATTATTTCTTAGTCAAGCAGATAAGTAAACTGCACTGAATTATACATGAAAAATTTACTTTGGGGTTCTATCTGTGAAGCATTTATTACAGATTGTTTCTTAAGTTTAAAATGTTTATCCTGCACCATACTGGGCATAAAACTAGATACAACATCTTACTGGATTATGTATTTTTAATGTTTGATATTATCATATGTCTGAGTATGTATCCAGAGAGAAGATGAGCAGCAAGATCCTAGTTCAGCAAGGCACTTAAACACAGGACTGCAATTTAACTATTTTAGTCATTCCACTGTGTTAATGAACTTTACTGGATGAAACCCTTCCCCAACAAAAGATACATAGACTGATTCATGTATAACAATTTACACTTGTTAATATCTTTAATTTACTCTAAAGCAAAAACCTAATAACTAATACGTTTTAAATATCAGACGTTTCTCTTTCTAACCTTTCCTAGGCCATACTTGCAGTCTGTGTCCATCAGATATCTGTAATCGTGCCTCCAGCTTTTATCTTTGTTAGAAATACAATGCAAACTAATATTTTTTCTGAGTTCAACAGCCAATTACTTCTGTTACTAGGATACTATTTACCATAAAGATCATAATGTAGAATGTACTGCAGAAAGAGGAAAATACAACAAAACAGTGAAAAGCTTTCAGAAAGGATAAATCCAAATGCATAGAGGGTCAACCACTGTCCAACTATAAAATGGATCTTTTTACATGGGTCACAAAAAGAAACACTGAATCTGTTAAATTATTCACCAGAGGAAAACAAACATTTAAATGAGAGATGAAAGAGTCATTTTTCATGTAGAGCTAGAAAGCAGCTAAGCTCACGTTAACCTACCTTCACATCGACTTATTATTCTGTAGAAATAAAACATTGTTGTCATGACAAGAAATAAGCTAAAAGATAGAAAACTGGATGCAAGCATTAAGCGTATGAATTAGATAAGCAGCCAGAGAGATATACAAAAATCACACCAGCTCTACCGACCTTCATAAACAGAACAGAGGGGAAAACATGAAATTAAAAGATTAACCAAAATGAGAAAACACTAACATAATTATTAATATGGGTGGTGTTTTAAAGAGAAATACTTCTCATTGCAGTAGGTAGGAAAAGGCAAATACCTGGTAAATCATGTTTAGTCTTAATCTTCACTGGGAACCAGTCAGTTTCATTTAGACACTTACTAGTGCTTTCATTAGTCCAGTGGAGGCACCTCTTTTCAGTATTTTCAAATGACTACTTTTTATACATGTATTTGATGCAGAAATGGAAATGCTTTCCTTTAAAAACTGCCAGAGGAAAGTCATTTTTACTTTAATTGTAAGCACCAAAGTTAAACACATTACGCTTAGCACATAGTTGTACTGAAACTGAAGAGCTCCAGGCTAATTTCAGAGAAAGAAGCAATGCAGAAGTGCTTGTTTTGGAGTCAMTAAAGATCTGGGACAGAAGATAACCTCTGGGATCAGTAAGGTCTTTTATGGTCTTTTCTCATTCTCTGATTAAAAGGAAATAAACATTTAAATGTGATTTCATCCAACTATTCCGGTCAATCTTAAAACAAGCTAAATAATTAGACAGAAAAAAATAATGTTGGTCAGACAAAACACCTTGATTTAAGAAATATAATGACTGGCTATAGAGGTGAAGAATTTTTTCTCCATTTAATCTAATTTTAAATATTTTATTTTGGGGTAAGTGCATTATTTTTGTTTGCTCCTGTCTTTATCTGAATGACAGATACTAACAGTAATAGAATCAGATTTACAAGACTAAATGCTCTAATTCAGAAATGTAAATGTAATATATAACTGAGTTTCTGGTTTAAAGAACAGCTGTGCTTATGACATATAATTTTTTAATCATAGAATMATAGAATCAGTAAGGTTGGAAGGGACCTCTGGAGATCGTCTAGTCCAACCTCCCYRCTCAGCAGGGGCACCATGAGCATGTCAGACAGGATTGCATCCAGGCAGRCCTTGAAGATTTCCAGAGAAGGAGACTCCACAACCTCCCCGGGCAACCTGGTCCAGTGCTCTGTCACTCTCACAGGGAAGAAATTCCCCCTCACGGTCAGGTGGAACTTCCTGTGCTTCAATTTCTGCCCATTGCCTCTTGTCCTGTCACACGGGACAGGTGAAAAGAGTTTGTCCCTCTCCCCCTGACATCCTCCCTCCAGGTACTTGTACACATTGATCAGATCCCCCCTCAGTCTTCTCTTCCCCAGGCTGAAGAGGCCCAGCTCTCCCAGATGTTCCTCACAGGGCAGGTGCTCCAGCCCTCTGATCATCTTTGTAGCCCTACGCTGGACCCTCTCCAGTAGCTCCATGTCTCTCTTGTCCCACAACTGGACACAGTACTCAAGATGAGGCCTCACCGGGACTGAGTAGAGGGGCAGGATCACCTCCCACGACCTGCTGGCAACACTCTTCCCAATGCAGCCCAGGAGACCATTGGCCTTCTTGGCCACAAGGGCACATTGCAGGCTCCTGGTCAACTTGTCATCCACCAGCASTCCCAGGTCCTTCTCTGCAGAGCTGCTCTCCACAAGGTCAGCCCCCAGCTTGTACTAGTGCCTAGGGTTATTCCTCCCTAGGTGCAGGACTCTGCACTTGCCCTTGTTGAACCTCAGGAGGTTCCTCTCCGCCCAGCTCTCCAGCCTGTCCAGGTCTCTCTGAATGGCAGCACAGCCCTCTGGTGTGTCAGCCACTCCTCCCAGCTTGGGATCATCAGCAAACTTGCTGAGGAGGCACTCTGTCCCCTCATTCAGGTCATTGATGAAAAAGTTGAACAGGATATATGCTTTTCTTAGTCACTAATTCTATTTTCTCTTTTCTCTCAAAATTTTCTCATAAGTTTTTAAAACTCATATAAGTTTTTAAAATGTAGCTTCTTAAGAGAATAATGAATAACATTACTTAGGATCATAAATTAACCCTTGCTCMGTGCTGTGCTGCCAAACTGCAAGTGATAGCTGAGTTATCTCAGTAAAGGCTACATTAACTACACTGAAGTCTGAAGTAGACATTTCCCAAAGCTGAAGTAAACTGACATTAGTAAAACATCTGCCTCGGACCTATAACACACTTTCCCCGCCTTTTTTTTTTTAACAAAAGTACTACAAGCATATACTTCCCCACGCATTTTTGTGAATTATTGATGCTACCTTTGCTACAGAAGGCATATAACGTAGCAAGGGACAGCAATATACCAAGAAGATGATGAAGATCTTATTTGATGGAAGACTAGATAACTGTCTAACTGGGCTGTGATCCAGACTGTTTCCTTCTGCAGTTCACAATTCCTAATTCACAAAAGACCACAATATGAAATTTAACAAGGAATCCTCCATAAAATGAGAACAAAAATATGCAGTTCTAAAGATGGTAGTGGATGAATCTTTCTGAAACATAAAATAGTGAAAGAGTTCAATGTTGAAGCAGCACACTCTCCATTCTTATGCATTATTAATTATCTTAACAAAAATAGCATGCACATGTCAACATTCATTAGCAATTTTAAAGCATAATAATCTATTTAAGGCCTGTCATATCATGAAGCCTACCTAAGGTAACTGATTGTTTAGAAAAGGTAATTTACAATTTTTAGTGGACTGTCTACAAGTTCCACTAATCACCTCAGATGAAAATCATGTCTAATAATCACAGTCTCTGAATATGGTTATTTTATCTGTGTTTCAATATTCATTTATGTTTACTTTTGCCTAATTGAAATTAATTGGAATAAAAATGTGACAAACAGTTAAGAAGTCAGTAACCTAATTTCAGTAGAAAGATTCGATTCAGTTGCACAGAAATGCCTGTCTATATTTTTCTTCTTCTATTTTTGCCTTGTAGTCTCTTTTTACAGTATATGACAATCATCATCTGCCCATAAACCCTGGTTATGAAAGCCTGGAATATAACAAAGGCAGAGTTTTTAAATTTTCATATTACAATAAGAGAAGTGATTAACATAATATTTTTAAATGTAAATTATTTATTTAAAATGTAAATTATTTATAGCTGATCAATTCATAGTCACATACCACTGGCCATTGGTGTATATTGAGTTGTGTGGAGATACTGTCATTACAGTGGTAGAAGAAGTCATAATGATTACAATAAGTGCTTCTTCAGTTCAGTACATGACTTTCAGAATTTCTAAATATTTTTCCATACGGCTGCTAATTTAGGAAGAAAAGCACTTGTGCTGTGTCCAAAAACCCCAGTAACTGATTTTTATTTGGGACTTAATGCAAGATATAGTTCCACCTTTTCCTACAATAGGTCCTTCTTGTGAAAGTCCTTATTAACATATGTGTTTKACACAAGCTGTGAGACATGTACAGGCCAATGGAAAGGAAGCAGGCACAAAGATTACATTTTTACTCAGTTCTTTCTTCCTCCTGCTATAAAGTGAGGTGTGTTCTAAAAGTTACTGCAGCAGCTGGTCCCAGCACAATAATCACTGCAGTGTCTAGTGTTTTTGAATATATTTGCTCAGTTCTACAAACCTGCTTAAATTCAGAAATTATTTGAATTGTTTTTTTCCCCAGAATCCTTAAATTCTACTAAGGTCCAACAGTAATCCAGAGGCATATTCCAAGTTTCTTCCATGTTCAGATTCTTATCCAGCCATGAACAATGCAGGTGATTGATGTATCTTGATGTGAAGAGCTTTTTTGTCATTGTCACTTTGATTGGCTAGAAATGATTCCTAAGTGCAGTATATGAAATGACTCTCAGCCTTCAAAGAAAACTGTAGGAAGAGGTGAGAACTGCATGACAGAAAAGTCTTTTCCATGTAAAAAATACCCATCAAATTTCTGTCTTCCTTATGCCATTGTGATTTTGCTCATTTTCATCATCAATGAAAAGCAGTATTTTTCAAAGAAGAGATGAATACTATTACTAACTTTAAGAAACAAGTAACAGTTTCAGAGTGAAAAGTAGGGAAGTGAGGAAATGGGGTGCAGGAGTAAGGTTTAATCTCTACTTCAGAAGATGCAGAAGATACACCAATGTAATTAAAAGAATCTGCAGACGAGCTCCCCTGAGTCAGTTGAATCCCCTAATAAACACCCTTAAATCAGTGCCACATAAGCTTTTTCTTTTCCTTTTTCTTTTTTTTCTTTTTCTTCTTTTTCTTTTTCTTTTTCTTT
>NW_028186867.1:3300776-3418808 GCF_003343005.1 Rhea americana | reverse complement strand
TTTCCCCCTTTCCTTTCCTTTTCCTTTTCCTTTCCCTTTCCCTTTCCCTTTCCCTTTCCCTTTCCCTTTCCCTTTCCCTTTCCCTTTCCCTTTCCCTTTCCCTTTCCCTTTCCCTTTCCCTTTTCTCCTTTTCCTTTTTCCTTTTCCTTTTCCTTTTTTATTTTCCCTTTTCCTTTTTCCCTTTCCTTTTCCTTTTCCTGTTCTTCGTTCTTTTTCCGTAGGCTTTAATCAGGTCAAGTACCACTAGGTTTACATCTCTGTAGTGTTCCTGATATTGATTTAGAATCTGTCACTACACTGATACTGCTCTATAGATATCTCCCAGACATAACAAAGGGAAAACAAGGAACTAAAATTGAGGAGTTAAAGGAGCTGTGTGCAGAGGGAGACTGGATGGCCATGAGTAGGCAGGTAGTTGACTGAGCAGAAGAGCAAGAACCTGAACCTGGGAGGGAAGAATGACTTAGAGGTATGATTAAAACACCAGAACAAAATAGCAAATATGGCAGAAAAACATACCACAGTATCACCAAAGACACTTTTCCCCCCAGACTTGGAGTCTCAGCCCTAAAAACTAATATGGATATTTCCATCAGTCCTTTGAATGCCACCTTTTATAAATAAGCTAGGGTTACACAGCTTCCCTGGCTACACAAGCTTTTTTATCATTGAAAGGTATATAATGAAAATATACAGAACTCTTTCCTTACCATGCTTACAACTAAGCAATATCCCTCAATCAAGGCAAGACTGACATAAAAAAAAAAAAAAAAAACACAAAACACAACACACGCACAAACTCACACACAGACACACACACACACAGGACCATCCAGAAATACGTATTGGAAATTCTGTGTGCAAATACTCAACCGTGATAACTGTACTCAATGTGAGCCATCAAACAGTAACAGTTCTAGAAGAAAGGCTCTTTAGCTTTCTGTACAACATAGGTTATTTAATGAGAAATAATCTTAGAAATAATTGTCATTTATTTAAACATATATTGGTAGAATCACTTTTAAAGCAGGTACTAAAGCCACTGTGTGACGTCTCTCCTTCAACTACATTATCTGCTCTCATCTCTCTCTCGGTGTCCTTGTTTCACCAAGGAAAAATAACACTGACAGTTTAAAAGCCTCAGTTTAATTTTCATCGATATATCTGGAGATCCATGCCAGAATTGAGTTAATTTAAAATGTTGCATGACAACCTGATCCTTTGAACTCAATGTGTACTTGATCTTGCACCTCTATGTTGCCATGACTCCCAGATAAAATAATTTAAGTATTTTACCCTAAAGGCAAACCAACAATAAATGTATTCCAAAGAGGTCTCGTTGGTTGTACCTTCAGTTCTGGAACAGTGATGCACAAACTCTTTTCATGCATAAGCATGCACATCATTAAGTTTTCTTTGTGAACCTTCAAGATATCCTTTGGAAAAGAAGAAGAGAAGAGGAGGAAGAGAGGAGAGGAGAGGAGAGGAGAGGAGAGGAGAGGAGAGGAGAGGAGAGGAGAGGAGAGGAGAGGGAAAAAGGAGAGGGAAAAGGAGAGGGAGAAGAAAAGAAAGGGAAAGGAAAGAAAAAGACCTTGAATCTCTGAAATTCCATTAAAATGATTGTTATGATTGCTATCCTATTAACCTTTATAAACTCATTTTCCATAGCTGCTGTTGAATTGCTTCCTGCAAAGTGCTGGAACAGGTGACATTGACAATATGCTTTTCATTTTATCCACAATATCTGTGGATAAAAATGATTTTAATAAGTTTTCATTAATAATTATCATCTCTTAACAAAATACTGCACCAATCTTTCTGTCAGATGCAAGAACGAAAAAGTGCACACTATTGTCACACAGAATGAGGTGCTCTTTGAAATATCATAAACAAAATACAACAAAGAATAAAATACATTTTATATGTTAAGAATCTAAGAACATAAACTGATTCTCAATGTAAATAGCTTTTCTTCACAGAAAAAAAGAATTTAAAATAGAAAATATTTTTCTATGAAAGGCTGGAGCTGCAGGAGGTGATTGAAAGCTTTACAATAACAGGTGGTAATTGTAAGGTCACGGTTGCTAGTTATAGAGTAAATATTTTAAAGTCTTTTTAAAATGTTTACCACAACAAGTTTAGATTCAAACTATGGGCTATGTGGTGGTCGTGGCAAATATTTCCCAGCAGTCACAGTATTTTCAAAGAACTATATGTAGTGAAGCAGATTATTCATTTTCACGTGGACAAGATGTGAACATGGCATGAGGTTGGCTAGGTATATTTTGTTTTTATTATAAAGCCTTTGATAGAATAATTCTAGAATAAAACTGGGTCAAATAAATTTGGTTGGCTCTTTTAATCTTAAATGAAATATTTTGGCAAAATTAATCTTCCTTCCTAAGATATTTTTTCCCCTTTTCTTTCTCTTCCCCTCTCCTCCCTCTTTCTTGTTGAGAGAATTATTTTTAAAATTATACTAATTTGGACCTTTTTTTTCATATCCTTCTCTTTTTGAGACAAACATGAACATATTTTAATGAACGTTATATTTTTTACGAAAAAATCTTCTTCCATTAATGGAAAATATAAAACCAATTTTACTGGTAAATCACTTAGTGTTGCTGTTCCCCCATTTTCTGTGAGGCATTGCTGTTGCGAATGCCCTGAAAGCATTATTTCAGGTTAAAAAGAAAGATGCACTTCTGGTGCCTAGAATCAGAGATGTAAATCCATATATCAATTCATAAGCAGGAAGGAATCATTTTTCAGTGACACAAAGTACTCACAGCTATCTGTGACTTAACTCTCAGAGCTGCATACCATATGTTCTGCTACCAGATGTAACGTTTACTGTAGTGCAGCATGGGCACATTGTTTAAAAAGGCATTTCTCAGCCAGTTTAGATTTCTCCTCTCCAAGGAACAAAAAGTTTTGCATCAGCGAAAAGATGAGGGATTTTTTTGTAATATTTGTTACTGCTCAGTGAGTATTCCCCGGCCTCTACACCTCACTTTTAGAAACAGACTGTGGAGCTTGCCCTTCTCTAAAGGTTTTTGAAGCATGCATTATTTCAGTGTTTAAGATGCATTTTTGTTTCAGTCAATGTTCAGCAGGGTATTTTGCTGTTGCTGGAGCACAGATAGGTCCCGTTCAGCACAGTGCTAGATAACAGATTCTTAAACAAGATTACAGAAGCAGAGCAAAACTGTATAGCTAAAAAATTAGTCACTCTCACATGTAATACTTTTACCACATTTATCATCTATCTCTTTGAATTTATGGGCGTGTAAAGGCCTCTCACAAAAAACGTATAAGATACCAATCAACTATATTCTTCATTCTGGAGAAGTTCATCAGATATAATACCAACTCATAATGATGAGAAAGAAAGGACTGTGGGAGAGTTTTCCTTGGTCTTCTGGCTTTTTTTTTTTTTCCTCCTATTTAGGGTTGCATGTTTTTTTTGAAAACTGAAACAACAAAGATGAAGTTCCTAATTGAACAGTAACTGTTACAGAATCACAGAATGGGTAAGGTTGGAAGGGACCTCTGGAGATCGTCTAGTCCAACCTCCCCACTCAGCAGGGTCACCTAGAGCAGGTTAGACAGGGTTGCATCCAGGCGGACCTTGAAGATCTCTAGAGAAGGAGACTCCACAACCTCTCTGGGCAACCTGTGCCAGTGCTCCGTCACTCTCACAGGGAAGAAATTCCCCCTCACGGTCAGGTGGAACTTCCTGTGCTTCAATTTCTGCCCATTGCCTCTTGTCCTGTCACACGGGACAGGTGAAAAGAGTTTGTCCCTGTCCCCTTGACACCCTCCCTCCAGGTACTTGTACACATTGATCAGATCCCCCCTCAGGCTTCTCTTCCCCAGGCTGAAGAGGCCCAGCTCTCCCAGATGTTCCTCATGGGGCAGGTGCTCCAGCCCTCTGATCATCTTTGTAGCCCTACGCTGGACCCTCTCCAGTAGCTCCATGTCTCTCTTGTCCTGGGGAGCCCACAACTGGACGCAGTACTCGAGATGAGGCCTCCCCAGCTCTGAGTAGAGAGACAGGATCACCTCCCACGACCTGCTGGCAACAGTCTTCCCAATGCACCCCCAGGAGACCATTGGCCTTCTTGGCCACAAGGGCACATTGCAGGCTCCTGGTCAACTTGTCATCCACCAGCAGTCCCAGGTCCTTCTCTGCAGAGCTGCTCTCCACAAGGTCAGCCCCCAGCTTGTCCTGGTGCCTAGGGTTATTTCTCCCTAGGTGCAGGACTCTGCCCTTGCCCTTGTTGAACCTCAGGAGGTTCCTCTCCGCCCAGCTCTCCAGCCTGTCCAGGTCTCTCTGAATGGCAGCACAGCCCTCAGGTGTGTCAGCCACTCCTCCCAGCTTGGGACCATCAGCAAACTTGCTGAGGAGGCACTCTGTCCTCTCATCCAGGTCACTGATGAAGAAGTTGAATAGGATGGGACCCAGTACTTAGCCCTGGGGGACTCCACTAGCCACAGGCCTCCAATTAGACTCTATGCCACTGATGACAACCACCCTCTGAGCTCTGCCTTTCAGCAGTTCTCTATCCACCTCAATGTTCTGCATTACTGTGATGTAACTGATCTAGTAAAGAACTTCTGAAAAACTTTTTTTTTTTTTTAGTTAGTGTGAGTTACTTGCCACTATCTCGTTGTCATTTCCATTTTTCACATTTTACCTTATAAATGCAGCAGTACGAACTCTGGAACTGCCCCAATGCTAGGGTCTTCCCAAAAGAAGAGACACTTTACCATSCCAGTCATAAAAGTTTGAAAAACAAATAAACAAGGTGAAGTGGTGAGTTAGCTTTTTTCACTTATTTATTTATTTAAAGKCTCCTACTAGCCCCTTCCTATCCATGACAATTGCATTTGACAGCTTTTTCATGTAACAGGTCATCAGTAACAAGAGATGAGGCCATTTCTGCAGCCTGAAAGTCACCGTTGTGRTTTCCAGCCTTTTCATCCATTACCTGCTGCCTCCTGCCCTTCCTCCTCCTCCTCCTCTTCTGTTTTCTGGAGAAAATGGGTCAATTTTGGTCAGTCTCTGGAGAGAATGGGTCAGTTTTCTACCCATCGCTTTCTGTCCAGCCCCAGCTTTGGTCCCTGGAAGGCTTCTGTGCATCTTTTCCTCCCATCCTAGCACTTGAGTTGGCACTTCCAGAGGGTCCCCATCTTCATCTTCTTTCCAGCATTTGGCTTCATGCTTGCTATTCCTCTGAAGGCCTCATGTGACAGAGCAGAGAAATGAAGGGATGCAGGAGAGGGAGCAGAAGGCTCTGAAGCTAAGGGTTTTCTGTTTGGCTGTACCTACTTCAYGAAAAGGTGTCAGCTGATGCCTCTGATCCTCTCCTGCACCAGTGCCTACTTGTCACCTCCTCAGGGGAGGGGGAAGACTTTGCACCAGGTCTCTTGCTGGCTATACAGATTGAGCGGAGATCAAAATATTTCTTACTAGCACAGTCTAAAAGTACTGGAGGTTGAAGTTTTACCCATCACAACAAGAAGGCCTGCAGAAGGAAGCAAAATGACATTATTCTTTGTGACCAGACCCCAAGAACTGATGACTCTGAAATATAGGGTTTTACTATACAGATGTGGGATGTATTGCAGAAAGTACTTTGGTTGTTTTTTGAAACTTTGACCCTATATTTGAAAGGGGATCCATCAGGTTAACTGAAGTATGAAAGAAATCTGAGTATGAAGGTAGGGAAAGTAGGAAGTGCCTTAAATATAACAAAAAGGAAATGACAGAAAAGTATTTCCTCAGGAACAAAGGAAAAATGCTTCCTGAAATGCAAGACTAAAATGCTAGCTGTCATTTCTTTCCAAAGCAACAGAATGAATTCAGACTTTAAGAGAGGTAACTTCAGCCTGTGATAGTTTAGGAACCTTATATAGCAACTAGTAGTTGTATTTAACTTCCCCTTCCTCAAAAGGACAGTGTGAAATAAAATCTGTGAGAATGAAAACTTAGAAATTTTTTGTTAGTTCAGTGGAACACACCCAGCCCATTAAACTAGGATGACTGTGTTGTGAGGAAAAGCACACATGCTGATAATTGCACTGGTGGTAAGCTTACTATGGAAGGAAAGAGGAACTTGATTTTCTTATAAAGATGCCAGAGAAAGAAAAATCAGCTTTCCAGCTGTGTGAGGAGAGACCGTTACCAATCAAACACAAATTTTAATGAAATTTGATCTCAGTGGGAATGAGGTACTTGTATGACAAACTGAGAAAGTAGCAAGCAAAGAGAAATTAATATACATTTAATATTAACATATTTTGTTTTAAATAAATGGAGGTGTGGAGCTTTACTCTTCGATTGCCTGGTTTGTCATTGCAGTTGCACAGACAAATTAAACAACTGAGTGCACAACAGTTACTAGTAATCTGTATGCACAAGGTACTAATTTGCATATAAAAGAGCAAAATGAAATGTTGTTTAAAAAACCCACACTCTTGAAGAGCAGGCTAGAAACGGATGGCAAACTGCAGATGGGAGAGTGTGCTGAAACAGAATGCTTGKATATTGCTAGTCTTTCCAATACTTTTGTCCTATTTAAACATGTTTGCAGAAGAGTAGGAGATGCCTGCAATTTAGCAGCTCAGATTTTCAGAGAATACAAAAGCTCCTGAAATATGAGATAAGTCTAAGTGAGCTACAGTTAGATTATACTCAGAGAATAAGTAACTTTATTTACCCACATACAATCACAGATTCACAGTGAAGAAGAAATTCCCACTCACATTCAGGCAGAACTTCCTGTGCTTCAGTTTATGCCCATTGCCTCTTGTCCTGTCACAGGGGACAACTGAAGAGTTCTTCCCCACCCCCTTGACACCCTCCCTTCAGGTACTTGTACACATTGATCAGATCCCCCCTCAGKCTTCTCTTCCCCAGGCTGAAGAGGCCCAGCTCTCGCAGCTGCTCCTCATAGGGCAGGTGCTCCAGCCCTCTGATCATCTTTGTAGCCCTACGCTGGACCCTCCCCAGTAGCTCCATGTCTCTCTTGTTCTGGGGAGCCCAGAACTGCACACAGTACTCAAGATGAGGCCTCACCGGGACTGAGTAGAGGGGCAGGATCACCTCCCACGACCTGCTGGCAACACTCTTCCCAATGCAGCCCAGGAGACCATTGGCCTTCCTGGTCACAAGGGCACATTGCAGGCTCCTGGTCAACTTGTCATCCACCAGCAGTCCCAGGTCCTTCTCTGCAGAGCTGCTCTCCACAAGGTCAGCCCCCAGCTTGTCCTGGTGCCTAGGGTTATTCCTCCCTAGGTGCAGGAYYCTGCGCTTGCCATATGTACTGAAACAATCCTGCCATTCAGCAAGCRAACAAATACTCAGGAATAGCAGCTTATGAGATCCTTCTGCCTCTGRAGCAGAAGCTAACCAGAGGTCACAAACAGAGAGACGATTTTTCTATATTACCGCATTTCCTGCTCGCTACAGTCAGTTGCCTTTTACAAAAACCTTGTAAAAAACAGCAAAGAAGAACACAGGTCTTTCCAAGAGAGAAATCATATTTGAAGCATTAAATGAAAGAAGCTGGTGTTGAATGGTGTTGCCTGCCATGGTTGCAGCTGGGAGGGAGACAGGCTGATGCTAGAGGTCAGTATGAGCTGACTTCTGCTATGAAGAATGCTATGAAGAATGGCTACATTAATGCAGCAGTAGTTTCAGGTTTGTGTGGTGCTCCATTATTTAAAAAAGTGAGTGGCAAAACCTGGATTTAGTGTTGCTTAAAATAATACTTATTATATCTTGATTTGCCTCCAGCAGATATTCTACTCTGTATTCAAAATGTATGTCTTCACACACATTTATTTGTTCTCTTTTTTATTCTCTGTTTTTTTTTCCACACAAGGGAGTAGCCATCTGCAAAAATATACTTTTGTATTAATTGCTTGAATCTTTCAAAGAATAAAATTRAGATTTTCACCTGTGTGTCTGACAGTTGTTTCGTACTCTGTCTTCTTACTTATTTCACATGACAAATTAATATAAAATACTTTAATAGATGTATTTAAGCAACATAACTATACCGTGGGAACCTTCCTTTAATTATGTCAGATATACTCAATGTTCCCAAAATAGCAGTAGGGTACAGTGCACAATAGCTTACAAAAAAGCTAAAATAGTGTTTTTAATGAATGAATATTGGCTGTATATTTGTGGAGATTAATCTAAAAATTATTAAATTTAACAATTTATAAATTATTAAATAGATATTAATGCTGATCTGCATGGTTATGCTCATCTAATCTTGGTAATACAACAGTACATACAGTACAGTCTTAATAAAACCTAAAAAAGTCTCCTAGAGTACTGTGAGCCTTGAAAGTCAGATAAATTCAAGATGTTGTCCATTTCATTGTATCTTAGCTCTCATTTTCACTAAGTTTTCTTGTTTTCTGTACTTAGTTAATCTTTTTCTAGTATAGAAGCTCTGTTTATGTCTTTACAGTGTTCAAGRAAAGTTGGAAAGGAGTTGCTTCTTTGAAAATGTGAATACAAAACTACATGTACATTGACTGTATTACTTTAATTTCCAGCTATTGTTTTGGTAATAAATGTTGGAGGAAGTAGTAAGAAGAGAAAATTCTRTTTTAAAAACATTTTATTCTGATATGATTTTTTCATTTTGCTAACTTTTACAGAACATAAAGTCAGTTATACAGCTAAACAAAGGAGAGAGACAAAGGAAATTATGTGGTGGTGGACTTCTCCTGTTTCATAGAATCATAGAATCTTTGACATGTTTTCCCATCAGAGATACATTAAAATACCTCAGAGACATTCAAGCACTGAAAAGTTAATTTCAATATAATCATGATTTCATTGATTTCAGTCCATGGAACTTTAGCAGTTAAACRCCTTTGAGGATGTGGATCAGAGACTTAACATCTTTAACAGCTACATTCAGCCACACAGACTAATAAACCTGTAAAATGTCTCTGGGATAAACTTATTCAACTGCAAAGGAATCATAATTGTGTTCTATAGCATTTCTATGTAAGTTGCTTATATTAATTACGCAAACAACTTCATTAAATCATAGAAAGAGACATTTATTTTGATCTTGTGTGATTTAATGGAGCTATCTGCATATATACATACATTCTTACTCACATAAATATATATTTAAAGACACAAATATACTYATAGTTATTAGTGTCAGATTTATGTCTCTTGTTGCCTATCTTGTTTGTCAAATCACTATAATTCACCATTATCTTAAATGAATATTTTAGAAATTTCAGAATGGCAAGTATAAACGAAAATGGATTCTGTTTTTATGCTTGGATGCTTCATCTTTCCTATTTCCTCTAAGTAATCTTTCGCAGTATAATATTCATTTTGGTTCTGCAGATGTATACTGGAATATGTGCTATTTTCCTCCAAAGATACAAGCGCTTTCATTCTAGAGTAGCTATTTTATAGCAGGATCCAGTCTGCCTGAATATGTGCCAACTTAAGTGCTGCATCACGTCTACTCTAGGAACTTGTTTTCATTTTTGGATTAGAAAGAACAATTCAATTTGTATAATACAACCCCTATGCTTCCTATATAGATAATGGAAAGAAAGTCAGGTACCTCTAAAAAATTGTACATATAGTCTTCATTTTCTTTGAGATACCAAAATTGTAAAAATTTTGTTCACCATGGAATCAAATCTCTGTATATTTTCTGCTTCGTGTTTATATGACTATAATGATTTGGTTACTGCTAGGAAATAACTGTAGCTCTTTYTTCTGCATCTTACCATGTGCTGATCTCTGTAGGCATTTATACCACTGCTTATCATAATGATGCCTAGGTATATTATCTTTTCTTTTTTGCACTGGACTTTATGGAACAAACTTTCTGTTGAAAGATGTATAGCAGAATTTCCATGGACTATCAATTTATACTTACATCTTTTCCGTAAGCATCACGCATCCCAGGCATTAGTTTTCCCTTTACTCTTTATGTCTTTAAGATGTTTGTGCTAAATTTATCTTTCACATTTCTACTCTATTTTCCATTGGTCCTGCATTTGGAAGGAAGTGCTATACCAAATAATATATAACAACAGCTGCAGTGGCAACAGTAGCAATGACAGCAATGCAATTTTACTAGCCATGCCTATAATAATATATAAGATTGGCACAGATGTTTTACTTACAAAGTGCCAGCTGCTGGCACTTCTTTTCTTATTGACTATAAGCAAACAAAAAACAAATAAAACAGATAATTCTTATTGCATACCACTTACTTCATAAATATTTTGGCAAACATAAGGGCACATTTAGTAGCTGAATATATTTTACCCTTGGATACATTCAATTTGTATTCATTTTAGAATTTACTCTGTTAATTAGAAAAGGTTATAAGATTAATAACTAGTCATTGCTAATGTATGCAATGGACTGTAAGCTTCAGTTGATGTTTTCTCCCAAAGAGGCATTAGAGATTAGTTCATACAAATCATAGTGAACAATACATGCTATCTTTCAAAGCTGGTCTTCATCTCTGTGTTGCTTTATAATCTCCAAATCATTTCTAAACTCCCTGCTAGAAAAGCAAACAAAAAGACAGCAAACACTATACCATCAACAGAAGATGATACATTGCAATTTCAAACATTCTCACAGAAAAGAATTGATTTTTAAAGACTCCTTTGTAGATACAAAATGAGATTGCTTAGAAACACTCAGAGAATACTACAGCTTGTAAAAAGATCCTCTGTTGAGAAAATGTAATACTAACTGCTTGGGATCACTGAACAGTCTTTTTTTCTGGTTACCAGGGCATTAGGCTGATCCTTGGGCATGTGCTTCAGCCCCAGACTGGAGCATTTCTGAGATTAATGATCATGGACCAGAAGGACAAAATCCTCTCTGCAACCATACAAAATCACTCTGCCGAAACACCGTCTGAAGAGAAAGAAGGTCAGCCAGCATCCCCTTCTTCATCAGCCGGGGCAGGGGATTCACTGCAGCCTGGTGGCCGAGTGGCCTCTACATAGACAGGTAATGACTTACCTTTTCCGTGTATTTTTTTTCCGTGACAGGTTTGCTTATCAGACCTCTCAAACATCAGAAGAGGCTATTAGGGCCAAACATCTCTAGGCAAAGCATCCATTACACTCTATATCCTAGATGGTTTTACTGCTGGCATACTGAACTAAACAGTCCTCTTTCTGTGTGTTCTGTCCTTTTCCTTACCAAAATTTGGAGAAAAATAGTCCAATGAGAGACAGAATATCCATAAAGTCTTGATCTGTTTTAGTACACTAATACATCTAGAGGTGTTCTGCTAAGATCTCATCTCCTCACTTTCACTGCATCTGCAGGAGAAAGGATACATCTCACTCATCCCACCTGCTTTCTTTTGCTAGGGACAGAAATGTCAGATTTTAGGTTGGCCTGAAATCTTCTCATGTCTTAGTGATAATTTAGTCACTTTAAATCATTCTCAGATTTTCTCAGGCTGACATTATCTGAGAAAAATTAAAAMTTTTCTAGATCTTTATAAATACAGTGTTGGAAAGGAGACCAGAAGATCAGCAGTCCCCTCCATTACTTATAAAATACTTAAAGAATTTATCTGATAATTCTTTTAAATTGATAAATTCATCTAAACTTATCCTTTCCAACCTAAAGTGTTGACTTCAGTATGTTAGTATAATCCAGATTAAAACAAAATGGAAACCTCCCTATGCAGACACTTGGATTTAGGTATCATAGATAAAAAGATGAATCCAAACCTTTAGGTCAGCTGCTTCAGAAAATAAAGTACATATAGATATGTCATTTCGCATTTCTCCCTCAACACTCTGGTGCTATGTTACCCTTGAGAGAGTGTCTAAAAGGGTACCTCAGAACTCCAAGCATTGCAAAATTCAGGATTATAACATGTCCCTAAGTTTAGATGTATTTTTCAATTGAAATGGTTTTCGAAGCAAATCTTGAGGTATTTTATATGTAGCAGAGGGAGCTGATGACCATCTGAGATACTTTCCAGTTCTGTACTTACAAAGATCCAAAAAAGTACTATTTTTTCCAATGATTGCAATAWAAGTATCAAATATCTTGCACAAAATTATGGAAACCTTAGGATTTTACTGGAAGAAATACATGAGCTTTTTTATTTTCAATTTTATTTGAAGAGAAAAAGTCTATAGGAGTCTTAAGAAAATATATAGGGCAATAAAATTACTTTCTATCTAACTCAGAGTCTCTTCTCATCCCTTAAATGCTTAGACATCTAAGCAGGGAAATTAACATTAGTGACAACAAAGTCAAATAAATATTTATGTAATAAAAGGCATTCATTACATAATTTAGCTCTTGTAACTAGTATACCCTATAATGAATAATAACAAATACAAGGAATATTGAAATRCCACAATGTCATGTAATCAGAAGGCACTTGAAAGACTGTGAAGAGTGACAATTAAATTAGACTAGTGAACAGTTTTTGTTGTAGATCCACATCATCCTTTAGTTTATTTACAATTTTTTTCACAGAAAATGTTTTAAAAAATTATTAATTCCTTCACTTTTCTATGCAAATATTTTCTGTGAAATGTTGCCTCAGAATTATATGCATATATTTTCAGAAATTCAGACAATGATCCACATATAGTCATACACTCCTTTTAAAACAAAGTAGCTTATCTTTTCAGTGAATGAATATCTATGTGCATTTTGATCCTGTAAGCATAACCTCAATTTCATTTGTAAAAATAGCCTATATTACAAATATATCATAGTTCTTTATTACACTGTAGTATCTTACTGCTTTATGTAAACACAGATTATAAAGCGGTAATATTAGAAATTAAATATTAATAGACATTGTGCTTTCAAAAAACAGCCTCGGAAATAAGCCTCAAAACCTCAAAATATGGTTCATATTTCACCTTTAATACTTGACTGACAATCCTCATAACTCRTCGGAAGAAATCTGATTAGTTAGTATATATCTTTCTTTATGGCTAAAGCCTATCTGTATTAATCCATACTGACATAGTTAATTATCAGACTTCGGAGTAGAGTTTTGAAACATCCAAAACCATTACGACATGGTATGTTCCCTTGCAGCTGTGAATTAGAGGGGCTATTTAATGAACAAGGGCAATTAACTTTTTAATTGTGCTCTAAACTTCCACAGATTTCAGTGGGAGATTGTAAAATGATCAGTTAGAAGTGTTTTTATGCAATGTTTCAAGGTTTATTTGAATACTTGATCACAATGGGGTTACAAGGTCATTTAAATGAAAACATTTMATTTCAAATGAAAACTTTTATATTGCAAACCATATGATCTCAGCTAATTAGAATATTAACTTGTATACTAGCAGCTGAGCTACATGGAGTTATTAAATCAGGCTTGCAGAGTTATGAGTGATAATCATATTATGCCCTCAACTTTGATTGATTCATTCATTCTAAGACCATTTATTTGTAGTAGACACCACTGTGCTGTTGTGCTACCACTGCTTCCTTGTCTTTTTCTTCTCAATTTCCCTTAATTGTTTGCATCACTTACTCTTTTATCGGATGTCTCTTCTCACTTCCTACTGCATTGCCTTCCCTACAACAAAATTGTGAGGAGGAATTTCTTCCCTGTGAGAGTGACGGAGCACTKGGCCAGGTTGCCCAGRGAGGTTGTGGAGTCTCCTTCTCTGGAGATCTTCAAGGCCCATCTGGACGCAGCCCTGTCTACCATACTCTAGGTGACCCTGCTTGAGCAGGGAGGTTGGACTAGATGATCTCCAGGGGTCCCTTCCAACCTTACCCATTCTATGATTCTGTGAATCATATTCTCACCTACTTCTTCTTGCCTGTTACCAAATCAGCAAAGGAATTGTAAATCTTYGTGAGAGCAAACCCAAAATTTTTCACAAAAGTAAAGTTTCAGAAAACAGCACATATTTACTGAGCTCAAATTRTTTTTAAAAAACATCTTTTTCTGAGTTCAAGGCAGGATTTTAAAGGGGATTTGCTTGGACTACTGTCAGTTTATGCTGGGAACAATCGGTTCAGGGAGCCCCTGGTGGCTCCCAAGTGACATTGATGGGCTTGACAGCAGRATCTAGTTTACTGTCTGGTCTGTATGCTTACTATCCAGCTGGTATTAATCCCAGAAGTTTTTCAATCTATCTCATACAGTAGGTACACAGTAAGCCTAATACTCTTTGATTTAGTTCTTCTGTGGTTCTGTAGAAGTCCTATAGCTCAGTGGTTCTACTCCTAAATTACATTAGGAAAAGAGGATACTGAGACTATTCAACTTTCATTGCAGGCTTCAGGAGGAGCCTAGAGAAATAACATTGCTGTACCCTACTTATCAGCTTTAGTCAGCATCAGTTTCTGGTCAGGTAAGCTGTTTTCACTGAGATGACAGACCCACTTTAACAGTCTTGCACAAATAGGCTCTGAAGAAGAGCATTATCAGATGTCTATTTTTATAAATGTTAACGGTCAAAATGGTCACAAGCCCTATAGCTGCAGAAGATTAAACTCTTATGCTAGATTATTTAAAAAACAAAAACACCCCCCTCCAAAGCCTCAAGTCTAGAATAGCTTGCTACGTAGCTGTGCTTGAAAATTAGCATCTTTTACAAAAGCTCTGATTTTGCTCTGAAAATAGAGGTACTAAGTAGTGGATAGCTGCTAGAACTTACACAGGAATGTGCTGATTATTTTCAGTGCTTATGGATCACAGACAAAGGAACACAATCCTTACAAAATGATCTTCCCTTTCTGAAGGTCATGCATACATTTAGTGTCATCTGAAGAAACTTCCTTCTTTCCCTCTGGTTTGACTGCATACTTTTGCAAATCCCTACCTCCAGGAGAAGAACAGCCTTGGACCTWATAAAGTATAAAATGAGTATAAAATGAGTTCCCTTCATTCTTCCCTTCAAGGGAAGAAAGGAAAAAAATAAAGCAGAAACCAGGGCTTTGCCACTCCCTTCTCCATCTATCTGTCTGACAGCAACAGGAGAGCTCCTTAACTACTGATACCCTTAATAAATACTCATATATAGAGAAATTCTGCACAAACAGAAAGAGGACTGAGCAGTAGGCTAGCTTCCCAGCCTTAGAAACAGTGTTAAAAAATCCCAGGTGCCACGTGAGAAACAAAGTTAAATGARGAGCAGATTACTGGCTTGGTGTTGGAAAGAGCAATATTGATTTTGAGATTTAGAGAAAAAAATAATTGATGGGCAAGAAATGAGCAGATGTAGGTTCGTTACAGATTTCTGTCTCTGACTTGYTCACACACACACACATACACACTTTTTCAGTTTAGGTATCAACTACTTCTATTTCGTATTCCTGTTTATTTTGCTCTTGCTCCAGCAGATGTTTAAAGCAATGATACACAGAAATTTGTCTTAAATTCTTACCACACCAGCTCACTGAATCTTAATGTCTCATATTTTTATGTGATTAGAAAAGAGTTCTGATTGAAGAAAATTAATCTCTAGAAATGACATAAAAAAAGCATTGACCATATTTATATAACAGAAAAGCATTGCATATGCATATACATATATATGTATAAAATGTTTCTGTTAGAGACATTCAAATTTTTCATTTATTCTTCATGTAAATTTCATAGTTAATCCTTTCATGCAAACACACTGTAAAGCTTGTAAGTATATGCTGACATTGAGGGCCTGACTTGGGCCAGCATGAGGTAGCATGCTCTAGTAAGTATACTTGTTCTTGGGGATCTATAAATGTCAAGACTGTTAACTATTTCACCGTTTATCAAAGCATGTCAGAAAAGAGAGGGAGTTTTGTTCTCTGAAGAGGTGCTCAATCAACTGTGAGTGACAGCTCCTTTCTGTGCCCTGAATTTATCAGTTTAGGAAATGTATTTTATTTATTTATTTTTGCACAGCACAGGAGTGCGGTAGAGCTCTGTGAGGTATCTGGCAGGATATGCCTCTGCTGCCCAAAGGGCAGGTTTCAGAGAACCTCCCTGAAACTATTGCCCACTTGAGTTTAGACATAGACATGTGCTGCCCCCCAGGAGGCATCCATCTGGAGCCTGACAGCTGTTCATGTGCTCCAGCCCGCRGTTGGTTGGAGTACTATGCACACCCTGGCAGTTGCTGAAATAACTCTCCTTTTTCAGGGAAAGGCTAGACAAGTGGGAAGCTGAATGAGGCAAACAATTTTCTGGTATCAATGTAAGATATTTCAACTTTGGAAAAGTCAAGGCTGAAGAGCCTAGGAAATGTATATAAACATGTTGCAGTTGCTACTGTAGTTCCCAGCCAGTCAACTCTGTTATAGGAGGACTGAGTAATAATTGCCTTTTTTCCTCATGTTCAATGACTTTATGCTAAACCAAAGTGCTAAAGGTCTGAAAAATATGATGGTTAATTATTGTGAGGAATTTGTAAATAAATTTATAAATAGGACACTAGTCTAATGAGCAGGATGTTATAGTTTGTTAAAGGACTAGCAAAGCTCTATAGAAGACTTGCATGATAATTTGTGGAGGAAGATCTTCAAATGTGTCATTAAGAGATATATACTACGTACTGACTAGAGTGTTACTAATGAGCTGAGCTTATGCACATACTCAGCATAAAAATAGCATAATTAACTAATTAGAAAATGCCTATTAGAAGATGACAGCCAATGGGAAAAGCATAGTGTAATGCATAGGAGCTGATAACCTGTATAAAGAGAAATTGTAGTTTTGTTTCTTTATATTTGCATTGCTTAGCAAAGAGACTCAGTTTTGTGCTGATTTGATTGCAGATCTATTTATAGGCTTGTAAAGAACCACARTCATCCCCAAATAAAGAAATCTGACTGACAAAACCAATGGCAAGCTGGTCAAGGGCTAAAAGAATGTGTTCCCCTAAGGAGGTAGAACTAGAGGTAAACTGGACAGCTGTGGCCCATGGACCAGCAGCTACATCTGGATTACTATGAGTAGGGTAGAGCTACTGAAATGTCCTGGAGTGCTGATAGTGGCRGAGGTGAGGGGTCTTCCCTAGCAACCCCTATCTGCTAGGGGAAGTGGGCCATGTAAGGAATAGCTAATAGTAATCTACATTTGATATCTTGTTCTTTAATGTTTTGGTATTTCACTGGCCATTCTTTTTCTCATGAGTAGACAAAACGTCCTTACAGCAAGAGGTGGTGGCCTCTTACAGCTTTTCTTACTGACAGTGCYCAAGGGTGAGTTCACATACTGATTATCTGGAACAGCAGGAGCAAAGGTTCATGCTGGTTCTCCTACAAGTGCCCAATCTTTCCTTCTGGCAGTATATTAGTGAAATCCATGTTTCAATTTTCAACAAACTGAATGCTAGCACTTCTCTGTGGAGGGTATTGCAGTCTTTTCTATATGCTTTATCTGGGAGATTTTACACTGACCAGCATTCCCTTTAAGTCTTTGCTACACCCTTTGCCCCCAAAATGATTCTAATGATAGACCCTTTGTGTAGTACCACCCAGGCAAAACTATCCTTCTTACTCAATTGAAAATAGTTTCTGTCTTCTGTTTCTAACTTTGCCAGGAGCCATGAAAGGATATTAGGAACAGGTGGCTGTAGCCAGAGTCCTAGATTTTGCTTTATTATCTATGTGCATTTACAGCCTTCCTATGTGACAGTCTCATTTAGTCGGTGCTACAGGCAATCTCCGTCTGTACCTAAAAATATCTTTAACAGCTGCACATAGGGAACAATCACAGGGGAAGGAAAAGAAGCATACAAAAGTAAAAGGCAACTTAGAAAGGAATTGGAGCCTAAGGAATTCAAGACAGGGGTTTGTTTATTGGCTGAAAGGACACTTATTTGAAGGAGCRTACAGAGTTTGCTTTTACTGACTATTTTTGTTGATATTTTGTCAGTTGCCATTGTTTGCTTAAAGTAATTTCTCAGGAGACACCTGGTCGTTGCAGGCAGCAAGTTATAGCACAGWAGCTCTGAACATGAAAAATAAGTTTATTTTCTACAGAAGACCATTACTTTGCGCACACACACACAATGGAGTATCTGTGGGTCTTGGCATTATATATTGGAGTATGTGATAAGTTCCAACAAAGTCACAGACACAACCAAGAAACGGTGTGAAGAAAATATTTTTCTCTCACTTCAAACCTTCATCTGGGAAGACTGAGGTATTGTATGTTTTTTTTCTCTTTTTCAGGTACTTGCTGGAACATTCATGCTTGAAATCCTTTCCTGTCCTTTGTTCCCAATGTCCTAGTAGCACAGAGTAAAGCTTTGGATATTATCTCACAAACTTTGCCTTATCCCTTTTCCTGACATCCTGTCACCACTTCAAAAATTGCTAAGCCAGAGTTGAGAAAAAAACATTCTGTCTATGTAATCCCAAACTGGAGAACTTAAAATGGTAAAAGGAAACCAATCTATAACTCCTTTAAGAACAATCCCTCCATCTATTTCTTTTCTTCCTTACAGATTTCAGCTTCCCTATCAACTCTTTGGCTAAGTGATTAGACAGAAAGTGCAGTACAGACCTCTCATCAGGACTAAGTGGTCAGCTTGCCTATTTCTCAAAATCTCAAATCCCCCAGCTYTGAGATCATAATAAAAGCAGATTTCAAGATGTCCTAGTTTCTTTTTGGATAAAATGAATCTTTATCCTCATWTGGCACAGGATGGTGTGTAGTTTGTATGATTCATGTTATCTCCACTTGCAAGGTGTTCAATATTTTGGCTCCCTGAAGAACTGTGATTGCAAGTATATTAGAAAAAAAARATCTACTCAAGAATACAGAGAATGATGTGAGGCTTCCAGTGTCTGGTATAACAAAAATTCTTTCATTTATCTGACGTAACAAAGATGGCCATTCTCCCAGGCTCCTTAGTCTTCTATTATACAGAAAAAATAGAATTCTGTGCAATGTGTCCCTGAATCAGTGTTAAAGTACCCATATGTGCCCACACATTTTTATCATCCTTCCATACATATGTTATTGGAATTACAGGAGCTTTCTCTATCCCTTAATTTATTCTAGACCAATATTTGTCTACTTTGTGATGGGGCTTTTGCAACATACCTAAGCACTCTTTTCTAGTGGCTCACTAAATGTTTTTAACTTAAAACATTTTCCCCTTAATTCCAAAGAGAATCAAAATACAAAAGAAAAACAAACAAACAAAAAAACAAAAAATAAAAAACACTGGCATGAGTATCAGACTCCACTGGTTCAAAATCATTTTTACTGAACTCTTCTCTGACAAGATTCTTCTCACCTACAGTTAGGTATCCGTGATAAATATATCTACAACTGAAATGATTATCATTGGCTCCTTCTATGGTCAGCGGAGAAGAAGAGGCACTTCTAGGCTCCTATTAATCTGGTCTCTTTTACCTAATTAGTAAGAWTAATCATGACCTAGAAGTTCCTAGTATACTAAGTTAGCTAGAAGGGTATCTTAGGGAAATTAAGACACAAATTTAGTCAGGTGAATCCCCCATGTAAGAGAACACAAGAGCAATACTGCTACTAAGGCCTTATTCGTTTTTTTCTGAATGGGGGTGAATCTCACCCACAGTGCCCAGAAACTGCCAACAGCATCGTAACAGATGCTCAGRCACTGAGATGAATCTGAAATCTTAGAGTCAGATCAAGTATGCAAGAAAGAAAAAAAAACAAAAAGGTGAAGAGCGGCAAAAAATAAATGAGAATAAATTGAAGTTGCCCAAAGGTTCTTTACAAATACATCAAAACAAAACATATTAGGAGACTGGAGAATAGATTCGTTAGTAAGTGAGAAGGCAAATGAAAATAATTCAAATAATAACTGCACTAATGAACTCTTTTTGAGGAACCTAAGATTTAATTAAGAAATGAGCCTAATATAACTAAACTAAAATAAAATGTTTCTAGTTGCTACAATAACTGTAGAGAAAAATTTCCATATATGAACACAATATTTTTAGAGACTCAACAGTGATGTAAGTGTCTCTTAAGAAGTGCCTGCCTACCCCTTTGGATTTACCCTTGGCCTTTACTTATCCAACTTCACAGTAGTGTTACAAGAAGTTTGATACACCAGTGAATAATGTGGAGACTTCAATCAAGTCACCCCTTGGTGAAGACACAAGCCAATCACTGAAAGAAATAAGGAAAAAGAAAGGTCTTTCTTGGAAGTTTCCATTTCATATTAAGATAAGTTTATTCATCTATCTACATAAACACAAGCAAAGTTAAAAATATATTATCACTGTTAGTCCTGAAGACACCAGTGAAGGATTTTCTTTATGTGAATGTTCATAATTTTTGAACTTATTTTTTGTTTTTTCGCTATTTTTTCCCAGAATCCTGTCAACACAAAAGAAGAAAGCCACTCATAGAATTAGCTACTTTTCAGTATTTTTGTTTTAACTGAATTGTTAATTGTTTGATTCATTGAAGAATAAGATAGCTGATAGAGACTTTTTATTGGTTTGACATAACCAGTAGAGGGAATAAAACACTTCATTAGTGGAGGAAAATCTAGCAGGTGCTATTTTTATTTTCAAAGAAAACTTGAGGGGGAAACAGCCAAAAAAATGAAAATTAGATATTTATTAGTATTTATATAATTACTGGGTTTGCCAATAAGAGAAGATTCTGAAAAAAAACTTTAATATTTTCAGTTTGATACATCTTTACTGTCATATCCTGTCATATCATGACTAAACACACCAGTGAGTTCAATCTGTATTAAAAAAAAACTTTTCTTGTTACAGGTGTGCAGCTTATCTTTTAGGAAGCCTCTCTGGAGTGTTCTGCTTTGGAAATTTCTTCACAAGTATGCATACTAAAAGAAGCAATGTTGAAAAGAAAGTATGGCTTAATTTGGTTCTGAATGTAAATTAAGAGAGAGTGGGAAGAGGTATTACTTGATCACAAATTAAAAAAATTCTGTGAACTCTTTCAAATACAATAAAACCAGATTTTTGATATGTTTCTCTTTGTATGAATAAGGGTGTGGYGGAGATCAAGGTGAATACTCTTATCATGAAAAAGGCAAAGTAATACTGGATTACCTTAAGAAGAGAGTGACCATCAGGTTTATGGAAATTACATGCTACCACAGAGTGCTGGCAAAACTGCAATGGAATAATGTCGAGTTTGGGGTCTCCAATTAGAGAGAGATGCTGGAAAGTTGRAGGGCTGCATAAGCAGTCAGAGGCCTAGAGCTGATGAAGTATGAGAATATAATGGACTCAGGTTTGTTTTSTCTAGTGAAGAGGAGACTAAAAGCAGCCTAATAGTAGTCTACAGCTACTTGAAAGGGAGCTACAAAGATGTCAGGGATAAACCTGTTAGTAGTGGAAGGATAATGGTAATGAATTACAGCTTGTCAGGTTCAAGTAGGACATAGAGGGGAAAAAAAAATCCTAGGAGAGCTGTCCTGAGTAGCTGTGGGATCTTAATTTGTGGAGGTTTTCAGGATTTGACCGGGCAAAGCCCTTGCTGACCTGGTCCAGTGCAGAGGTCAGTTGTGCCTTGGACCGGAGCCTGGACTAGACAACCTCTAGGGCTGCTTCCARCATTGTTTCTATGATTATTTTCAAAGCAAATATTATAGCACCAGCCAGAGTTTGAGAATGAGAAGTGGAATGTTAGTGCAGCATCTTCAGAAAAGCTCAGGTGAGTAAGTTTTTTTCAAAGGAAATGAAAAACAATGATCAAAATTGAGAAAAAATGGCAGGTGCTTGTGAAATTTGTACACATACATCAGACTTATGGTCACTACAAGTGCTTTTTCACTTTTATGAGCTCTGGATTCACACAGCTTCRTAGCTGCAAGTTTCAGTTCAATCAGATGATATCACATTTGAGTCAATCAAAGGGATTTGAGGAGCTCTGTGCTAAGTAAATTTTCACTTTGCACAACCACAATACAAATACATAAATAAAAGGGAGGAAAAAAACCCAGGAAGTCCCACATATAAGTTGGCAGAATTGGCATCATATTAGTATCTTATTGGGTTGCTGAAAATGAACACTTTCTTAAGTGGAAAACCTGGCTGCATATTTCTACAGAAGCACTGAGGTACCCTTGAGATTGAAGTATTGGGAGATCTAAAGTATAAAAATAACTGGAGAACTGCACACTTGATTAACAAAAATAAACACCTCAATAACTCCTGAACTGTGAATCAACAAATGAACACTATTTAGCCATAAAAGGTTGAATTTTGAATGAAAAAATATTTGCTGAATTTCTGATTGCCCAGGATAAATTTGCATTGCAAATAGGTGACACTTTGAAAGGGTTACATCACTTTTTGTATGTGTTTCAACACTGCTGAGGCTTAATTTATGTACTGTCATTGCAGAGAAGGGAATATAATGGATTTTTAATTATCCCAAGTTACAAAGAGCAAATGGAAGGTAGTCCAGTTTCTAGACAAAGCRGGAAGAGAATTAGGAGTTATAAAGAACAAATTACACAGTCATGCCCTATTAAAGTTTTCTTGGGCATGTGGCATTCTTCTATTTAAAAAGGTATACATTGATTTCTTGATTCATTCTCAGGGTATAATATTTAATCACATCTTAAAAATGGTTAACAAGGTTGCATGCACCAAATTAACTCTGGTTTATTTATATTCATGCATGATTCTTTGCCTATGAGTAAGAAGGTTGATGCAGCGTACAAAGGTAACAAAGCCCTGCTGACAGTTTTACATTTTCTGTCTTCTCCACTTCCATAATTTGGGAAGGTGGGAAAATATTCACATACTTTCAGAAAGTTCTTAGTCCTTAGATCATGCAATAAAACAYATAATTAATGGTGCTTATAAACTTAAATTATTTCAGTCACTGCAAACATTTGACTGTTCTATTACTAAGTAAAGTAAAGGGCTCAAATTATCTGCTGAGCTAGTTTTTGAATTCTTTTTGTATCCACTTGGTTTTGGATCTTAAAAACACTTGTTCAGTGACAATTGTTTGCAAGGCAGATAGTAGAACTTTTCTGTATTTTTTTCTGTTTCCTCCTGTTCACCAAGAACTTGATTGAACACCTGTTAAAGTCAGTAAGAATCTTATTAATTTCAATAGATATGGGTTTAAATCACAACAACACACAAAGAGCTTTTCCCCTCTTTATTTCTACAAGAGCATTATTATTAACAGTATGTTTCATTATTCTCATTTCTTCCTCTCCCCCCACTCCCACCCCCAATTTTCCATGTATTTTCACATCTCCTTTTTTTCCCCCCCACTTTTACTGCTGGTTGGCACTGGAAACACATTCAGTATTGGTTTTCATTGAAGTATGTTAAATTATAAATGTTGTTGGTCTAGGTTCCATTAATCTAAATAGTGTAAATTTTGATGAATAACCAGGGTTTATCTGAACTCCTTGGACTGTCTGAGCATTTAAAACAAATCTAGAGATGTCACGAGAGGAGATTTTCTTGGAAAATATATAGCTGTTCTTCTGTTGGTTCTGAAATATTGCAGCAACTCTTGTTGGTGTTTCATCATTTGCAGGCCCATCTGGAACCCAGAAGGAAAATTTGCATACATAAAAATAAAATGTTATCTGAATATTTCAGACCTTCATTAAAGATTTGATCTAATTTCTGGTCTAATCACAGATGAAACTCAAGTGGTGTTGGGGGCATTTAGATTTGGACTGTCTTATATCTAATTTTCATCATCAGGATAACTGCCTTCTCCAGGGAAAAAACAATAATTAAAAACTCTGCTGCTTTTTGTCAAAATAATCTTCATGGGAAAGTGGTACCAGAAATAAATATACTGGATTGAAACACCTGTGAGGTCTTTGGAGGACTACAAGGAATGAAAGGTAAAAATTTTAAGTCAAAAAACTTGATAAACCTCCTGTCAATACTTTATTCAATTTAGTGCTGAAACTTCCCTTTTAGAACATAATACTGATTATGAACTTCCTAACCAATTCTCTGTATAGCAGTGACTGCTATTCCTGAACCCTAAAGAAAATTAAATGCATTTTTATTAGTGTGTTAAAAAAATTGAAATACATTGGTTTCATTGTTTTTAAGAACATGACTTTATTGTATTTCACTGTAGAAAAATTCACAGTGGAGCTTTTTGAAGACCTCTGGTATCTGGGGAGCTTGGGCACAATTTAAAGGGCTTGTAATTCAGCAGTCTGTGATTCCACAGAATAAGCCCTACTATTTCCATTATTCTGAGTTATTAGTGTGTTAGTTCCTTTATTTTTCTAATATATACACAATGTGTAAGGCGGTTGGCTTCTTTTCTCAAATTAGGTTTAACTCTAAATGACAGCAATTTCTCCAGAAATGTGCCTTAAACCACAGAGACTGTGGCCAAGTCTGCTCTCAATAACCTAAAGTAATATCTGAGACACTCCAGGGGCTACTAAGAGAGGAAACAACATCTACAATATCAAGTCCTTAAACCAGAAAAATCTAAAATGACAACATCATAAAATCCACCACTGTGAGAAATGGCTGACATGGATGCAAGTCTCCAGCCCAGTCTTAARTTTAATGTGTCCTTTCTCCCACGCCTGTGGTGATCTGGTGACTGGTCCTGCTCTCTGCTGGATGCAGCACACTAGCTACCAAAAAGCCTTGTGTGCTGCTGCTGGCAGACTGTGAGGACAAGAGACATAAAAGGAAATAAGGAATATACTATTTGCTCAAATGGAAACTTTCCAGGACGTAATTCAACCTGGGAACAGCAGCTTTAAGGGAAAAGTGTTGGAAGACACTTTTCCTTTTAGGAAAGAGTGCTGGAGGCTGGGCCTGGCAAAATTCTTCAAGGGTGAAGAAAAAAAGCAGTTGCTTTTAGGATTCAGGATAATAGCATATAGGCGCACAGAGGAGAAACTGATGAGAACATTTACCCACATTAATGCAAAATGACYGTTTAATCAAAATAAATATTATTGATCATCTTGAATTGTTTCAAGCAAAATGACAGACTATGAAGGTTAATTTTATTTCCTTATACAAACATTTGTTGCTATGGAAATGAAACTGGCAGAGACCTGTGAATTAGACTGTAATCATCCACAGATTTTTAAATCAAAACGCTGCTGAATAATGAGCAAGTTCCCTCAAGCCCTCACTTGATAACTCTAAACCGCTATTATACAAAAAGAAAAAAAGGATTGCCATTTAAAAATGATCCTCATAAAATGTTAAAACAGACACTGTAGGTGCCGAAAACTATTATCTATGAGGAGACTCTGATCTAGCTTGGAAACATGGGRCTAGTCTGTATGCAAAGGATTGGCCGTGAGCATTAGACATTAGAAATGCTGACATGGATCAGCTGTAATCAAGATTAAGTAAGATTTCTGGAGCTACGTAAGTGTGGTGGACTTCATTACATTTTCATCTGATTCCAATTTCCTTTCCTGACTTGCTGTCTCTCAGAGGCTATGTGACCTCTCAGCTATTGCTTTTTCTGGAGTGAGGCTCTCCTCCTTCTTTGTAAACTTTGATGGGAAAAAGGCCTTTTAACTGAGTCTTCCACATCCTTTAGACACAAACAGCTGGCTTACTGGGTGATCTGGACTGAAGAATTGCTCTAGTTCTACCAGGAAATCATCCAGTCTAGGCTGGAGAACCTCTTCAGTGAAAGTCAATACAGTTCCACTGAAAGGTGTAGTTGTGACAGATCAGTGTATTCTCAACTGATTTTCAACGTTACATAATTCTCATGAGGAATGAAATTCTTCTTTTTTTTCAAGAAGATTTCTCAAGATTCTCCTTTAACTTATCTCAGACAGACTAATTATTCTGTTCTAACTAATAACAGAGTTTTCTTGCTGACTTCAAGAAAGTTGATATAATTTAAACAAGAAGCACATAAATAAACTGTAGATGAAATCCTTGTTCCAGTTAAATCCACAGCTGTGTTATTGACTGGTGGACTTAAAATGTCACTACAGAAAAAAGTAGTCTATAGAAATAAATTAGGAAAGAAGTCAAGTAAAAATTACATTTTTTKTATGTTATTACAATATTAACCACAGGCACTAGAGAGCCTTTTGACATTGACAGTTCTTTTGTCTTTCTGTCTTCACTGTCAAGAGAAAAAAATATATCAGCTGAATGTGTTAAGTTGGTTTTATTTGGGCTAACTTTTCATCCTGAACTGAAAGAATATTTGTAAATCAACTGAGTCTGCTAACTAAAGTCTATACTTGCCTGGATTCTTTCGCAGTTCCGAAGCTGTACTCAAAGTCTGCTAAATGCGATTACAGGAAATTACATATCACAATATGAGCAGAGCAAACTTTAAAATTCTACTAACTGAAAACCTATAAGACCAAGAAAATATACAGAAAAAAATGTAATCAAAAGCAGATTGCCAATCACCTTGACACTTGCTTGATCTTCTTTTTTTTTTTTTTTGGGGGGGGGGGCTTGATGAATTGGAAATCTCATAAACCAAAAATCTACACAGAGACGACTAACCTCTTCTGGCATGTTGAGAAGGCACATATCAAAATGGAATTACATCAGCTAAAGTGCCTTAGAAGTCCTTTCTTTTTATAGAGAATTGGGGTGGACCTATTCCTGTGGGTACAGCTTGATACCACACCTGCAAGACAGACAGCCCTTCGCTCTTCTGCAGCATCGCAGGAATGACAACATAAGAAGACAGTCACCCTCCTGGTGGCTCAGGATGCAGGTGGTACCAGCCTTGGTAAAAGCATGAGAATTGACCGTCTCTGTGACTGCCGCCCATAGAGTGGGCTGGTCCAATGTTATTTCGGGGAATAGTGAGGTGTGGGGAGCAGAGGTAGAAAAGGTGTGCTGCTGTCAGCTTTGGTTTTAAATGGCCAGGAGGCTTTAAAGCCTGGAATGAAGTGCTGAGGTGGATCTGGGCAGCAGAGCTCCTTGCTGTGGCCCTGCATGAGTATTTAACAGCAGAGCCCAAGAAGGTCCCTGCAGTCAGCAAGATCTGTTCCTATTTCTACTGAGTGCAATTCCCACTAAATAGTCCCAGGACTGCAAAAAGAGCCACAGAACAGACTTCAAGGTATTACTATTCTGCCCTCCCAATGGTGCTCTCAGTGGACTAGGAGAGAAATAGCTCCTGTTATGTTTCTTACATAAGAAATTAGGRTGTGATAATAACTAAAAGGCTGCAAGAAGGTGGCAATGCCATGCTCACTAAAGGAAGTCTGTAAAAAAAAAATATGGCTGACAAAAGAGGACTTAGTGCAATGAAAATTTGAAGTTATATGACAATAAAATATACTTAACTCAGAAAGTATCTAAGATGTTTCCTAGAGTTAGGGAACAACACATTTCCATTGCTTTAAGATAATCTGACAATAAAATTCTGCGTTAGGTTGAAAAATAGAGGAAATTAAACTAAGATATTAACAGCAACCTGCTTCTTGACACTCAGCTGTGATTAAATAGATGTTAGGGAGCAGTCTTTGACAAACAACTCCAACAGCTAATTATTATTTTCCTTAAAAGTTTCCTTTTTCAAAACAAGGTCAATTCAGAAAGATGTGTGAAAATGAATAGAGAGAATGAGCTGTCACTTTGCAATGTCTTTGTTATAAAATTAGCAACACACATTTATGCCAAGGTTATGACAATACAAACGTAACATATTATGTAAGCATCGTGGTTCATTTCATGTTAAACTTCACAGGAGAAATAGCCAACCCCAAGTGCTAGATCATAAGCTGCAAAAATGAGGAGCACTTATGAACTTCAGAATGACTAATGGCAGTAATGGAATGATACATAATACAAAAGAAAAATGTTAGACACTMGTTATTTACCTTATACTACTTACCATATTACTATATTACTAACTATATGTTAAAAATGTTAAAAATTTCTCTCAAYCTAACAAAGAATCATATTTTAAAATAGATATAAAGAATAGAGGAAGGAAATATTTTTTCCAACGTTCTTTAAAATTACATATGCATATATATACACACACATTTTTTTTTAAATGCATGGTCTTAATTTTTTATTTGACAAGAGCGTTAATTATTTTAAATTTACCTCTGTAAGTATACGTGCGTAATTAGGTCRGTGTTTACCCATACAGTGTATAGGCTGCTTCATCAGCAATCTGAAGAACAATACTGTTAATAGGTTGCAAAATTTGAATTATATAAGTTCATGAATTTTTGCACTGCCATAAATACTGATGAGGAAAATGTCATTATTTGTCCTACTAACATGAAAGATTTTATAGGAATGCCAGCAAACAAGATTTGGCAAGAATTCTCCACCTCATGTACAGGAACTAYGTCTCCTCTTCCCATTAATCCTTTTGATTTAAGAAGTGAAGATATACTGTATGGTCTGACAGCATCATACAAGAAATTAACAAAAGACATAATTTTAACCTAGCAATGAAAAAAAGATAAAGGTGGCTACCTTTAAAGTAGTATAAAATCACCAAAATTGACCAAGTGGCAATTAAGTRCTTTGAATCCCTTAAAATTGCATGTCTGACAAACACTTCTCCATTTGGTACTAAACAAATTGATAAATAATTTATTTCAAACTAGACCTGATAAAAATTTGATTAGTTTCACTAAAGGTTATTGCATCCTATTACATAGAAATGTCAGAATGAATAGCTAAATACATCYTGAGAGTTTAGCTGCTGACCCACTGAACTAGTACATCTACAAAGAATACAAATCTTTTAGCACTGAATTTTTATCAGTGATATTGAGAGTGACATCTTAATCTGTATCCAACTTACCTTAATGTGTGGCCAGTGTAGGCATAACATCCCAGCTAAGTATCTAGACCTTCATTTTATTCAGTGAACACCCATTTAATACTGTTTGTGGCCTGCAGAGATTTATTCTTTACGTTGTGACATAGATATCTACATTTGGTAAAATGGTTGCATCCTAATCTCATATTATATAATGGAAACCTAGAGACCTTATTTACACATAGAGGTCTATTTTATAAGTATCTAAAGCTAGTGAACCTGCAATATCCTTCGAAAAGGGAGAAAAGCAATGTAGAACAGAGTAGACGTTTTTCCTTTGCGATAGTGGCCAAGCATCATTACACACTAATAAGTGATTATGAGAGTGACATTTTTTAAAAAAAATGGAACTATAGATGTCACTTCATTTTAGCGTTAGTATACAATAACCTGTTAAGGTAGGTCAAAACCAGAATTCTGACTTCAGACTGACAAATACTAGGAAGAGAATAAAACGAACTCTGGATTTTCATGCACACACAAATGCATGCACACAAATAGTTTCAACAGAAAGAGCATCAGGAGAAGTTTCAATGTAGAACTGAATAAAATAAATATTACTCATAACTCATTTCAAGCAGAAGAGACCTTTGAAGAGCTCTGAATGGTGAACTTCTTCTCTTTTAAGTAGTGACAATGTTAAATTTAGGATAATACTTTATAACTCAGACAAAACACAACTGATGTCATYGGTCAAACAGTACGAGTCCAGGAGAATAAAGGTCTCTCTCAGGAACAGCAAGGAACTTTTGTGTTTGCTACTCTGTGCTTAAAGTAAAGGATAGCACTAGAAACTGGTCTATCATGCTATATTTTGAAAGAAATGTTAAAATGATCCAAATTAAAAAGAATGCAAATCTAATGGATTGAGATTGTATTAAAAGACGGTTATCCTTCACGAACATTTATATTGAAAGTATCATAGTATTTCTTTCTCTAAATATCTTTGTTCTGAGATGTCTATAGCATTAAGAGTAGAGAAATTAGTAACAAAGAGGGAATTAAAAAAAGTATACCAAAAATCATTACTAACATATATAGGAATTATTTTATTTAGTGATTTTATGTAGAATTAAATATATATACATGTATGTGTGCACGTTTGTTCTCCTTTGGGATGAGCTAATATCCAACAAATTTCATGCTTCTGTTTCAAGACACATAATTAAAGCAATAAAGGAAATATGTACATTCATGAAAGTAAATTAATGTTGAATAGATCATACCTAGGCAACAATAAGTCATRCTTCTTCATCTTGAGATGGTAGTTTTCCCAATGGAGAAAAAACATCTGGTGCTTACATAGCAGGGTTCTTGATGTTAGCRTGTTTCTTTAGACATCTCTAAATGAAAGAAAATGAGCAAAAGTGYTCTGCTATTCAGAATCAATACATATTGTGTGTAGCGGAAATGAACACAAATGAAATGGAAGGATCTCTACTACAGCGAAACCAAAGAAAACTCAATTAAGGAAGGAATTGCAGGCTTTAATGTTAAAAATGTATTTTGTCCACTCATACAAAATATCTTCCAGGTATCTTGTTCAGTTTCAGGCAGGTAAAATATTGAAGATTTTGGAACAGAAACCAGGTTCCCTAGTTTGAAAGCATAACACACTTGAAAAAGAACTCTTCGTAGCCATAAYATATGGGACACATCTACAGCTGTGCTTCTTCAATGCCCATTTCTTTGGTGTGAGGAAAGAGTAAGAGAGAAAGAGAAGCAGACTTCTTAGCCCCGAAAGCTATCTCCAGTTATGACTATTACAGTTTTCTTATGAAGAATCATTTGTGAACTGTACAGCTATATCTGTTCCAGTCATTAAACAATGGCAGGAATCCATCTTTTCAATTCTGTTATATTCAAGGAATAGTCTCCAAATAGGATTTTTTTGATCTGAGATGGTTAGGAATGGAGAAAAATCAAGGTGTAGTGAAATGATGCAAGTCCTTCTCAGCCACAGGATACAGCTACACTAGTAAATTGTAAGTGCCTCAAACCATTGTCTAGGAGTGTAGTCAACAGTTCATGAAATAGTCTGTGTCCATACTGATAAACTCCTGTAGCCTCCAAAGCAGGACAGCCACAACCAGACTGATTATTTTGAATGAGCTTTGGCCTGTATCGGCTAATAAAACATGCCTGGGAATTGTTTGGGAGACTGCTAGTGAGCAGTCTGTTACAGGGGCTAAAGTGGACTCAATTTCCCAGGTCTGGGGAGAAAACTGTCCAGGGACTACTCATGCAGTCATACCCGAAGGCAGCTTTCAGGACCTGGCTGTCTGCTCCAATTGCTTTGTCACTACCCCTTGATTCATTGTTGCTGTCTCCTTGACCTTCCTCCTAGCCTCTTGCTTGCACGTTCCCTTTGCCTATCTGCTCCCCTCCTCTTCAGCCGCCACTGAAATTTCTTTGACCTCCCGTGCTGCATCGTCACCTTATTTACTTCCTTTAATGTTGCTTCCTTTGCCAACCTTTTGTTATCTTTTGCCACTGAGTACTGSCAATTCTCTGCAGAATTCTGCAAAGACCAAGCTAATAACCATGTTGGGACCTACCGAACCCATCCAGAGYCACTCATGCCTGTGCTCTGTATTCACTAGCACTAGATCTGGATCCAAAGGGAACAGGTGCTTCACCTGGCCTTGTGTGAAACCACCTTAGGTTTTCTAGATGAGACAATTTTCTAGGGGCCTCAYGCTACACCACACTTCATACCATGGCTAGCATGGGTGCCTCTTAGGGGAATTCTCTGACATTATTAAAAAATGAACATTYTAATTCAAAACAGCCCTAAACTGGGTATCTGAACACATCTGASAGATGTACTGCTTTAAAGGTCATGGAAATAAAGGAAGACTTACCTTCTGTGTCCTAAAGTTTCTGGCAGGAGACAGGCCCTTAGTCAGCTCAGCCAAGAGCACAGGGCTGATGAGCATGCCAAGTAATACAGTTGTAGTTATTATCTGAAATTTTACATGCTGGAACTAGACTGTATTTTCTAGAGTTGGCCTTTTGAACAGGAGTGACTAGATTCCACCTAAATGGACCTTTGTTGAATGCTCATTGCAGATCATGGCAATTTTCATGTGGGTGGGACACGCTGAATCATGCAGTTCTGTGGAAACCAGAAAARTATTTTGAAAACATGCATCATGTATCATTTTATTTTTAAACCATGTTTATTTTTAGCAGATTAGAAGAAAAATCTTTAGCATCAACCAGTGAAATGAATTCTGSATGTCTGAGGTTCTGCTTTCATGTAAAGTACAGACACAGGGTAGAACCACACAGTGATATTACTGTAACACAACAGATTATCCCATACCACAAAAAAGCAATGCTCACAGTTAGTGGCAAATACAGGATAAAATATCTGGAAAATCTAGTTCTAAAATATCAGAATTCATTCCTTTGTTTCAGCTCCAGGTCTTATGTATGGTCTTATCAAGCAGTATGATTCATCAAGATATAAGTTTTGGTCTGCATTTAGATTGTAAGATCTGTCAGTTCATGTTGTGGAATTATACAAGTTAGAAATAGTAACAGAGGAAAGTAACAACAAAAATATCAAAAAAGCTCTATCAGATTGTACTAGTGAACCTAAACTATACTGCGGATGCTGTTGGAATAAACTGTCATCTCTACTCTGCCTTCAACCAAAATGAAAGCTTAAAATGAAAATGTGTTGTTCAGATAACTTACAGAAAAATTTACATGCAATGACATAAAATATTATGTGACTCTTATCCACAGAGGTACATCTTTACAACAGAGAATATGACAGAAATAGAAATTGAGAAGGCAAAGGAGAGAAGATATATTCAGAGAGCTCAGTGTGACCAGAAAAATTTGAGTGTATCTCTCTTTTTGCTCATCTCYCATCCAGCTCAAGAATATCTCCTCTGTATCAACAGATATATAAAAAACAGAAAAACAGACGTCTTTCTACCACATCAGTGTTCCTGTAGTAGATGAGCTAGAGTAATGCATGTGAGCAATACAAAATCCTGCCTCCTGGCTGCCCGGAAGAGACTAGTTGATTTGGATGAGTGGCTAAAGGCTTGTTATTCTCATTAGTATGATAAGGGTGGCTGAACATGTTCTGTGCATTGGCTGTTCCATTTCTGTGTTGAATTTGAAACAATGTTGTACTCATCTACTGGTCTTATTTAAGCCGCGCTGTGAATTTCTGTGGTTTCTTTAACACAGTTTTTCCCAGAACATGCAGGTATGGACCTAAGAATATAAAGTAAGATGGGACCTTCCAAAGCAGTTAGCTCAGCTTTCTYCTGCTATATGTATGCAAATACTTCCTAAAAAGCCACGAGGAATCTGTTTACTGAGCTTCTAATACCCCAGACCAACACAAATTGTACTATTTCTTGTTACCACAGACACATATTCTTAGAGAAAGCTTGAGAAACTCTGTCTTTTGCTAAAACACAAAATTATATGGTATTCTTTTGTAGCTGGCACACACYCCATGGATGCAATACCTCTCTTTCCTTTGATATTTGCCTTTCCAGCCTATTATGAGAGAAATCTCTGAGTTTCACTCAGTGAAGAACCAGTCCGTGGATGTTTTTGTAAGTGTTCTACAAGTGGTTGGAAGTGGGAGAAGGCAACATAAATGTTAAATTTGAACAAAAGCTTTTGAGTCTAACTGTCCATTTAGTTGATTTTGCAGGTCAAAATACAAGTCATTTTTCTGCATGCTACAAAATGGTCTCTGACCACTTGGGTACTTGTAATTGCATTACGAGAAGTAGTACTGTGTGGTAGAAGCTATTAGCTGATTCATAGCAAAGAACATATCAAAATGCATGGGATTTACTGTCATTCTCATGGAACTGTTGGTTTTGTTTTTGGGGCTTTTCTTCATCTGTATAGAGTATATACAGTCACAGCTTAACTGTTTAAAAACTCAGAGGATCACCCAGGTTACAAGTTTTTCAACTAAAACTTCCATAATAGCAGCTTATGTTTTGATTTWGACATGAAATAAGTATTTCTTTTTGAGTTTGAAAAATGAATAAAAATCTGTGCCTTCTTTCCTACTGTGACTAGTTAGCACACCAAGCATCTATTCACAATCCCCTATACTTTACTCTGCCATAAAATGGAGGCCTTACATTTAAATTACCTGATTTCCTAGGAAACTTGTTTTATCTCATAATTTGAGTGCTTTCAAATCCCCATACAGGATCTACAGTTTGTACAATTTAGATTTCTGAAGAGTCTTGTGACCTTGAGGCAAATATGCATTGCTGTGTGTTGTACTGCAAATGCAGGCAACTTTTGAATCCTTGTGTTCTGAGAAAAAAAGAATTACATCTTTGTTAATGCTATAGTGCTTGAGGTATTTATATTAAATATAATGCAAATATTTGATTTTCTAGGTGACTGAATGTGCTTAACTTAAAGACGGATCACACCCACTCTCTTTCAGTAATATAAAYGTAATATGATAACTGAGTAAGAGAAATACAGGTTTTGTTGTAATTTCCAGTGTGACAAATTTAATTCCTTAGTTCTGGAACAATATACTATCTGAGGAACAGAAGTGTGTAACTCTTCTAAAAACATAAAAGAATCCAGAAATGTAAGCTGAAATAGCAAATAGTAAATTATATTTTTTTCTTAAATCTTTGCTTAAGGTTTTTTCTCTCATATTTTTGAAAGTAATAGTAGGTGGGTTCACACTGAATAACACCTTTTCTATAAAATAATTAGGGATATAGGAGATGAAAATGTGAACAATATTATCCCAGAACAGCAGATACAGATAGAATACTGTGTTTTGTTCCCAATTTCTCATTCTGAGTATTGATTTGGGAGCAATTATTTCAGGTTACAAAAATCAACCTTAAATGTACACAAGGAAAAAGAAAAAGAAAAAAAAAAAGAAAAAAGAAAAAAAACAGTCCCCCAGATATTTATCTAATTCTTAAGGGTTTCTCTTAAATAAGAGCATACTCATGGAGTTAATCGTAAATAATTAACCAGAGACAGTTAATTCAGTTAATTACAAGTGTGGACAAGCCCTGAGAAGTGGACCCCACTTCAAAGTTTTGCAAAAATCTTGTTGTGCTCTGTCTATCACTTCGTAAGGTATGTTTGGAGTATTACAGTTAGCTGAGGCTTATTTTTGTTTGTTTGTTTAGTTGAAAAGATAGCCCTAACAGGATTGCTTTAGATCAGACTTCACAGAGAAGTTTTTGTTACTAATATTTGTTATAAAATTGGGTAAAAAACATCACTATCAGAACAAGTATCTTTATAAATCTTGTGAAGACGATCCTTTGTCTAMAACAAAGGCAAGAATAAAAATTTCTCCCGAAAGCTTTCAGTAGCATTTAGATCTATCAAGACTGATTAATTTGGAAAAAATACATGTATTTTTCAGCTGTTTTTTCTTTACTAGTAGTTATACAGCATGTAGGACCATTCCTTTAATTATTTTCCATTTTGAATATTTTTTGAGCASTTAAGATGTCTCCTTTTATAATAAATTATCTAGTTTTGTATTGAAAACAGATTCCTARCCTTAACAGAGTCCCAGGGAAGATAGATATGACCAGCTTTCCTCTTGGGTTCTTAGGAAATGTACATATATTACTAAATCTCAAAACTCTGACTGAATCATCAGCAGCCCACAATCTGCAATTATCAAAAAGATCCAGAGTTTCAGAAAAAGTATTTTGCTCATTGATGACAAGGTGAACCCAGAAAAAGTTTTCAGTTAAATCACACAGAGATCTCTGAAGAAGTGGTTCTCTGCCACATTATCTTTGCAGTGATTTCCTAATAGTGAGAGCTAATTGTTCTGTTAGTCCTCTACTGYCTGAATACCAGTAACCCTTCATATGATCAGTAGTTTTTTTGGTCCTTAGAATATTATCCTGCACTGTCTCTGGGATGATATCTCATATCAGCCTTTTAGAAATATAAGCATAAACACAAACACACACTCAGTGAGGAGGGTAGCTACTCTTTTTCAGAACAAAAATATTTCTTTTTGCAATTCAGGCTTTTTTTCCTAATTGCTGTTGAAGACTTATGGAATAGGTGTCATTTTTGAGCCTCACTGCTGTGGTTATAAATGTTTTTGCCCCTTGGCTGCTACTGGAAGCAGATGGTAGGCTGACAAGATCTATTTAAGATCTGAGTGCCTTGAAGGAAGTAAAAGCAGTAAAGACAGGTAATTTAAGGCATGGTGAGTGTAAATCATACCTTCATTAGCATAATTGTAAAACTAGGCTTTGATCTTAAAAGAGAAGTGTCTCACACAGGGATCTGTACTCCATATTTAATATATATTTATACTCCATCACAGTCTCCAGTACAGAGACTTTGTCAAAGACCCTGTGTGTCCCACATTTCAGTCTTTCATAGGAATAAAAAACGTACTTGGTCAGACCAAAAATCTGTTCAKTCCAATAGTTTCTCTCTGACAACAGCCAAAAATGGATGTTGAGGAAAAAGTATAAGTGAATCATTTATGATTTTTCCCCAATACTTCACCAATCTTCCATCATTTTCACCACTACCACCTATAGTTTCATGTATTTCTTAAATCGTTGTGGATTTTTCTTCCATAGGCTTGKTAGGAAGCCTGTAATCTGTCGTTTTGATTGTATGCATTTTGGCATTAGTCTTACTGATTACCTCTTTTCAGGTCCTCATTTTGAAGAGAAAGTATGTGAGATTTGAAATGCTATTTAATAGCACCCAGCTATCTCGCCTTTGGCTACAAAGTGAACAAGCTTTGGCTGGATTCCAAGTGCAGGCACCCCAGTTAATTGCCAGAGGATATGATTTTTGAAGATGACATTTACTTTTAGAAGACAGATTACCGCTTAGTATTAGGTAGGCTAACATAGAGCAGTCCACAGAGGAGATAAGAGAAAAATTATGTCTTGATGTTTACAAACAATRGAATACATCTCCCCAAAAGGCTTTACAAAGAAACAGAAGAGTTTCTGTAGGATATAACTGGCAGCATATGAAGTCCAGGTTCAAATTTAAAGCAGTGATTGCTAACAAATTAGCTCAAACCTAAAATCAGAAATCTAAAAATATTAACCAAAACTTTCCAGTGTTTAATGAGTAGCTTTTTGCCATTTTCAAACATTATTCRATTGGCTTAAAAGCATCATTTTCATTAAAAGGAGATACGTCCAGCAAGATAAATAAACAAGGTAACACACAATGCCTAATTCCTAACACATATGTATAATGAATTTAAAGTATAATTTGCCCTAGTAGGTCACCTGCTAAGCTTGTTTGCTTTAGCAGCTGAAGCAACATTTCAATCAGAGTTTGTGATTGCCAGGTCTTGCTGGGTAGCAAGACCTAATTTGAACCACACTGCTTTGATTCTACAGTGAGCTGAATCACTTCTGCTTTCTGCTCCTTACACTGCTAGCAGCTTGCTGCAGTCATATCTTTCTAGCCATTCCTTGCTCTACTCATTGATGCCCACCATGCTGATTAGCCCAGCAGAGATCTAAATAGATTTTATTTCAGATCTGAGCAAATGTGAGTTTCTGAAGTCCTTCTCAATTATGAAGGACTGAAAACAAAACCTAGTCCTCCACAGCATACAAAATTCTTCAACATTTTTTTTCCTTATTTTTACACATAGACAAGTCATGATTTCTTTGTAAGTTCTAACCTCTGAACCCTGATGCTGAAAGTTATTATCTTGTGTGGCCACTCATCCTATGTACATTTAGGCGTGATTAGTGGGCTAGATTTGAGTACAAAATTGCAGGTAGAAATTTTTCCACATTTGATGATAGGACTCTGTTTTTAATAGTATTGCCTCTCAATTATAAAACAAAACAGAACATATAAAACAGATATTGCAGACTGGTACATTGGTCCTCTTACCTTTTGGCCACCAGACATGGACAAAACTCGCTGTCCTTTGAGTTTTTGGAGTTCTTGTTGGGGGTAGTGAAGGGAATCTGCAATTTTTGCTTTCATATTAGGCCACAGATACCAGACCTACACAATGATCTTTTTTACTATTTCTTTGTAACTTTTTAGATCAGAACACTAACTTAATTTATTTATTTGCTTTTGATAAAGTTTGAAATTTGCAAACATTTACGATCAAAAAAGAATAAAAATAATATTGAAAAGAAATAAATAAGCATCATTCTGATCACAAATTGAGCACTTAAAACTAACTTAAGACAGAGAGCAAGGCATCAAACAGAAGTTTAAAAGGTACTATGTTTAATAATATATTTTTTGTATGTAAATATATTCATACATTGATAAACCAATTCTTTGTTGTCTGCCATCTTGAACAGTAACCTATATATCTTGTTAAATGAGGGATTTTTTTATCCTGACTTAAAAAGCCAGTTTAATGGCTGCAATAGTTTCACATTCTATGGAAGAAAAAGCATTTTACATACCATTAATTAACCAAAATCTAAGACTATAGCTAAAAAATCAATTGAAAAAGAAATGACAAAAAATATGTAGCATATTTTATCAACACCAAAGAACACAGACCCATGTAAGTCAAAAGTTTGCTTTACTTTAGCAAAACTCCCGGAAACTGGAGTGTCTGACATGTCTAGACTGTATAAGGTAGAGATACTAAAGCTAGAACAAACCTATTCCTGCCTGAGCTGTTATGTCTACATGATTCMAAGTGAAAAATACTCCAAATTCAGAATGGCTCCAGTGCCACTCACTTAGACATGCCTGCCTCATACTCCATTGTACAGCTCAAGCGTATCCAGGATTAATTTCCAAAATATGTTTGGGTGGCTTTGTCCAAGGAAAGAAAAACCTCATTAGACTTGTTTTGCTATTAGTAATTGAAGTTAGAGAGTGAGATTGAAAGGTGTATGAGAGAGAAAATTTGGGTATAATTAACCTCTCACATACAAATTTGTCCTGTTTGAACGCCATCTTTTTTGGGACTTTGATAAAACCGAAATGACAGCAACGTTTTTTTAGAGGATGCTTCTCATTTAAAAGGGATTGTATTTTCTTTTTTCATACTCATTGCATAAGCCAGTCATTGAAATGCTCCAATAAACCATGATAGACTTAGGAACATATTACAGAAAATTTCTTGAGTGATAGAATGCATTGTCTCAACTCATCAAAGTATTATTTCACCAAATAAAACTTGACGGTCTGAGAAAATATATAGGGAAAGCAGCAAAGTTCTTGAGATTGTAATATAGCTAGTTTGCCTAATAAAATTTTATATGATTATAAATGTGCTCAGATTTATATGTCAGGTTGTTTTTGTTGAGAAATAAGTTTTTATGGGAAAGGCTTAGTAACAGTCATGTAAATTTTTGTTTTGAACTGCAGATTTGGATTACATTGAAGACAAGATCTAAAATAAGAACACATTTAGGGCTACAAACATCTACATCTGCCAAGTACAGCGGTAAATTGAACCTTATTTTAATCCTAGTTTTAGGGTCAGAAGGCTGCATAACCATATACTTAAAACACTTTAAAGCATAATCTTTAAAAACCCTCTGTTATGTATTTCCTTGATATTTCTAAGTCTAAATAGCTTTGTGAGTGTGCATATACATTCTGAATGCTTTCTTTCCATCATATGTACCATATTCTTTGTATATAACTTTCACCTTCACAAGACAAAGAGTATGGTCTGTATTTGTTATACATATTAAAACAAAAGAATTTTGCAGCTCCAAAGACTTATGATTACCTGCTCTAACATGTCAGCTAGAACTATACTTATTCCAAAATAAACATATGAGATATAGTTAGGAGATTCCTCCAAAGCCCTTTCCTGTTCGGTTGTTATGATTGAATATCTTACAGAAAACATCCTCTCGGTGAAAAAATTGGCCTCCTTGAAGTCAACAGCAAACATACTATTGACGTGAATAAGATCAAGATTTCTTCTCCAATGGGAACACTGTAATAAGCCAGAATGAGGTAATTTGAAGTAGCACTGATCCCCAAACTACATGCTTTTGGCTAGGCACCACACTATACCTGAAACTTTGAAAATCTCATCTGTAATCACAGCTGCTGCACAAACTCTGCAAATTCATATGAATGCCTCTAAGAGAATGTCTCCAGTGAAGTCAGATCCAATGCAAAGCACAACAGCTATAAAAATATATTAATACTAAACAGCAGTGTCTAACTTTGAGGTTCACTCTTTAGCTTTGAGGTCTAGGCATCCTCAGTAGTTCTCACAAAGACTAACCTCCTCAGAACTAGAACCTGTTCAGTAACTAACTGAAAATACTGATGAGAACATTATGAGATAAATGTCCCTCCTTTGCATCTGGGCACCTTACTAAGCATTGGAAAGGATCTTTTATGCCCAGGATTTATAACTTAGAATTTTGAAAAGCTTTTTTGTAAAATGGAGACAGATAAAGCATAGGAATATCCTACACTTCATTATTAAACACCTTTAAATCTGAAGCACTTGGTTTGCATATAGGAAAAAACATATTCAGCTCCCTCCCTTGCCCAACTATTTGCTTTCACTCACTTCAGAGCACTGTTAGTCACAAGCTGGGGCCCTTTTTGAGTGCAAGGATATTGTCAGCTCTCCGTTCGACTTTTGTGAAGCCACTTAATGCTGCAAAATAGCAAAAAGCATTCAGGACATCAGAGATCAAGAGTATACACAAGACTGACTAGACCACCAATTAGGGCATTTATCTGGCAAGGGAAATTCAAAAGTTCCAGTTTATGGTCTCRTACTTTTATTGTTCATCCATACAGTCTTTGAGGATTAAGGATAATAGGATAGAACTTGCTTAACCCAGGACAGCTAATAGCAAATTTGTAGTCTTTAGCAAGTTAACATTAGCAAATTGCAAGCGTAGCAAATGTTTAGGAGATTAAATACATTATTCAGTTAATGATCTTTGTTGGCAGCAGACCTAGAATGAAGACTGCTTAATGGGTATAGGTAACTCCTGATGACCAGCTCTATGAAAGATATTTGGCGATGACAGTCCTCATGTGGAAATAGACACACGCATAATTTTTAGGACCTACGATGCCTAATGGGGAGCTATACCAGAGAGGATAATTCTCATAATTATATACCTGTTATGTGAACTTTGCATAAGCAAACTWGAGAGACTTAAAAGCAATTATTGAGAAACTTCTGTGAATAAACAGTGGCAGCTGCTGTGGTTAAACATCTCACTCCCTTTTTTTCTTTTTTTTTCCCCTTTTTCTGGCAGGAGCCATCTAATGATGTATTTTTTATATGTTTTGCTAAGACACTTCACAGTATAATTGCTAGTCTATGTTTCAGCTTCACAATAATTGGCACCACTTTTAAACTCGGTGTCCTTTATGATGTCCTAGATGTCCTACAATTTAAAATGTCATAATAAGTCTGTTTCACAGAAAGGTTTTGAATTACTTCAGAACTTGCGTATTGAAAGAGGAAATCTAGGTCATCAAGATTAATGAACCTAAGTCAATATTGGGATGAGGAAATAAAGTCAACTGGTTAACCCAATTAAATGTTTTGAATGTTTTAACCACAATGAATGCAAAAGTGTGTGAAATACTTCATTAAACTTTATTCATAAATAGCTATTTTATATATATATACACACACACATATATACACATATATATGTATATAAAGCATACATATATATATATATACATACACAGTGTGTGTGAGAGATAATGTATTTATAGAAAAAGAAACAGAGACAGACAGCAGGAGAATTGCATTTAACTGCTTATCAACATTTATGTCTGTGAAGAATTGATCAGACCCGTAAAGGGCAGAAGCAGATCATTGTCAGCTCCTTGACTCGCTCTGTGAGAAGATGAAGGTGAGGAGAATTAGACACTCTTTCACTTTATTTTGCTTGCCTAATTCATTGAAAAACATATCACTTCTGAGAAAATGACTTAAGTATTTGAGATTGAGAAATAATTAGTGCTCAAATATTTACAGATTATTGGAAAAATGAGGTGCAAGCATAGATGAGGCATTTTGTAAGCATGAAGTTTTTRTTTTGTATCTTTACATATGATGGTCAAGATCTGATCCAACAGATTAAAGTTAGAATGTAAAATACATGTTCAGCCTCTTAAGGATGTGACTTGGTTTTCAAGAACTTAAGCATTCACTATATGCAAACCAATGAGAGTTACTGGCTTTTCAGACCAAATATTTAGGAATCTAGGTAGCATTTTAAGTCAGGTTACATTTGAGAATATTGTCTCTCTCACTTCAAACTAGGTTGTACTTAGACATCAGCCGCTTGTGCTTAGATTCAGCTTTTTAAAACTACYGAGTCAACAAAGTCGAAAGCAAGGTAGTGCTTATATAAGGATGACAACGCATTGTGAAAAAGTTTTAATGATATGATCATATGCTATATTTAGAGGAACATGTCCATGTTTTCTATCCTCTTTCTTCTATGGTACTGCCCTTTCTTCTAAGGTACTTTAATCAAAATTCTCTTCTAGATTTTTCTTCAGCATTCATCACTATTGCATTTGAAAATTAAAACCCCTTTTAATGTATCACCATAACTTTTATGTCAAGGAAGGACTGCCATTTTGTCACTGGAAGATACGAACAGAAAAGTGTGAAAAAGTTCTGCAAGATTAGCTCCCTAATTTGAGATTTCTAGTACCTGCTATTTTCAAAATGCTTTTTATGTCCAAAACTTAGCTCCCACTCATTCCTATTTGTTACTGTGACTGAGCAGCATGTCCATCAATTAGATATCAAGTCATCAAGCTGAGCGTTCAGAAAATAGGAAACACATAATAACGACCATCTGTGAAAGGTATAGATTAAATGACTTGACATAGGAATTTTCCARAGAATCATTCATTTGCTTTGACTAATGAGACCTTTTCTCTCTTCTTGCAATCACATTAGTCACTCAGTACACTCTTTCTAAATTCAGCAACAAACAATCCTACAATCAACAGCTTTCTTCAGCACATAATACTGTTTTCTTAACAGAGGAGATCCACTGTGTGCATTCAATGAAGGACAAAGAAAAGAAAAATAGCATGTGACCATGTATAGGGAGCATAGGCAACCTCAAGTCTATCTCATCTTAACAGATATATTGACAGATATTAACAAGGTACTTTTCTAAAAATCTTTACATTTCTCTGTGGTTTGCACTGGTCAGCATTATTACCTGGTCTTCTTAGAGATCAAGCTGGAAAAACAGAAATGTGATAATACTGAAACTCATTTTAAGGTACAGATCTTAGGAGATAAGAACCATCTTTCAAGGTTTCTGTAGTCTCTCTCTATATTATTTAGGCAGCTACGGTAAGTTGGCTTCTAACTTAAATGCCATAATGAATCCCTACGAAAAAAAGAGAGAGAGAAAAAATATTTTGATCCTATAATTTTGATAGTAAGCCATTATAATGAATACTTCTTTTTAACGTCCATTTATACTATAATTTCTGCTATTTATGGTGGAAAAAATAAATTGATTCATCATACTGTTTATTCATAAAAATTTACTCAGAAATATTATTTTTCTCATCCATACAGTACATAGTGAAAGAACATTCACAGGGATWTGTTGTTACCTTTCATTTTCAAAAGCTGATACATCAGTACACTCTTCTGTTACAGAAGTGATGAGACAGAATGTATCTAAAAATGAGACTTCTAAATAATACAGCATGTTCAAGCATACACTTGTCTCCCACAGTGCCCCACTAATCTTATTTGCCAAAAGCTTTCACATTCTTATCCAAACAACGAGCACAGTCTCAGAGCATGATCTCACCAGGCAAAAATACAATGCAGAGATGGAAAAGAAAAGCAGTCTGAAACGAAATGTACGGATGGTCAGGAGTAAGAGGAATGTCAGATAATGAAGCCTTGGCAAGCTACAGCAAATATACCATGAAGAAAAATCTTGCATTGTAAGGGGATAAATAATCCTTTTCTCTTAGCTGATATGATCCTCAGCTAATATAGAGAGAAACGATTATTACTGAAGGGTCTCATTACTTAGTCCTAGCCTAGGATGGACTAAGACAAAGGTATCTGACTCTGAAATAGATGGAAATAGATAACATAGAAGACTTAGCACCCAGCAGCGCACTCAACCCTTTCTTACTTCTTTGTAAGAAGTTACAGTTCAGAGTATAGAACGTATAAACATATCCCAACACATCTGTCTTTCACTTCTTTTAATTTCCAGTTAGGGGAAAAGTCCCATTTTCAGTGGTAGAAGTCTCAGAGCAAGGTTTTCATCTGATTATGCTCACGTTGCACAAGTTCTAGAGGAAGTCTGTGCTTTCAGTCCTGATGTGCAAAAAATATTTTACATACAGTGTAGGTGTGATGGGCATCCACAAGATGATTTTTTAGACAATTTGTACATTGGGAAGTAAAGGAAGGAAACACAAAAGTGTAAATTGCTTGTCACTGATTTGGCCAGCAAATGGAGAAAGAATTGTGGCTCACAGCAGCCCATCGATCTGGTGGCCAGTTGGCATGACTTGACTCCAGTAAGTAAGTTTTACTGCTTACTTCAGTCCCCTGTGTTTGTATATGCATGTGTGCAACTTGTTAATGAAGTTCATGCTAGCTAATGAGTAGGAGCAGGCCCACATTAAAAAAGGCTCAAGGTCAGAAATGGTAATCAGATAAGGGGTTTGGGGCTTGGGCATGGAGATCAGATGGACCTAGAGCCTGATATCTCTTGGAGGGCCCCATGCTATGGGGTGCTGTTATTGCAGAGATTGAGGATGTGAACACATTTCCCAGGTGATTTTCAATCCAAYTCAGCTATCAAGGTGCTCCTTGATAGTGCAGGAGCTGGATGTCTGTGACGCTGCCCAGGCAAGTGCTGTCGGTGCTCATGTAAAGGCACCTGTGCTGGTCTGCGTGGTGTCCTGTGTATATTGTGCAAATTGCGTGTTATCTACCTTTTGGGGTAAATGCTCAGCCTCACTGCTGGCTGGAACTGCGGAGGGAAACAGCAGCTGCATCCACCATGGCATGGGGGAGACCTCCTGGGTCTGAGAGCACACCAAATTCAGCTGTAGTGGGTCAGAAGGAAAGAACCCACTGGTTCCAGTGAAATGTGCTGGAATCACTTACTCCAAAGACAACCAATAACAGTGTCAGGGAAGGAGGCACTAGTCTATCGGTTAGTAATTTCCAAAGTGGTGTCCCTAGCATGAGAAAGGAGGTGATTTACTCCATGATTTCCTGAATAGGTGTATTGGGCTTCAGAAAAGACAGATACTGAGCAGTGAGGATTTTGAGGGTTGCTTGTTTCAATTTTGGTATTTGAGGGGTGACGACTTGTTTTCAGATGTAATGAGTCTGCCAAGATTTCTTTGCTTGTTGACCTTGGAAAGCCTGTACAAGAATCCTGGGAAGGAAGAACTGCGGCTGAAGAGCTGTGGTTTTTTTTTTTCTTTTTTTTTTTCCTTTTCCTAAATATTCTCATGAAAATTTTGAAATAGAAGAAGGATGAATGAAACAAAACAGTCAGCAGGTACAAGAATGAAAATATGCAGGCAACTGATGAAATAAAGAAGCTGAGTTACCACTGGAAACAGCCATTCCACTTCTGATCTTTCAGTCCTCATCTTCGATGAATGGCAATGGGATACTTTTAAAAGGCAAGCCTGCAAACTACAATCCATAACTCTAGTGTATATGAAAATCAGGGATTTATTAGACACCTTTTTTTTTTACAGTGCATTATAATTTCCCGATGATACCTTCCTATGAYAGAAGTCCTAATAACTTTCTTTCACTTTCAGTTCCGTTGAAACTTATGACTACAATTAGTGTATATAATCAATATAACTGGAYTGTATTGAGAGTAACATTGTCTAGTTCAAATTTAGCCCTTTATTACGGCTTGCTAGACTTGACGGAAAAACACTGAGTTTAAAAGCTTGTCAGATTTTCTAGACAAATTAGTTGGTCTAGTGAAAGATGGCATCTCACTCTGTAAAACTCACCAGTACTTTAGTCTTGCTAGTTCTTTACATTTTTTTCTATGRATTTCCTCATACTTGGACATACATCTTAAACCTTAACCTAAAGACTTCTGAGAATCTTAATATTTATATAAAAGACAGAGTTTAGCTCTCATTTATGTCAAAACATTCCCCAAAGCTGGACTTTAAAGAAACAGCTCATTACCAATTTGCAGATGTCTTGAATTCTCAATTTGTACTTGTCAGCTGTGCTGTTATAAAACTCACTGACTGGCTCAGGTGTGCAACATGCTCAACTACAATACTCGGGATGAAGACTTCCATATTTTAGTTCTGCCTTTTGTAAATGTCATAGTCTTCATGGTCAAGTGTTTGCATGATAGGCTTTCAGCCAGCCACTTTCCCCTTGATAAATATGACAATTGTTTTGTTTCTGCACTGGAGAAATAATTATCACGTTTAGACTTGGTAACCGAGTGTAAAACCTGAAGGGTGGAGATGAATAGTAACAAAAACACTGACAGCGAGGAGCAGTGCCTCTTTGTTTTCTTGATTGAACATTTGCCTCCAGACTGTTGGTTATTTAGTATTTTGCTTAAAATTTGATTATGTTAAAAGAAAACAATATTACATTTTACATTTATTTCCTCTATTCTTTTGATCCTTTACACATATTTCAGTCAAGGATAGGAACCATTTGTATATTTTGAATTTTTTTTCATGACTACAGTGTACAGCAAGATGTAGTAGGTCCTTTTTTAGGAGGACACAAACTCTCACTTCCACTGTCCAGGCATGGGGAACAGCTACAGTTAAAGTAAGTCTTCCTATTAGAGGAAAACTAATTTTCTGAAAAAAATATAATTTTGATGAGACTAGAATTCTGCTTTTTGTGATTTTAAAAGCAAACTTGAAGACCTTGTCCATCCTTTTTTTTCAAGTGAACCCTCTGGACTTCTTTCCATTCAGAATGATGCTTCAGATCTGATTTTATTTTTAATTCCAAAGAGGAAGGGAAAATACACCAAGTAAAACATTGTTTGGAGTTTTTTTTTTTTTTTTTTTTTTTTTTTTTTATTTTTTGATTATTTTTTCTGTTAAAAGTTATGTGGAGCTGTAAATTCTAAATTGATGTCTTCATAGGAAAAATACAATGAAAAATAAACCATGGACAAAGCTTCCAGTGCCTTGCAACTTACTCATTTAGCCTACAGATGAAATGAGTTCTATGGTGATGAGTGTGGAGCAAAAAAGAGCRTAGAATATGCACAGACTATATACTTGAGTTTATAATAGTGAAGTTTATAATAGTTACTCAGAGGTGGACCCCATTCTCAYATACTGAGGCAAGCAGACACATGGTCAAGACAGAATGATGTGATATAAATTTGTTTGGGCAAAATGCTGATCTAATACAACGTTTTTGCTTCCTATACCAAAGTAACTTATTTCATATTATATTGGATATCTGTAAACATAGTTGTATTCAACACATCAATGCCTTTTTTCCCCCCCAAATACTATTAATTCTTTTCTTTTTCTTTTCTTTTTTTTTTTTTTTTTTTTTTTTTTTTTTTTTTTTTTTTTTTTTTTTNTTTTTTGCCCCGTTGATAGATGAGTGTATGTTGCTCTTTCTTGGCTTGAAAGCTATGCTAGTCACCTGTATTATTTGTAAAGATAAGAAAAATTCTAATGTGTGGAAATTATAAGAATATAAGAATATCTTTCAGAATGGTAAAATGCAAAGTCACATGACAGARTTAGTTGTTGCTAACTCTTGCTAAAATGTATGTATTAGTGCACATCTCTTGCCTTTTTTAAAACAAATCAAATGAATTAGCATGTGTCTCAGACATAATCTCTGATTTGTGAACTAGGCTACTTCTATTTCTCATAAATGGATTATCTTCAGTTGCTATTTTAAATTCCCTGATTATAGTCATCATTATTTTTCTTTTGGTAAAACCAATAAAAAAAATCATGACAATTTCCTAAGACAACTTTTCTCTACTCTAGTCTTTAATTKGTGGAAAATAAATTGTTACTTTTTTTCACCTACTCCTCTGAATATTGTCCTTTTTCCCCCTCCAAATCGATTGTTCCCCTTTTGTCTCTTCTCCTTACACCCTGTGTTTTGTTCTTTCTTGCTCTGTTCACTTCTGTTAAAACTTCTTCGTCTTCATTACTGGGACATCCTCACAGCTACCAGCTATCCCACTTTTTTGGCAACCAGCCTCCAACCTATCCTTTTATTATTAGATACCTTTGCCTTCTCACGTGCCATACAGCTTCCACAGCTAATAGCTCAGTAGAGGAAAAAATTACTGTGACCTACTTTTTTTTCCTTGAAAATCAAAATAATCATCATAAAAAATAGAAATTTCTGTAGTTGAATTTCTACTATAATATGTTACGGAAAACAAAAATAATAGTAACAATTGCAGTATATTTCTGAGAAGATTAAAAGTAATAGATCATGGGAACAGAGAAGATGCACCTATAGGGATAAGTTGTTACCGGAATTCTCACAGGTAGAATAGCTATTTCCTTGGTTAATTTATCCACCCAAATCTTATCATTAGATGTAGAAACCAAAATAAAACTTTTCAATAAATAGAAATATTTTAAAACAAAAAGAACCACAGGGAGATTTTAATTTGGCAGTCAGACCCTCAAACTGAAGGTTTAAAGTACCATCATCATTTGAAATGGTAACAGCATTCCCACACAGTTATAACTTGCGGAYGCCTTACTGCAAGAGCCTAGCTGTAGGTTATTATGATGCACYACCAGTTTAAAACTCCACTTCTGGCAAAACTCCTTCCCTCAAAAACCCTCTAACATCATGCGTGTTACCAGTCACTTTGCATCTTTTTGGCTGTCAGCCCCAAGGAACTGGCATCTTTTGCAAAGAAGATTCCAAACACAAAGAGTACCGTGCAAAAAAACCCTAATAACAAATAAATCAAATATGCATGTTATCATCTCTTGGAAGACCTCGAGGCCTATACTGCTCTTCCATATACATCACAAAAATCTTTCAGAAAAATTCATATTGGATGACGATTTTTCTCTGCAAATAAAGGCAGAAAAATAAAGGAATATGTATCTCTGCTCTAAGAGAAAAGCTTTGTAAAGCTTTGCTAAGATATAGGCTCTTCTTTGCAGTCAGGTGACCTGAGGATCAGATAATGTGAGGAAAGAGTATCTAAGATCTTTATTGCTGTAATTTATATATTTTAAAACACTTCCCTCTAGCTTCCCATAACTTTCTATAATCACTTTTAGCTGCAATCTGACATTATTCAAGGTTCTGTCGATTAAACTAGGTTAAAACTTCCTCTCATATTTCTGCAAGATTTTTTTTTCCCCTCTGGTGGAGGACCTGAGAAGATACTACCACATTGCCAATATTTAATGTTCTGCTTCGGATTTACCAGCTGTATAGCTACCTCCATTTGTTCATTAATTTTCTAATTTTTTTAAAAAAGCTAAGCAAACAAGGAAAGTAAAAAATCTGCAGAGACTGTTGCCAATATTGCCCATTTTTATAAAAATGAACATATGTTATTGAAAACATTATTTGTCATTTTTGTTTTATAAAACAAACTTAGAGAACCCCAGGAATATCTTATCCTATCAAGATTACTTTGAGCAGTAGGCTTTTTTTGGTGTAGTATGGCTTGATATAAGTTTATTTCTTTCAAGAAATAAAAAAAAAATATTGTTTCTCCTGTCAGATACAATTGCATTTATCATAACGACAGGAAAGGCTCAAAAAAAAAAATAAAAAAATAAAAAGAGGCAAAAACCGTGTTCAGTTCCTGCTGAAAAAGTTGAAAAGACTATTTCAAAACAAAAATCTAAGGAGCCTTATCTGAAACTAATCTCTTGCAGTTTTTATTCAGGCTTTCTCTAGGACGTTTTTCTCAGCCCTAAACAGCTCAACAATAATAGATGCCTGGAGTGCTGCCTTAAGAACAGGGCAGGTTTTGAGGCTTTCTTATCCACTGCATCCTACTTTAGAGTTGTCATGATGTCGCTGTGTGCAAATAAATCTTCAGAGCCATTCCTGGAGATCTCTACACCCTCCTACCTTTTTTCTAACCTCTCAGTAATAAATGTAGACAGTGTCATCATATAGCTTTTTTGATTATCTCTGGTGTTTATGCAAATCCAAGTTAAAACACTCTTTCAAGTCTATTTAGATCTGAATTATACAAAGATTTTTCAACATGTTAATATTGAAATATGCTCAATATTTCTCAGTTTTACTTTACTGAGCAATTTAAACAATCTATTGAATTAACATGTTACCTGACTTTTCCCTTTCCAAGCTATATGATTTTCACTGAGAAACATTTTCTGCTCTCATAACTATTCACAAACTACACTTCATAAAAAATATTCATGAGAAAATATTGTTATTGATAATATCACAATCTGTAATAACTTGTTGAGATTACCTTAATGACTTCATTGTAATATAACAATAACATTGCTGGTTGATTCAGGATTTGGTGTGTTACTTCTGCTCCACAGCTTCTCCTATTTTATCGGTTCAGACTGCCAGAGAATGCAGTAAGACCAAAAAGGTGCAGTGCTTGTCAGTTGTTCCAAAAATAGATTCGTTTTGTAGCGTCAGGATGCCTGTGCATTATGTAAAGGTTAGCCTTGTAAGAACTAAATATACCTTTGCATCATTCTTTACTGTTAAATTAAGCTTTTAGTTTGAAACAAGTTGGCAAGCTCTTTACAAGAAAACTCCCTGTGTATTGCAGTTATAGCTATTAGAATATATTCCACTGACCTTTTTTAATATTAATCTCCAAAAGGAAAGTTGGATTTCATGAATGGTAATAGAAAACAGCTGCAAGTCACCCCAGCGGACTGGTAAAAATTAAACATGTATGAAGCATTCCTCCACATAACATGTATTCCTTGTATAAACCAACATTATATCCAGGTTTCCTAGGTGCAATGGAAAGAAATCAATGATTCATGAAAGTTGTAAGCTGGTATTCAGAACAAGGAGAAACGCTTCTCTCACTTTTTCTCTGTTGAGATAAAAAATGCTGATTTAGACAGCACAGCATCTTTGTGCTGAATGCACTCATAGCGCTAATGCATGAGCTGAAGAAGCTCTGACAAGACAGATCAGGAAAAAATTGCCTAGACAATGAAGGAAGACCTTTATTATATTCACCCTGTCCTTAAAGATGGGGCTATGTGTTTGTGCATGAATATATGAAATGTGAATGAAGGTACCTTTTCTTCATTTGTGGCACCCTACTTTGGACTCAGTAACAGTGGGTTTTTTTAGAATGGTAGCACAGAAGTCAATAAATGGTTTTGGTTTTAGTTTGATGTAGTATCCACACAAACATCATCATTTAAACTCGTCAGTTCATTAACTTTCCCTTATGACTCATATGAAAGTATTCTGCTCCTTTCTTTTCTTTTATGTTTGACATGACAGAATAATGTATAGCTTTGCTGTTTAAGGCTCACTGCAACAGTGTAAAACTCCTTGTTAACAAATGCTTGAAGCTGCTTGATTGCCTCATTCAAGAATTCTTTAAGTAACAACTTTAAGTTAAGATAGGAGATTAAGGCCATAAATAACTGGTACTGTTTTCTGGCAATAATAAATTCATATTATCGTTGTTTTTAGCAATTTGCTGAGACTTGCCATTATGCCATTTTTATGGAGATCTAAATCACTCCTTTTTTCCTTCTTTTTTGTTGTTTGTTTTTAAGGTAATTTTGTTTTCTGCGACAGCTGCCACATTGGATTTTTTTTTAAGTCTACTATGTAATAAGAATTAAGACTCTCCATGACCTACAGTGATGGAGATAGCCCTGATGATGAGAACCTATGAAGGATGAAAGCAAAGTATTCCTCAGCTCCATCCAGTGATCTTATCATTTGTGCTGAGAAAGCCAACCAAGTTATCAATAAATGCAAACTTTTATAGCACTTCCTTTCTTTTTTTTTTAATTTATTTTCTGATGTGAAAAATTGGGCTGCTAGAAAGCAGACTGAGTTCAATGCATGAAATAGCCTTCTGAAAACAATAGCTCCTAATGTCCTCAGAGGATGTTGGCATGAAGCTGAWGGCTTGCAGTTTCTCCTAGTTTCTTTGTAGGGCACATTTCAGCACTGGTGTTTGCTCTCATGTGACAGGGCTTTTGTATACTGCTGGAGAGTGAGAGGTTCCCTGGTCCAAGGCTTGTGAGGGAGTCATCCTAGGAAGCTGTTGCCACAGGGCACAGAAGACTTCACCCTCTGACTTAGAACATCACCTTCCAGACCGTRTTCTTAGCTAAATAAATAACAAGAACCATTTTATGAACTCTCTAAAGATTTTAAATCTTTGTACAGACAATGTTAGGTATTCAGGGAAACYATGGGGGTGGAATCAATGTTCTGGCCTTTACTGATTTCCATTCTTATGGACTATTCCATTCTTATGGACTGTTATAACACTTTTTTATAGAAAAGTTATTTCATTGTTGTCCTTTCATATTTGATACCCTCAGGCTGGGAAGCTGAAAAGCATCTGATTTCAACCTTTCTCTTTAATAACAGAAACCAAATACTTTTGTTTGTAAATGGTAGAAAATCACTGTCACTGTTTTCATTTTGCATTGCAACAGAAGGTGTATTTTGATATGTAAAAGAAGGTACATCTACTTTTACTATTTTCCCTTGAAGTGACAAAATACATTATTTGATTATTTTGGAGGTTTTGAACTGGTAACATCCTTAATCTAGAATATAGGGTACCTAATCAAGATCTCTGTCATTTAGAAAAATTAAAAGAAATAAAAATATATTGAAAAAAACTGTTGTTTGCTCCAAGTTATTTGAAATATAATTTACGGTTGTTACCATTCAGTATTTCAGTACCAATGACTTTTAAAGTTGTGCTCTTTTCTAATGTATAGACTAGAAAATGTACATTCTAGTGTAAAATGACAGTGTGAATTACTTTCTTGTAAGTTAAGTGGTGTCAGCTCTAAGAAGACAACGAGAGATATCAGACATAGTTTGTGCCCAGAAGCCAACTTAACCTATATGTAATAGAATAAACAACAAAACAAATAAAGACTATCATGCAAGAAATGTCTCTTATTATTCACCATAAGCAAGCAGCATATAGCAGCTAATGTGCTTCTGCAGTCCTCAAGGCTAGTCACAGGACACTTGCAGCAGTGTCTCCATAGTGTCTGTGGGATGACTTCTTCTTAGTCATCAGTTTTGCTCTCTGAATGTAGAGATCTATCAAAAGTTATGCAGCAGATCTTGTACACATACTCACTGGTTTTCCCTTGATTYTCTTGGCTTGCAGCACCCAGTTTCCTTGCCGTGGGGCTCTAGAGCRCAGCTCAAGCCTGCTCCACTACCGGATTAGGACAAGTAATTTCAGAGCTGTGAGCAGCTGTGAGCACATAGAAATCCTTTTAAGCAACCCAGCTCAAGCTCCTGAATCACACACTGTGAATTTCTGAATATTAAGCCTATCTAAGCACCAAGTGAAAAATGCACCATTAATAATTCACTTACATCTTTCCCTTCAATATCCACCGTAAATTGAATGGTTCTGGGTGTTCGTGTCCATTTTTGTTTGTTATAAAGAGGAGAAATCTAATATATATAGTTTTATTGAAAGATAACAAGCCTTTAGAAAGCGTAACAGTCTGCAACAAATATATAGAGCATACTGGTGTAAAATGTTCCCCTTCCTGCCTGAGCCTGTCATCTAGGAGAGAAGTGGAGAGAAAGTGGCAGYGTTATTGGAAAAGATTCGTTCTCAAAATAGAGATTACATCAGTTTGTATTCAGAAGAGAACTTTGCTATTCTATGGACACAGGCACCAATATTTTGCAAATATTAGCAATCTCTGGGGTGGAAAAATGCATTATTTCCCTTCTGGACACTGTGTAATGTTATATTTGTGCAGATAGGTCTTGTAGACAGCAGCATACATGAGGAATCAAGTTAAGAAAGAAAGGCACAGAGATAAAACAGATTATACTACTGATATGCTAAATAAGCATATTTTCAGGCACTACCTCTTGATTAGTTAAACAAAAGATAGGCTTATCTGCTATAACAACATCAATACTGTTACAGGATTTGTTAGTTAAATTCAAGTTATAGCTGTTCAATTCCCTTATCTTTAAATTCTCATTCTCACTTGTGCAACTATATCAAATAAAATAGAGCCACATAGGCATATTTTCTATTCACAGAGTCTAAACTAATGAGTAGAAAATAAAACACTACAATGCATTTGAGGACAAATCTAAGCAGTAGAACCTTTATTGTCTGCTGATTCTGTAGTATTTTTAGGTTGATATTATGAGATTCCTTTTAGTTTCCCTACCCACAATCTGTTTTATTTTAATTCATTTATCCACAAAATTTTTCTGAGATTACATGGTAAACTCCAAAGACAATATGTCTGAAGACTAAAGCTATATTAAATCAAAGGAAGAAATAGAAAAAGGCATTATTTTTATTTTAAGGGATATATTAGAAGCTTGTACAAAATTAATATAAAGGAATAACAATCCATTTATTTTAATATATGTTTACAGATTATAAGAATGTGTGTTAATTTTCAGACTTTCTTGTAAGATATATACATTGATTTAGAAATTTAGAAAATTATTTATAGGAAATCCCAGAAAGGAAGAATTATGACCACAGGAGGCAAAAATATGAATTTTGTAATGATTCAGGTATGTTGAAGCAGTCAGAGGATGAAGCTAAAGYTGATAGTGATCTTTCTGGTAGAGAAGATCATTTTAATGGTAGATCTATCTGTTTAAGATGTCTGAGATTTTTTATGTCTGCACTAATCTTTAAACAGATCTTCTACTTTACAAGTTACTAAAGAAAAATTTAGCATCTACCTAACTTGTTGCTCATTATGTATTGATTTCCTTTTTTCCTAATAAAATGTTATAATCCAACCAGTTTTCCAGTGGTTAAAAATTACTGATATTTAAATACTTTTTACTACAGTCTCAGAATTTACTAGTTTATAACTTGATGTTCATTATCACTTCACAAATATTAAACTTCATGAGACAGACTTTTAATTGGTTGTTCTATTGACAAAAATGCACTACAGATGCCTTATATTTTAATGGTATTTTTAATGATGCTAGTACTAGTTAGCATGCCATGAATTTATATTCAACACAGATTGCCTCAGTGGTGTAGTTAATAAGCATACAAAAACATTTGACGATGAAACTTTCAAAATTGGATATCAACGGTTTCTTTCCAATTGCAACATGCTAAATCAGAACTTTCTGGCTTCTGCTTATCATATATAGAACATAATTTTCACTATAAACTTCAGGTGAATTTCAATTCCAGCTCCATTTCTCATGTCTCAAGAGCTATGTGCCTTACACTGCAGCCCAATTTCCTCTGCAGATTACTCTCACAAAGAACAGCTTTGGCTGTGTTTTGAGTGAGGGGTTGGCCTGGCTGGTCTCCAGCGGTCCTGAACCGTTCTGTGATTCTGTGAAATAATAGAACATTAATGCATAAGTGGTTTCATGAGTATCTGGATAAATGATTTTTGCATTCCTACMGATTTTTGTGTTGGAATTGTGAACTTTAAAGACTTTCCTATCTCTGGGACATAAGATCTTCTTCCTATGTGAGCTCATTGACTTATTTAAAACATACGACTTTCCACGCTATTCTCTCTCTCAGACCTGGAGAGGGTCTCAGTGTAATTTCCAATGTGAAGATGCTGTCAAACGTATCTTGAAACCCCTAGGTTCAATAGCTGGCCAAAGACACATCAATTTTCTCCCTTCTCCAAAACACAGACCTCTCCTAATTACATAAGCTTCACTCTTTTAGGAAGCTTGGCTAAAAATAGGAAGGGAAATAAGGGAGCCTATTCCAAATACCTTTAATGAATTAGTTGAGATAATGGTGCTTCGTAAATTGCTTTTTATTGCCTACTGCACCCTATTCCTAGGAAWGGGAACTTGAAAATTTAAAATTGCTAAAGATTGACTTGTTAACTAGTAAGCAGGTGACAAAGAAATGCAATAGTTTCTATTTTGCTATGGCTCTAATCAATAATTAATTTGAATGGATTGAGGTCAGGAGGCAAGACCTTCACTTTGTTCACTTCACAAGATGTCACTTTGTTTAGTATTTGGTTAACTGATTTTGCTTGGTTCTTGTTTTGTGTTTTAATTTTCTACAATTAGAACACTTAGCTGTCAGGATGACAGATGCTTGTAGAAACAAGAAAATTAAATAAATAAATGAATCACGGGCTTATCTATGCATACCTGGGAAATCTGGCCTCAGAAAGTACTCTTCTTTCTCCAACACAAAGACCCTGCAAAGATGGAGTAGTCCAGACTACTAGCACAGCATATATTGTTTTTCAGAGCTATTGTTTCAAACTGCCTGCAAAATCTACATTGCTCTTAATTCAAAGTTTTAGGTTTTTCTTTACCACAATAATAATGATCATGTAAATTAGAAAAGAAAATAAAATATGAGATTCTGACATAGTCCAGGGCTTTGACTTGCAGTATTGCTTCTAATTTTTTCCAAGCATGGATTTCCAACCTCTTCTAGTTAGGGGCTTTTCGTTACGAAGGGAGTGAAGGACTTCTGTTTCCTAGAGACTTTCATTCTAGCAGAAGGGGAAAAATTCTTTCAATTCAGCTTTGAAATGGAAATGTAAACACTGGATAGAGACTTTGAAAATTCAGAAAAGTATGCCACCAAACTCCTTGGAATTTGCAGAATATGAATAGTCTTAGTGAAATGTTTTCAGTTTGATAACTGGTAAGAAAGCTTGCTCAAAATTGTTTTTGGGGGGGCTAACACTTTTGTCAGATGGTTGTTCTTTTATTGCAAGATTTGGAAGGATAGGTACAAATTTTAGTATTAAGCTGTTGGTATATTTGTAGACCAAGTAGATTATATTGAAAAAAAGAACATATTTTCTTCTACTTATATGTTCCTACAGTTCTTTGAAGACATTGGATGGAGAGTGGAACTCCACTCTGTTAAGACTTATTGAGAACTATCACCCTATAAGCCTAGAAGAAACCATTCATTAGAGTATTATTAGAGCATTAAATGAAATTATTTACTTCTTTTGCCTCTGAGAAGGCTTCCTCAGTGAATGTGTAAGAGTAAGAGGGTTTGTGTTACCCTTCTACTTCTAAAGCACAATACCTGCTGATGGGCTGGGCTTCCTTCTGCTTCAGGTCTTTTCCATTTTTTCATCTTGTTCAATTTTTGTGAAAGGAGATATACTGCATCATATTTGGGCAATCTATGGCAGAAGCATTATTTATGAAGATATTCAGGTATGCTGTTGTGAATCAGTCAATAAGGTCATCGTAGGCTGTATTTTGCTTTGCTGAACTAGCACATGAAATCTTGTAAACGGTTTCCATTTATTTTTCCTGGATACCAGGAAAGTCTCCCTTTCTAGAGATGCTGGAGGATCATACAGGTTGCCCAGAGAGGTTGTGGAGTCTCCTTCTCTGGAGACATTCAAGGCCTGTCTGGATTCAACCCTGACTAACATGCTCTAGGTGACCCTGCTGAGCAGGGAGGTTGGACTAGCTGATCTCCAGAGGTCCCTTCCAACCTTACTGATTCTATGATTCTATGATCTTGAATGAGGACATTTTTCCACTATAATTTCACGGAAATATTCTCAGAGAAAAATTGAGCATTCAGTGGAAAGCAGCTGGCCATGTCTGTGGATTTTGTTAAGGGCCACTTTGAAGATTTTGGCTTCCCAAATGATATGGCTAGCATCATGAAGCACCTGTGCTAAAGGATATCTTTGTGACAGTACAGTAAAATGAAGTGATAACAGATACTCAGGTTCAACATTGTTCATATTGCTGCCAGGAGCTGTCTATGACAGATGGTTGTTTCTGGATATCTGTATTATAATTCTCTCTCTCTCTCTCTCTCTCTTTTTTTTTTTTTTTTGTCTGAACTTCTTTGCACTAGCTGTATGAAAAAATTTTATCGTGTTTCATAGAATCATACAGTCGGTAAGGTTGGAGGGGACCTCTGGAGATCATCTAGTCCAACCTCCCTGCTCAGCAGGGGCACCTAAAGCATGTTAGACAGGGTTGCATACAGGCAGGCCTTGAAGATCTCTAGAGAAGGAGACTCCACAACCTCTCTGGGCAACCTGGTCCAGTGCTCYGTCACTCTCACAGGGAAGAAATTCCCCCTCACACTCGGGCAGAACTTTGCCCATTGCCTCTTGTCCTGTCACATGGGACAACTGAAAAGAGTTTGTCCCCGTCCCCTTGACACCCTCCCTTCAGGTACTTGTACACATTGATCAGATCCCCCCCCCTCAGTCTTCTCTTCCCCAGGCTGAAGAGGCCCAGCTCTCGCAGCCGTTCCTCATAGGGCAGRTGCTCCAGCCCTCTGATCATCTTCGTAGCCCTCTGCTGGACTCTCCCCAGTAGCTCCATGTCTCTCTTGTCCTGGRGAGCCCAGAACTGGACGCACTACTCAAGATGAGGCCTCCCCAGGGCTGAGTAGAGGGGCAGGATCATGTCCCGCAACCTGCTGGCAACACTCTTCCTAATGCACCCAGGAGACCATTCTTCTTGGCCGCAAAGGCACATTGCTGTCTCATGGTGAACTTGTCACCCACCAGCACTCCCAGGTCTTTCTCTGCAGAGCTGCTCTCCACAAGGTCAGCCCCCAGCCTGTCCTGGTGCCTAGGGTTATTCCTCCCTAGGTGCAGGATCCTGCCCTTGCCCTTGTTGAACCTCAGGATGTTCCTCTCTGCCCAACTCTCCAGTCTCTCCAGGTCTCTCTGAGTGGCAGCACAGCCCTCAGGTGTGTCAGCCACTCCTCCCAGCTTGGGATCATCAGCAGACTTGCTGAGGAGGCACTCTGTCCCCTCATCCAGGTCATTGATGAAGAAGTTGAACAGGATGGGACCCAGCACTGAGCCCTGGGGGACTCCACTAGGCACAGGCCTCCAGCTAGACTCCAAGCCACTGATGACAACCCTCTGAGCTCTGCCTTTCAGCCAGTTCTCAATCCACCTCACTGTCCATTTGTTTCTAGGCAAACAGTTCACCAGGGCAACATGGAGAATCTACCCAGACAACATTATCTACAGTCTGACTGTGCAGAACAGGAGTCCATTAATGCTCATCCAAAACTGTGGCTTGAACGTTTGAAATGGAAGTTGCCACTTTCCACAAACGGACAGGACTCAAGAGGTGATATGGGCTGTGTCTGTGCTGACTCTGGCATCCTTACTCACACTTAGGCTTGTGCRTGGAGCAACACAAGGTTGGAGCAGATCCTGTTTCCAACACTACCTACACTATCATTGGTGCATTTCCTACCCAAGGTCCTTTCCTGGAGGCTATTTTCTTGCTTTATGATGAATCCAGTTTGGGAGAAAGAAGTAGGTGACACAAGTGGTTGGTGGGCTAGGACTCAGTTGGGTCCAAGATCACGTGGCAGGACAGATGCAGCCTTGTAGTCTGTGTATGGGATGCAGGGGAAATATTAAGTGCTTAATAGACTACACTGGTCAAATATTATATTCATAATGGATTTTTTAAAAAAACAGGAAGAGGGATGATATAATAAAAATCTTTGAATGTCTGTGACTGAGGACACTCAAGGCAGTGTGACAAAGCAAGTGAGAGATGGACAGAAATTTACAGCCATGTTGGAGATACTGCTTCCTAATTCTGTCTTTAGATTTCTAGATTTTCTCTATTTGTATCAGTGTTAGATGGCAGGATGTTTATGTTTATCCAGTTTATATTTTTATGTTATTTTTTTCTTTGAAAAGGGTGAATTGAATTATACTTGTATGATTAAAATAGAAGTGAATTTCAATTAGAAAGTATTGAAGAAGAAAAATTCTGCCTTCAAATGCTGAGGGAAGATAAAAACAGTAGGTCAAGGACAAGTGTAGTAGTAAATTCACACATAATGCTATTATAGTCTTCAGTAAAGGTGAAGCCTACAGAATACAAAACTGATTGCAAGTTGTGCAAGTCAACATGCGGGTGAACCACAGATAAAATCCATCACTATGAACACATGACAGAGAGGATACATTAAGTCGTAGGTTTTTAATGACAAGGTTTTTGCACTTGGACAATGAGCAAATGATAGTCAAAAGCAGATTTAATGAACAGATTTATTTGAACTAGATTTAGTCAGCAGTAGCATAAACTATTCCATTAGCAAACACTCAATCAAGTTTATTATGTACAAATTGTTATATCATCCTTAGTACCAAAAATTAATCTAAAAGGTCTTGTTAATAAAAATTCTTCTCCACAGGTATGTTACTACACATTGCAAAAAACATCAGTCAGTAGTGATGGTTTACAAATCAAGTCTAGCAGAGCAAAACTCTTTAGCAGTGTGCTTCTCATCCTGTGCCATGTAAGATCACCAGCATGTAACACTTGAGCTGCAAACATTTTGGTTTGCCAAAAGTGATGATAAAGTTTCAGTAATTTATATGACACATTTTGACTGCATTACAGTAATATTCTGCACCTTCATTTTTTTACTTCATGGTTGTCGATGGGGTATAACAWTGAAGAAATAAGATGACATGATGGATGTGAAAATAGCCAGAAAATCTTCCTGCCTGTATCCCGTTAGCATATGGAATATTTTCCAACACAGCAAATAATTACACATTTAAAAGTAGGCTGACTATAGTCCTAGTCAATATATGATAGAGAAAACTTCTGAATTAGTTTAATTAGGTTATATAGGTCTTTTCTAACCTCTACAGTTCTAGGATATGAAGTAAAATTACTGATCTTTTGCTAAAGCTCTTCAAATCCACATAGCTGCATTTTACACTAGACAAAACAAATCTTAAGTACCAGTACATTTTAATTGAACTCGCTAATTCAGGAACACTTTAATGATAAAAAGGATTCTACTGCCCATCAATAAAAGGCAAATCTCATCAATTTTGCCCAGGGGTAGGAAAGGAAATGAATTTTCTTTCTTTTTTTTTCTTTCTTCTACAGTTCCATAAATACTCTCTGGCAAGATTCCAATGTAAGTATTTCCAAAATGTAAGAGAAAGCCCTTCAAATGATAATTGGACATGGCTTCAGAATGATGAGGCAATAAATGCATGTTTGAGATGGTAATTGTTATTTATTACTGCTCTCAATTAATAATGTGGCAGCAATTTGCTGCCTAATATAAGGTTAGCTTTGCTGCTTTTCACTTTTCTTCTGAGTATATGCCTGRAATGGTTGGTTGATTCTTAAAAGCTATTAATTTGAAAGGATACCACTGCCACATACAGGGAATTTTAGATAATGGAGTATAGCATTTTGTTTTCTGCCAGCCTCTTCTAGGCTTTCCTGGTTACACAGTCACAGAGGACTGTATACATAGGGTTTTGTGTCTTCCTGTTTCTATCGATAATTTAAGTTTAAATTTCAAAATCTGTCTCTGCCTTGAGCCTTTTACCCAATTGGGTTGCTGAGACAGCAAATACATACAGCCATCCATTAGAATTTGGCTCATTACAAGTTTTGACTTAATCCAATAGACATTAGAGAAGGAATTCAAYATGCAGCTTAGGATGCTGGTAGTCTAGTATCTATGACACTGCGGTGGGAGTCAGTTACTTAAGCAGAGATAAACATTAAGTGTTTATTTTAGATCATATAGGCGATCCAACCTGGCCTACAGACACTAAAACAGAATGCTTAAGTCTCTTACAGGTCCTGTGCTGCATCTGCCAGACTGCAGATTTCTTGGCTGGCAATAAACACTTCTGTTTAGCCAGCTGAACTCCAGCCTAGATTCCTGTATGTATGCTAGAAGCTCCCATTATATCCAGTAGGAATCTGGTCGGTGCAGTCAAGGGCCCTGGGGACAAGGGATACAAATAAGGCAGAATTACTGAATGCCTTCTTTGCTTCAGTCTTCACTGCTAAGGGCAGCCCTCGGGAATCCTGYAGCCTGRAYGTGAGGGAGAAAGTCCGGAGAAGGGAAGACTTTCCTTTGGTTGAGGAGGAWAGGATTAGAGACCTTCTGGGAAAGTTTGATGTTCACAAATCCATGGGCCCAGATGGGATGCACCCACGGGTCCTGAGRGAGCTGGCGGATGCTGTTGCCAAGCTGCTCTCCATCATCTTTAGAAGGTCCTGGAGAACTGGAGAGGTGCCTGAGGACTGGAAGAAAGCCAATGTCACTGCAGTCTTCAAGAAGGGCAAGAAGGAGGACCCAGGCAACTCTAGGYCAGTCAGCCTCACCTCTGTCCCTGGAAAGGTGATGGAACAGCTCATCCTGGATGTAATCTCCAGACATATGGAGGAAAAGAAGGTGATCAGGAGTAGCCAGCATGGATTCACCAAGGGGAAATCCTGCTTAACCAATCTGATGGCCTTCTCTGATGGAATGACTGGCTGGGTAGATGAGGGSAGAGCAGTRGACRTTGTGTACCTTGACTTCAGCAAGGCTTTTGATGCTGTCTCCCACAACATCCTCCTAGATAAACTCAGGAAGCGTGGCTTAGGTGAGTGGACTGTGAGGTGGATTGAGAACTGGCTGAAAGGCAGAGCTCAGAGGGTTGTCATCAGTGGCTTGGAGTCTAGCTGGAGGCCTGTGCCTAGTGGAGTCCCCCAGGGCTCAGTGCTGGGTCCCATCCTGTTCAACTTCTTCATCAATGACCTGGATGAGGGGACAGAGTGCCTCCTCAGCAAGTCTGCTGATGATCCCAAGCTGGGAGGAGTGGCTGACACACCTGAGGGCTGTGCTGCCACTCAGAGAGACCTGGAGAGACTGGAGAGTTGGGCAGAGAGGAACATCCTGAGGTTCAACAAGGGCAAGGGCAGGATCCTGCACCTAGGGAGGAATAACCCTAGGCACCAGGACAGGCTGGGGGCTGACCTTSTGGAGAGCAGCTCTGCAGGGAAGGACCTGGGAGTGCTGGTGGATGACACATTGAYCATGAGCCAGCAATGTGCCCTTGTGGCCAAGGTCAGTGGTATCCTGGGGTGCATTAGGAAGAGTGTTGCCAGCAGGTCGTGGGAGGTGATCCTGCCCCTCTACTCAGCCCTGGGGAGGCCTCATCTYGAGTASTGYGTCCAGTTCTGGGCTCYCCAGGACAAGAGAGACATGGAGCTACTGGRGAGAGTCCAGCAGAGGGCTACGAAGATGATCAGAGGGCTGGAGCAYCTGCCCTATGAGGAACGGCTGCGAGAGCTGGGCCTCTTCAGCCTGGGGAAGAGAAGACTGAGGGGGGATCTGATCAATGTGTACAAGTACCTGAAGGGAGGGTGTCAAGGGGACGGGGACAAACTCTTTTCAGTTGTCCCATGTGACAGGACAAGAGGCAATGGGCATAAACTGAAGCACAGGAAGTTCTGCCCGAGTGTGAGGGGGAATTTCTTCCCTGTGAGAGTGACGGAGCACTGGACCAGGTTGCCCAGAGAGGTTGTGGAGTCTCCTTCTCTGGAGATCTTCAAGGCCYGCCTGKATGCAACCCTGTCTAACATGCTTTAGGTGCYCCTGCTGAGCAGGGAGGTTGGACTAGATGATCTCCAGAGGTCCCTTCCAACCTTACTTATTCTGTGGTTCTATGATTCTATTAACATTTTACCCTTGTTTGGGGTTTTTGACGATTTAGTATTGAGGATAGGCTCTCTTCAGATATTGTTGCAAATGCTTCAAATAGATGATAAATGAGCTTCAGAGTCACTCAGTATGCAGATAAAGAAAATGTTCTTCGATTGTGTGTTTGCAGGAATTAATACATTGTCTTTTCAAGGTACTGGATTATTGGATCTKTCTGTTTCATATATTCATTAGTACACTGGATGCTCATTTTTACCACATAATTAAACATAGGTATCTGGGGTTATGTTTTCTTTTTTTTTCTTTTTTTGAGGGCGGGGGGAATTGATTTTACATAATACACTTCATGCTAACAGACTATCCTACATGATGACTTCTACATTGAAATAGTACCTTTAATGTCAAATAACAACAGTATTCTTACAGAGTATCAATAAGAAATAACAATAACTCTAAAAACAACAAATTTTGAATCTGTAAGGGTCAAATACAACAATAGAGTATAGACAGCTATCCCACTCATCCTTTGGTATATATTTGGTCAGCTGAGTAGTTTTCTCCAATCCACTGGATTCAGTTGAGCTCAGCTGTTACTGGAAAGTAGTACTGTTTTACTTTAAGTTAAATTAGGAGAGCTGTTTTGCAACCCTTGTTTTTCTTCTAGTTTTCAAATTTTCATCAGCTCTACCTGACCTCTTAATCTGACATTGCTTTTTAGGTCTGTTCTGTTGCAAACTATTAAGTGGCATTCATAGTCTTTAATAGAATCTTCAATATATTTATTTTTCCAACTCTGATATGACTCTGGTCAAGAGGCTGTTTGGTTTTTGCTTTTTTTTTTTTTTTTTTTTTTTTTTTTTTTAATACGCCCTTTGGAAATATCCTATCCTATTTTACCAGTCAGATTGATGGATAGATATTCTTTTTATCAGTTTTGTGAGTTTTTTCCAGTTTGCTAGATGAAATTAGTGCTCACTTTTCCACCTCATGATCTGTTTTTGTTAAAATGGGACATTGATTTGTAGTTTCAACATGTGTGGTAGTAAGCAATCTGTTTTAACATGTAGCAGATGTTTCTGGCTTAAGTTGGAATGTTTTTGCTTTAATTTATGGCAGGTTCAGTTAAAGTTCTTTCCTTTGCTTTGACCATTATAGTTATTGCAATGTGTTGCTTGAATTGTATGTTTTGCGTTTCAGAGACTATTTAAAAATCTGATCTGTCCATTTATGGAATGTGGTCATATGGTTCGCAGCTAGTGACCATTCATGATTTTAGGGCTGATGGCTGCTACTCACTCCAGTTTCTCTGTATCATCCTCAGTTCTCTTTTTTTTTACAAAGGATTTATACAGCTGCAGCATTTATTTATGTTTCAGATGTTTTCCTTCTGACCTTGAAGTCAATAAACATTGTTTTCTAGTTAAAATGTGGAAATATTACTTCAGTCTTCTCTACTATTTCTTTCTTTTGCATTCTTTCTTTAAAAGATAGTATATTTGGCCATRTGTTGTTACTTAATTGCTTTTTCTTTTTTATTAGCTTTCTTTCTACTTGATATCCACTGTTAATGAATTAAGATTATGTATAAGCATGAATAAAGAAAGCCAGCCAGCCATTCCCTTAACCACATTCTCCATGCCCTTCTCAGTACATGCAGGCATAGTCACTGTAATGGCAAATAAATTGCTTAAAATGGGGGCAGGAATTAGTTGTGTTATACTTTGTCACTGAACCGGGAAAGGAAGAAATAGGCACTCATTTCCTTCCTAGGTTGTTCTCTGTTAGCAGCTGGTATTGGGGTTTACTCAAAGCCTTGAAAGCTGTGGAACTGAATCCTTTCCTTTCCTCTAGAGCCCTCTTTGCGGATATAAACTTGGGMTACTTGAAAGCAATTTGGTTACTTAGTCTGCATATCTCACTAATACACTTGAAACCTTACTAGATCAAACTCTAAAATTCACATTTCTGTCATCCTTTATAGCATAATATATATGATTTTTCTGAAATTTTGTAGGATATGATTTGCTGAAATAAATTACTATGAGAAAGAAAGGAGGGGGAAAAATAGAAAGATTTGATCCAAGAGAAAGTGGGGCTGATGCAAAATGAACATGCAGAATGCAGTCCCTTCTAGCGCTTGTACTCTATCGAAGGCCATATTTAATAATTTTATTTAGTAATCTTACCTGTAGAAGTTTAGAGAGAACCTGCCTTATGGGATCATAAAGTGAGGGAATTTATGGTGATTGACTGAATAAAATAGGGTTGCTAATACATGATGTGCAGTGTGACATAACTCCAGAAGAGCAGGCTGAGGGGTGGGATGCAATACAGTGCCTGGGCAATAAGCCAATGCACAACATCATTGTAATTGCAGATGAAATAATAATTATTTGTGATAGCTTGCTAATCAGTGAAACCATGGAAAAGGCTGCTGACAAGCACCATCAAGGTAATTAAGGTGAAGCATTGAATTTGCATAAATTTACACTTTGATCATTGTTCACAAGATACCCTCTCTTGAAATAGACTTGGCTGGTTTCAAGATGAGCACTAAATCAAAGCAAAGGAACGCAAAAACTGCACAACATCAATAATGCTCACAAAATACAGATGCACCTTACATAGGAAATTATCTAAAGAATCTATTGTCCTTAATCAAAGGATGATACTCCAGTTACTTTTTCAGATTACTAAATAGTCCTAGTTAGCATATGCTTTTCTAGTGGTAGCTCTTTAATGAACAGAGAAAAAATATTTAAGGTGAGATCTTTGGAAAATACATCATTTGATTATACATCTTGCTCAAAAAAACTGTTAACTGAGGACTGGTGAAACTGAAGGTGTCATTTGCCTATTATTTTGATATTAATGTCTATGCTGTCTTGGAAGCATGTAGTAATCATTTCTTGATGAACTACAATTATGAGCTGCACTCTCATGGTCTCAGGCTTTAAGTCATCATCTTTGAAAGAAGACTGAGCTGTATGCAGTCTTCAGCTCTCTATGTTGATCCCCTGAATATCAAATGCTAGGAAAATACTGGCACACAATCCTGTAACCAGGTAGGTCTGCCTTAACTCCAGTGTTGTGAATCTGTTCTTTCTGAGATACAGGAACTGTATCTAATAACAGCACAGTCTTCTTCAGGAAAGTACTGTTTATGTAAACAAAAGCCTTTTGACTTTTAAAGCATGTAGACAAACAACAAAAACAACAACAACAAAAAAAACAAACAGTACACATCTATTCTTTTATTCCTAAGGTTCACCGTTTCCTGGAAAAACCCTACTGCAAGACTTCTGGAGTCCTTCTCTCTAGAGAAGGACTCTCTGTCTCACTGGAGAWAGTGATAGGTTGGAAACTGATGATAAGACTTATCATCGTTTCAGAGCGTTCTTACATTATCACCAAATCACCTAATGGTTGACATTGGAAGAGACCTCTGGAGACCACCTGGTTCAACCCCTCTGCTCAAGCAGGGTCACCTAAGTCATGTTGCCCAGTATTGTATCCAGGTGGATTTTGAATATCTCCAAGGAAAGGGACACTACAATCTCTCCRGACAAGCTGTTCCAGTGCTCTGTCACCCTCACAGAAAAGTAGCTTCTCTGTATGATCAGACAGAACTGCCTGTGTTTCAGTTTGTACCCATTGTCTCTTGTCTTGTCACTGAGCACCACTGAAAAGAGTCTAGCCCCATCCTCTTGACACCCTCCCTTCAGGTACTTGTACACATTGATCAGATCCCCCCTCAGGCTTCTCTTCCCCAGGCTAAACAGGCCCAGCTCTCGCAGCCTTTCCTCATAGGGCAGGTGCTCCAGCCCTCTGATCATCTTTGTAGCCCTGCGCTGGACTCTCCCCAGTAGCTCCATGTCTCTCTTGTCCTGGAGAGCCCAAAACTGGACACAGTACTCCAGAGGTGGCCTCATCAGGGCTGACTAAAAGGGGAGGAGTGCCTCCCTCAACCTACACTCTGGGAGTAGGCAACACTCTTCCTGATGCACCCCAGGATACCACTGGCCTTCTTGGGTACAAGGGCACATTGCTGGCTCATGGTCAACTTGTCCTCTAGGTCCTTTTCTGCAGAGCTGGAAAGGCCAGCCCCCAGGCTGTACTGGTGCCTAGGGTAATTTCTCCCTAGCTGCAGGGCTTTGTACATCCCTTTATGGAAGTTCATGAGGTTCCTCTCTGCCCATCTCTCCAGCCTGCCAAAATCCCTCTGAATGGCAGCACAGCCCTCAGGGTATCAGGCACTCCTGCCAGTTTCGAATCATCAGCAAACTTGCTGAGTGTGCAATACATCCCTTCATCCAGGTCACTGATGAATAGGTTGAACAATACTGGATCCAGTAGGGTCAATACCCTTGGGGGACATTGCTATCTACAGGCTTCCAACTAGACTTTATGCCACTAATCACAACCCACTGAGCTCTGCCTTTCAGTTAGTTTTCAACTCATCTCACTGTCCACTCATCTAGCTTGCATTTCCTGAGCTTGCTTATGAGGATGTTATAAGAGACAGTCTCAAAAGCCTTGCTGCTTGGTGGACAACATCCACTGTTCTCCCCTCATCTACCCAGCTAATCATCCCATCATAGAAGGCTATAGGACCCATCATAGAAGGCTATAGGATTGGTTAAGCATGATTTCCCCCAATGAATCCATGCTGACTACTCCTGATCACCTTCTTGTCCTTCACATGCTTTGAGATGGTATCCATCTCAAACCTCAAAAGGTAGCTTCTCCACTACCTTTTCAGGGATGTGGGTGAGGCTGCCTGGCYTGTAGTTCCCTGGGTCCTCCTTCTTGCCCTTTTTGAAGACTAGAGTGACACTGGCTTTTTTGTAGGTTTTCAGGAATCTTTGCTGCTCTCCATGTCCTTTCAAATATGGTTGAGCGTGACCTAGCAATGACATCCACCAGCTCTCTTGGCCTTCTTGGGTACATCCCATCAAGGCCCATGGACTTGTGGATGTCAGGTTTTCCTAAATGATCTCTAAACTGATCCTCCTCAAACAAGGGAAAGTCTTCCGTGCTCCAGACTTTCTCTTTAGTCTCTAGGGTCTGGGATTCCTGAGGGCTGCTGTTAGCAGTAAAGACTGAAGCAAAGAAGGCATTCAGTAGCTCTGACTTCTTTGTATTATTTATCACCAAGGCCCCTGCCCTCTTTAGTAGTGGGCCCACATTATCCTTCATCTTGCTTTTGCTACTGATATATTCAGAGAAGTCCTGCTTGCTATTCTTGACATGCCTTCCCACATTCAACTCCCAGTAGGCTTTGGCCTTCCTTCTTTCATCCTTACATATTTGGATGATGTTTGTATAATGCTCTCAACTGGCCTGTCCCTTCCTCTATCTTTTGTGCACTTCTTTATTCTGTCTGAGTTTTGCCAGGAGCTCCTTGCTCATCCGTGCAGGTTTCCTGCCCCCTTTGCTTGACTTCCTGCTCATTGGAATGCACCACTCTTGAGCTTGGAGGAGGTGATGCTTGAATACTAACCAGCTGTCTTGGATCCCCCTCCTTCTATGGTCCTATCCCCTGGAATTCTTCCAAGAAAGTCCATGAAGAGGCCAAAGTTTACTGTCCTGAAGTTCARTGTTGTGATCATACTTTTCACTCTGCTTCCTCCTTGCGGGATCCTGAATTCCACCATCTCATGGTCACCGCAGCCCAAGGCTGCCCTCAACCTTCACATATTCAACCAGACCTTCCTTGTTTGTTAGTATAAGGTCCAACAGTGCATCTGTCCTCAGTTCCTCCATCACCTGTGTCAAAAAGTTACTGATGCTTTGCAGGAGCCTTCCAGACTGTTTGTGCCTAGCTGCATCACCCTTCCAGCAGAAATGAGGGCGGCTGAAGTCCCCCATGAGAACCAGGGCCTGTGATCATGAGGCTACTTTCAGCTGYCTGTAGAAGGCCTCATTGACTTCCTCTTCCTGATCAGGTGGCCTGTAGCAAAAACTCACAACAGTGTCACCCATGTTAGCCTGCCCTTTAATCCTTACCCATAAGCTCTCGACGTGCTCTTCATCCATTCCTAGGCAGAGCTTGTTACATTCCAATTGCTCTCTCACAAAAAGGACAACTCCCCCACCTCATCTTCCTGGCCCATCCTTCCTAAAAAGCACATAGCCATCCATGACARCATTCCAGTCATGCGAGCTATCCTACCATATCTGTAACTGCAATGAGATCATATCCATGAGACAACACACAGTGCTCTAATCCCTCCTGTTTATTTCCCATACTGCGTGCATTTGCATGCAGGCATTTCAGAGAGGTACTTGAGCATGCTGATTTCCCAGGAGGCATGCAAGGAGATTCCCCATAGTCCTGTTGTGTAGGCATTTCCTAAACTGCATGTAATTGCTGGAGATAATCCCACTTGAGCCCTGTTTTGCTGACTGCACGGTCTCAATAACTCTCCCTTTCCCTCATCTTTCCCTGTTTAAAGCCCTTCTTACCATATTGGCCAGCCTGTTGGTGAAGATACATGTGCCTTGCTTAGTGACATGAATCCTATCTCTCCTAACTGGTTGTTGATCTTCAAAGAGGGTCCCATGGTCACAGAAACCAAAACCCTGTTGCCAACATCAGAGGCACAGTCAGTTGTTTACTTGGAATATCCATCTGCTCCTCCTCCCATCCTTCGCCCTCACTGGCAGGATCGAGGAGGAAATGATCTGGGCCCCCAGACCCCTGGCCACTGGTCTCTAGAGCTCTGAAATCTCATTTGATACTTTCCAGTTGTTCTTGGCAGTGTCATTGGTGCCAATGCGGAAGAGCAGCAGGAGGTGATAGCTGGACAAGACTGGTGGACAAGTCTTGGCAGTCTTTCCATGACATCTCAGATTCAAGCCGCTGCCAAGCAACAAAGCTTTCTAGACAAGAAGACAGGCCAACAGATTGATGTCTTGCAGCAGGGAGTCACACACAACAGTCACTCACTGCTTCTTCTGAGTGTTCCTGCACAGAGTCTTTCAGCCCAGATGCCCAGCTCCTCCTCAGTTTAGAAAGCGTTGAATCTATTCATTAGCTGCAAGGTTTCAGGAGGAGCAAGAGCCTTTCTCTTCATGAAGGAAGTGATCAGTTTCCAKCCCTCATCTTCTACAGAGTTATGACTTACTGTTCCACATGGCAGAGAGCCCACCTGCATCTCCACTGCTATTGGGGGTTGAAACTCTTGATACTTTAGAGTCTCTGAGAATTTCCTATCTATCTCTTGCTCATTTGCTCAAATGCTACACAGCCTGCTTAATTCCTTCCATAACTCCTTTACCTGGCAATACAACTCGTCAACAAGAGCATATCTTCTTCAAAGAAGATGACTGTCAGCCCCAGCCTCGTGGAAAGGTCGCAGGCACCCTCTGCAGTCTGAGACCTGCAGAGCTGCATCCACTGCATACTATGACTAGAGAGGAGGGCCTCTTCTTTGTGCCCTTCTGTGCAAACTGCTATGCAAACTACCGTGCAAACTGCTGCGCCTGTTCGCTGCCTCTGGGAGCTGCGCTCTGGGAGCTAYGCYCTAGGCCTGGCTCTTATATAGCCTCTCCCTGGCGCTGGTTAACAGGGTGCTTGACCCACTCTAATCACTATTATTTTGTTTTTCATTCTGATTTGGACTAATGTAATCGTACAGGAAACTCCTTTGCTTCCATGTAACATTCACGGTCTTAAGTATTTCAGTATTAATACATCAAGATGTAAAAATTCCATATATGTCWTATGGGTAACCACACATATGTATGAAATCATCATTTGGTTGCTAAATAATATTATCTATCTATTCTGAGATAGATTTCTCTTGTCTCCTTGTATACTCACATCATCCTCCAGATGCATAAAATTAAGAATCAAGGCTACTGTTATTGTCATCTGATGTAAGCTCTTTCACATGTTAGTTATTTACAGWTTTTTTTATTTTATTCCTGACTTGTGAATGGTTATTCCATTTGCTTTGAAAGGCTGTAAACACTGCTGTCATATCTGAGCTTTTTTATTTTAACCACATAATTTATATTGCCTAGATAAAAAATCTCAGTAGAAAGAAGAAAATGTATTTGTCTAGTACAGTATGTACTTGGCACATCCTTATATTCTACTCATTTGAAAAGATGGTCTCTTAAAGCTGTCACTGGGACATAGGCCTACAGAACATACAGTTTACTTTTATAATATAGCAATAAACATGTTCACTGAGTTACCTAAGATTTTCTACTAAAACAGATCTCTCTGCATGCTGCATTCATGGTCTGTTCAGCCTTATCAATATGGTTATTTGATTAAGAACGAATCTCATTATTGTATATACAAGCATTCAATTTGCAATTCTGTTTATGATGTACATAATATCAAATGCTTTACATCCCTTAAAACTGCCATCAGTTCTGCTATGATTTTCCTATTTAGTAAAAAATAAATTAGGCTGCTTCACAGAATACTACAGAGTGAGGACAAGAGATACACACAAAATTTGAAAACTTCATTCTGTGTTATAAATCTAATGTTCTTCACATATATATACCCCATAAGTCACTTCTCAGCAAACTAAAAGGTTTTGCAGACATTGAGTAGTACATCTGCTTTGAAAGTTACAATTTGAAATCCTGGCTCCACTAAATCAGCAGCAAATATACATTGACTTTGATGTGGCCTGTGCTTCGCAAAATGTATTCTAATGTTAATATCTGATGCTTTTCCTGAAAATTAATTTGATTTTTTGAGCTCAACATGAACTGATCTTATTTTACTACTTGTATGAGATGTAACTGGGAAAAGARGAGAACGTAAAATATATGTAACAAAAGTATGCATATTTTTTCATAAGGATATGTTAACCACGGATTATATAGGTACTGTAGGGATTCATTAACCAATACCTAATTAAATCAGAGTTCTAAAATGGTTTCTGTGTACATCTGAAGGTCATRCTGAAGGAAAAAAGTGATTTTTTTGTACTTAACCAATATCATCAAAAAATTGGAATAAAAGTGCACAAGAGAGATAAGAAAAGAGAAGGAAAAAGCTGCTGCTGTTTCTCTATTCCTTTTGCCTGTWGTGAACACACATCTTTACATGTCTAACCCATTTATTAAGCTATACTCACAAACYGCCTTCTGAAAAGTCATCTTTCTGAGCAGTAAGACTTTCTGCAATATTGACTTAATAAACAATCAAGGTGCCTTGCTATGTTGCCGCTTACTGTTCTCTAGCGTGGATATGACTCAATGAAGAAGAATGAAATGTATTAGAGGGAGCGCTGACACTGCAGTCTACTCTCATTAGTTATCGTTGATTATATTATCATTCCYTTAGCTGCATTTTACCTATTATTTTATAATTTCCTCTGCCCTGATATTTTCACTGTAACTTCAGTATATAATTTCTTTTGGTAACTTTCTTAGAGCAGGTTTGAACACAGTCGCTTGTTTTTGCTATACTGGATGCAGGATGTCTTCACAGAAGAATAGCAGGGAAAACATGATTATTCCCTAAAACAACATAAAATTGTATTTTTTCCCAAAAGGTCTTGTAAAATGAATCCATCATTTTTTCTTGTAAAAAMCAGCAAAAATAACAACAAACTGTATGATCTAAAGCTCGATCTTCTTTTGGCAAACCGCTTCAACAAAAGTTCCAAGTTCTGTTTGTCATGTGGATTCATATTTCTTTTTTTTTCCCCTTTTCCACTGATTTTGACACTAAGGGGAACCTTAATGAACTTCTGTTTGAAGCTCCTGTGTAATATCAACTATAAAATTTCACCTTGCAATCCCTTCATTGAATCCAATATTTTTTTGGATGAACAAGTACAGATTTTAGAAAGATAGTTTTAACTCAAAAGTTTTTAYGAAGGAGTCTCCACTACTTCTCCAGGGAAGTTTTTCAAAAGGTTAATMACTGCTAAAAATATGTCTTTTTCCCTTTTGAATTTGTCTACCTTCAATTTTAGCCCTTGGAATTTTTAATGCTTTTGAAAATTCATGGTGAGGTGATTCTGCAGCATGRTCAAACACTAAATCTTTGTCAAGGTCATAGTTTCTTCTCAGGATACAGTTCCCATTCAGTAATTGTTTGTCCCTCCATATTTATGTCTTTAGGAAAAATATAGGCTGAGGAAGCCCATTTTTCCTCTTTGTCCATGCCCCTCTCACAAATGATTTGGCTCACTTTAAGAAAGACCCCATGTTATTATCTGCCACTGCACCAGGCTTTGTGCTGTCTATAAGCTTGAACAGAGCATGGTTTGTATTTTCTTCACATAGTGAGTAGAGATACTGAGTCTCATTGGATCAAGGGTTAATTCTTGACACTATATATTAATTCTGTGATTTCCTTTTAGTGATTACATTTTGATATCCATCAGGTATCACTTTGTCATCTACTGACTAGGTACCATATTGATTTTGAATAGGGATAATTACTTTAATCAGAATGTTGTATAGTAAAACTCAGTTTAGATGACTAGAGCAAATTTCCACCTAAGTTTAAAGCGCAACAAGAAACAAGTTCTTTTCATCAATACAGATTTTAAGGACAAATTTGTGGTTTACTATGTTATTGCTCTAATTATATAAAAAAAACAGTCATAAGTTAAGTTATTTGCACTGAAAGAATAACCAGATCCAACAAAAACTACTATTAATGTGCCATTGTCTAAAAGTAATACATTATTCTGGAATCAACACATAGRATAACTTTGCCTGACTAAATGTCAGAGGAATGTTTTCAACGAATAGAATATTTTTCATACAACTAAATATTTTTGCTGTACAATATAATCTATTGCTCAAAAATAATACCAGATTGTGTCCTGTATACCTCTTGTTGTTTAATTTTAGAAATAAATTCTTTCCTCTTCCTCTAGAAATGAAGTATCTCTCTCTCTCTAGGAATTTTGTGACCATTTGCTATTGTTTTTTTCAGAAGATTTGGGTTTTAAGTTTTCATTTTATTGATGTCTTCTGTTGGTGGCACAAGTTTGGTGGTTATGTCTTTATGTAGAGATATATAAGTTGAAAAGTTAAAGACACACCACTTTTCATTTAAATCTCCATAAATAAAACTAACTTCAAAACAGATTTGAGGTGGGGTTTTTTTGACTGTTTTYTTTTCCATTTAGAATTCTGAGTTAGAATAGTTTTTCTCCATAAGTTGAATAGTCCATGTTTAGTATATATCAGTGATAATCATAACTGTTACCTATGTGACATAACAAGGTCACTTTCCTTCAGCATTTAGTTCAAAGTAAATATCAGGACTGTCCAGCAAACTCAGACCAGAAATTAACTAAACATTTCCATACCATTTTCCATGCCCTAGTGGTGGACTTTAGAACTGCCCTGGAGCACATTTCAAAGGCAGTTTCAATATTTTGTCTTTGACAGGATTTAAATCCCCAAATTTACATATATATGACAATATAAACAGTAAAACTAGCTGAAAATTTTCCAGAAGAGCTGTTTTTTCTCTGTGGCAAATGGCGACAAAAAAAACCCTGAAATATTCCATAGGAATGCATAGATTCTATTTTTAAAATTTTATTAAAGATTATTGAAAACRGGATTTATTGAAAAAATATTTCAGTAAGGATGAAATGTATCACTTGTCACCTCRATTTAATATTCTATCATATTACATTATTTTATGATAACATAAAAGTCAAATGAAAGTCAAAATTACCATTTCAACTTCACCAGAAAAGTCACAATTACCACTTTCAGCCTTCAAAAGAATAACAGGAGTATTTTCACAAATTGGGGAAATGAACCTAACTGTCCTCTTCRAACAGTTAGTGGGGGTATATATGCATTTTCTGGCAGTGTTTCTTTGAATTATCCTCAAGACGAGCCCATCTGTCTCTATTCACTAGAGAAGAAATTTAGGAAATTCCCTCTACACTCAAGTTAAACTTTAGGGAAAGTTAAATTTTAAACTTGTATACTTTTCTGGAGGAAAGTAATATTCTTTTCTCCACTCTCTCTGGCTAACTACAGTAATCATGATGTTAATTGTGTCTTTGGTTTGCTTGATTATTTTTTCACTCCTGGAGGCCAAATTGGTCAAACTGGGCTTGAGACTATCACGGCTGAGGGGTATCTCCTCTAAAGGCATCCCTTTCCCTGCAATATTTATTAATGAATCTCAGGTTTAGGCTTGTAGTTTAAGCGATACAGTTAAATGTTTAATGTTGTTAGGGGCGTTGAGATGGAACAGGCAGTGGTGCTGAGATTTGTGATGAGTGTTTTGTGTTTAATCTAGCGAGATGCATACATAATTAAACAGACTGGGAAAGTGTTACCATTATATTGCCTTTATTAAAAAGTTTAGGGGAAACTTACTATTAGTAATTTTAAGGAGCTTGAGCAAAAGGAGAGAAAGAAAGGGATAAAACGTAAGGAACCGGAAATATGAAATAATGTGCAGAAGATACTCAGTAGGAGAGAACACGATGGCCCTAAATGTTTTGCTTGACCTGGTAGAACATCCAGCGTGCCCATGAGAACAAATGAAYTAATTTTTGGCATTAATCATCCCCCCCGCCACCAAACATCAATTTCCAAGTTGTTCGTTTTATTATAAATGTACTGTAGCTGTTGTGCAAAAGGCGTAATTGAAAAGCAATTAATGTTGACATAATGTTTTGTTTGCAGTAATATGAGCGCTGAACAACGATTGGATGATTTTACCAGTTGTGATTATAGGTTGCATAGATGGGAGGGTTTAAAAAACAAATTAGCTGATTGAGTTCTGCTATTGAATTTAAMTTTATTTTTATACATTTTCCTTCGCTGCTTGAAACACAGCTTTTTTAAAGCATTTGCTTTTTTGTTTGTTTGTTTTAAATCTCCATTCAGTAAAAYCTGTTTGTACTTCAGTTTATTCAGCCTAATACACACTGGTGAGGATAGCCACATTTTCTGTGACAGACACTTCAGTAACTAAAGGCAAAGATGTTTTATATGACCTAGAGAATTTCCCTTGCTTCAGTACTCCCCCTGCCTTTCAGTTCCTTCTGCTGTGCTTCAGCCCATTAAAATTGTCATAGCTACTTTAAAGTTTCTCCCTGCTATTGGAAGTGTAGGAAGCCAGAGAAGGYGAAGACTGTGGTTCTGAGGAAGACTCATGCAAGTGTTTTGCTATATATCAGCCCAAAACAGTTTTCAGTAATTATGCTAGCATATTCCTGAGTATACAGCTACAAAAAATGCACTTCTACATCTTGTAAAAAGAAAACTTCCTGAATGAAAAAAATTTTTGGCCGTACATTTTCTGGACTGTTTATGTTTTACTTTCGGTGAAGATGTCTCATTAACTTTTCCTTGTTATGGCTGTCTAGTAGAATTATCTGCTTTATAACATTGTTTACATACCTCAGATTAGGTCGAGACCTCCATTGTGCTAAACACTATGCAGAATACAAATGAAATACACGGACTCTTCCAAAACAGAAGGTCTAACAGATGAAAATGCGTATTACTCCAAAAGCACTGAATGGTGAAAAATTAAAGCTGGATGGTATTATGGAGTCCCTTTTACTGTTCACTTCTATATTATTTCAGTCCTGCAACAGTATACCATTTTAAAGAGAATTATCATACCAAAATAGGAAACTGACCATAGTTAGACCTGGTTTTCTGTCTTTATGACTTTCTTCTGTGGCTTTCTGAAATGGGAGGTTTGTAATACCATTGCTTATTGTCATTATTTTTTGAACAATGTCTTTTAAATTTAAAACAAAACTTAAAATTTAGATAAATAAATACTGCCTATTTTATAGCTAGTATTAGATAAACTCATTATTAGAGTTTTAGATAAAATCATCAAAAGATGATTTTCACCGAATGTGAGTGAGCATTTGGAATAACTATCAAAAACATTGTCTARCAGTTATTTCTCTAGAGTACAGCACCTAGATGAATCTTTCAGCAATTTCTATTTTTATAAAAATAATCTTCTGAACATGAAACTATAAATAACGTCAAAATATATCAAAATATCATACATTYGCCTTCACGAAACACTTTCAAAACACAAATAGCCTAACAACAGTTAATGTTCAGGAAAAGATAAAGCTCCCTCAGAGATTACTCAAGTTGCTTGTTAATGAGTGTGTCATCTGCATTATTATGTCGTAGGAGCTTCCTATAGAAAGCTATTAAAATCCAGCTTTCAAAGGATCATTAACTTTACAGAATGGTTAGCCTAYGTCTGTTATGACTATATTAGCAACTCCAGCCAGGAAGTGGAGTGGAGAGGAGATAGTCTACAAACTGATTAAAGATAAAAGAATCAGAACATTTGCTGAATGTAAGATGCTCATCTATGAGCAGATCCATCAGTGCCATTGTATAACTTCCTCAAATCCCAACTCCATAAGACTGAGGAGGTAGGAGATAGAAGTTTGTTGAATCTGTACTGGATAAGAAAGGGCCAAAATAAAAGAAGGAAAGAATGAATAAGGTAGCCTGTGGTGGGAGCCATACACAAGGTGGCCTTGAGGTGGCTCATCTCTTCTTGGTTATGTCACAGAAAGAATGAAAGGAGATCTAGCAGATTTTAAGAGAACTGTTTAAACAGGAGAAACTGCAGGGGAAAGGTGGTCACCYTTTAACATCTGTTTCTAAGATATCAATTTTTTTGTAATAGGCAGYAGTATTCGTATCATTGGACAACAACTATGATGTATCCTGGAATTCTAATTAAGTATTTCAGTCATATACAGAGACTCCTAGATAGGTCTGAGAAATTATCTTGACTTAGTTAGGATTATTTTTGTATGTGTTCTGCTTGTAACCTTTTGTTTCATCCACTAACTCAAAGCCAAACAATAAATCTTGCTGTAACTATTATTCTCTTTCTTTACTGTGAAACTTGTTTTATTGTAAATATGAGATGAATAAAAGTGGTGATAGTGAACATGGGAAACACTTTCTGTGCAGTGTGTGCCGAAAGAGGGAAAGGGAGAGAGTATGTGTCAGGTCCTGTGTTTGGGAAACCCAAAGAGAGTTTTTCCCTCATTGCTGAATGATGGAAYTGGACTTGAATATCACATGTATGAACATTGGGTTACTGAATATGAAAATCAGCTGCATCTCCCCTAACTCTGTTTTGTTCAAAGCTCTGACTGGCAGCGATGTTCTAACAGCTGCAAGATCTYTGTTGTCTTATGGTGGAAGATATGCAGACAGGAGCAGACATCTAGGCTATGGATCCTATTAGGTGTCCAAGCATAGATACTTACAGCATTCACCATTTAAGCAACATTGAACACGCTTTTAGGTTCTGCTTTTTTGATGTAAAAATATTTGYCAGAAGACTACACTATTGCAATTTTAGAAGGTTATTGAGCAAAGATTTTGTGGACTTTTGCTGTGAGGTTGAGAGACAAAAAAGAATTAAGTTCAAAACTTAGGCAGATGTTACCATTTCTATTTGTAAAATCAAAATACAAAAACCCAGACATGACCCACTACTCTGCCTATCCTTAGAGAAGTTTCTGCTCAACCAAAAGTGTCCTAAAAACCTAGAGTTCAGCTTCTGCATGGTTCTGGCAGGTTGCCCTTCTGCAGTTCCCAGCTGTCCATATGTACTGAAATTTGAAGGMGAGACATTAGCATGGCCTGAGTGCTGTTTTCCATTCTAGCAGCCAGACATAATATCGGAAGGCCTCTGATTTTAAAATGCTAAGATAAGATCAAGGATCAGCTCACTCTCGCATGGATCAATAGACCAAAGTTTCTTGAGGCATACTTTCAGCTGATGTTGCCATGTGGCAGTTGAAGTGAGTATGTTTCGAACATTGAGCAGTGCCTTCAGAATAGTACTCAAGTCATTGTTATTTAATAAGACCCCCCAGACATAAATAACTAATTTTGCATCCATTTTTCAGGGAAGCAAAATGACATATTGGTAGCCTATGACTAGCCTACAGGAAAGAAAAAAGGAGGCAAATTGGCTGCTGTTCAGGTTGGCTGATAGACAAGGAGAACAGAAAACCCCTGTCAAGCTTCTGAGCTTCTGTTTGTTTACAGTCAAAGCGTAYTTGAATAATACCACTATGAATCCCCCAAATAGGTAATGCTCACTTATTTTAATAAGCTTTGTAACATCAATTGCTAATTATTTAAAGTAAATCCTGTTTCTTATTTTAGTTTCCAAATCTTTTACTTTCAGGTAAAAGGAAAAAAAAATGATGATAGCTCACAGTAGAATTTCAGACATATTGAAAGCTAGCAGCTAGCCAGACACGTTGCAATAGAGCCCAGTAACAAGCATTTATGTTTAATCGATCCTCTTGAGCCAAGAACAATATTTTAGAGAACACCTTCATTGTTCTGTGACAGAGGTGTTAACTGGGTGAATGGGATCGATCAATGATGAGATGAAATGTAAATTGCTATTAGTGCTCTTCTACCAGCTGAGCAACTAAAAGAGAGAACTGTGATGAAAGGGGTATGGTTACCCAGCTGAAAAATATTCTCATCCTCCTGCTGTGGTGATTAATAATGTATTCTCACTGATTCTCCAGGAAGAAAAGAAAAAAAAAATGTTGAAGAAATGGCAATGGTACTATTCCTTCATCACTTGGAAAATAGGAACCTTCCCCCCCCCCCGCCCCAAAGAATAGTGGGTGAATATGGAAGATCTCTCTAACTCATCATGTCAAGTTCTATCATGTAAACATGGAAATTAGTAACTCCAGTAAACTGAAGGAGAGAGAGCCTTGAGGTCTATTGGCATCAAMGATTCCAAATAAAAGTACCCCATCAAGAGATAAAACAAAAAAATCTTACTACAGCTACCAATATGAATACCCATCCTCTTCAGGTTCCAGCATGCCTGTGAAGAGCTTACTAATCCTGGTCACCACCATCTTGCCACTTCCCATTTCCTGGAGGTTATGGCCTCTCCAATCTGCCAACTGATATGCTCCATAAACTTTCATTCAAAATTAATAATGTGGCAGTGGGCCTATTTAAATRTTTTTAAATAACAGTTTATTTATATATAATTATATAAATTTATATTTATAATCAGTGTATTTCCCCTAAAATAGATAAGGGAGCAATTAAATGAGTATATCAGCTGGCAGATCTGAATATCTGGTCATCCTCTGCCATTCACTGTCAAGGACAATCAGCCAGGTGGTAGCCTGGGGCTGATCAACTTTTATAGACCAGCTGGAGCCAAAAGAGGATGTGTATTTCTAGGCTAATTATRAATGTATCAAATTAATTTTAAAAAAGAAAAACATTGATATGGAAAATTATGTATATTTCTACTTTACAAGGTAGTCTCAGTAAATGAAGTATGAAGTATTGAAAGGAGGCAAAATATTGTGTCTCAAGTTCCAGTCTCATAGTTACTGGGGACTGAAAGGACATCTTCATGCAAGGCAGGGAACCTTAATATCACCTATAGGGAAAGGATTTTATTCTCTATGATTCACTTAGTTTTAGTTATCTCTAGTATAGAAAAGATACTGAACTTGATGGAAAATGGATCTATTCCACTGTAGTGTTCTTTGAGCAAATGTGGTGGCTGTAACGACATTCAGGAGAAGGGGATAGCACTTACAACGGAAATCAAGGGATAACCACTGAGGTGTCCATGAAAATATGAGACACTCAGTCTTCCAAAACAATGACTATAATYGAGTGATAGAATGTAGATGTCCCTCTAGTAAAGTAAAACCAAGAATTAACAAACACCAGCCAAGAAAAAAAACTTCAATGCATTTTTTAGAGAATGATAAATTTTGCTTTTCTTTCACAAGGAGGAATACGTTTCAGTAGGGTTTTTTTTGTTTGTTTGTTTATTGTCAAGAAGAGCTTATTGTTCACCACTTTCTACTAGGAATCAGCTATTAGAATAACTCAAAGTGTAAGATCTCCCATAACTGGATAAGACAATTTCTTGGATTTCTTCCATTTCTAAATAATTAGAACATAAACATACTTGAATCATAAAGCAGTGATGCTGTGTTTTTATCAACTTTGCCTGAATGACACTGACCGTAATGTATGATTCACTGAAAGGAAGTGAAAATGTGGGCAGCTATGCACATGATTTCAAAAATGAGCACCTAGAGATATAGTTACTATAATGAGAAAAGTGAGGTTAAACTCAAACTCATGATGTGAACATCATCATGTGTAGGGTTAGAAAAGGAATACAGAAACTGTTTGATGGAATAGATCCACTGTCCATCTAGTTTAGCATATTTTAAACACTTGTTTTACATCCTGCCTTCTTACCATCTCAGATATCTGAGGATGTGTATGCTAATAAAGAAGGCAGCATCCATCATGACACAGGAGAGAAACCAATTTGGAAGTAGCTTAGTAACATCTATTCATTGTTTTGCAGTTTTCTGGAGTTAAACTGCAYGTTATATTTTGTTGATCATTTACCATCATGAAGGTTTCTTGAACACCTACAGCATTTTCCTGTAAGACTTTGCTATAAAGTAATAGGTAGTTTTCTAAAAATAATTTTAWTGATGAATGGAATAAAAATTAGAAATTTTAAAATAGAACCTCAAATGYTCAAAAATACATAGGTAATCTGTGTGCAGATATTTTGTCCAGAGATAGTCTTCTRATGTTATACTGTACTACAAACAAAGGTCTCTCTCTTTATTGTCAGGATGGCAACAGGGCAACTTATGCCGTGGAAGGAACAGAACGTATCATGCATGCGAGATACCACTAGGAAAACCGCTTTTTCAACTGTAATCAATTTTCAACTATAAACGATTGGATGCACAACAGTGGATCTATACCTCAATATATAGAGATATCATCATATATCCATCACACACACACACACACATGCAAACACACATTGTATTTGCATGTATATACAGATCTGTATCTGTGAGCCACATGATGATTTTAATTGCTGTGTATGAGAAACAGCACCCTTTCTGGAAAATCCTGGAAAACCTCAAATGAGCTTCAGTCCTTTCACTATGTGAGTGTTTTTTTTTTCTTTTCTTTCTTTCTCTCTCTCTCTCTTTTATTTATTTATTTTTATTTTTTTTAGAATGCAATGCAGTAAACATTATTATGTTGTATAGCACCCCTGGCTTTCCTCACTACAGTCTCCAGGAGTAACTAGGTTACCTCCAGTCACTAATAGAGAAGATTAATAGCAAACCTGGGTATCTCTTCTGTTATTACCTGAAATTCTCTTATCTAAAGAGAAACCAGAATGCAATTAAACAAAAGGTACACAGGACACCTAAGGAAGTTTCATGGACTAAAACAGTTTATCAGAATAAGACATTGTTTTCACAGTGATTTATGTCTCAGAACAAACACTGAGGTTACTTCTTACKGTGCTCATAGCAATTTAAGAAGATAAAAGAGCAAATGTGCCAATCTAATGCTGAGATCTGTGACTAGCATGCATGGAGAGTTGCATTAGATATAGTTTCACAGCAGTTTCCAATTTATTTTTTATGTAGATGTAGATTTTTTTTAAAAAAAATTATCCATGGTTTGTTACTAAATACAGTCCAGAAACAATGTTTTGGAATACAAATACTTAAAAGGAAAACTTTAATATAATTTTCTTTTGTTGTAGAAATGGAAAACAGTCAAACTGAAATAAATACATAGTCTRTTGAAAATAAAGCTAACTTCTTTGTTTGGTTGTCATAACATTTGTGAAGGAAGAGAATAGATGCCTGAGAATATTAATCTGTTATATATTTCTGTGCTTTTCCACTGTAGTAGTAGGGTGATGGTTTGGGGTTTTTGCTAATAATGATAGATAAGATTTGATTTTTCTCATTTGGATTGGGCTTTGATTGGAGAAGGGTGGGGTGACTAGAACTAATCAACAGTGTTTTGGTCTAGAAAAAGTTCTTGCACCAAAGCTGAAAAGTAACTGTGTGTTTATACTGTAATTCTAAGTCATTTTCCATATATATTATCTTCACTAATATGTTTTATTTGCTTTTCTTAGGGAGTACTATAGAAACATCATTTGAAAATCCCAACTAATTGGTCAATATTAAAGTTCTTTCCCACCTTTCTGGTCCACCAGCAAGACATGGAAAAGGCGTATCTGCTTTTATATTCAGTTTTGCCTAAGGGAGGAACGTTCACACTGTATCTGGCCATCTTCAGCTCTCCAGGCCAAATGATCATTCACAGCAAGATGAAGGGATTGGCCTTTGGAATAAATCCAGCTTGAACTGAATTGAATATCCAGCAAATACAGGCCACTGGAGCTATTTATTGCTCCTTCATTTCACCCGAACGAGCATACTGAGATAGCATTAATTAGTTATCTATGGTGAATATAAAATCTCTAATACTACTTACACTATATTAGTTTTATATCATATTATATGTCATTAGAGCTGACACAATGATAATTTCACTTCAGTACAGACACTTCAGTACAGAGAGGACTCTGTACTGAAATCATTCTAATAGAATCACAGAGTGACAGAATGGTGGAGGCTGGAAAGAACCTCTGGAGATCATCTGGTCCACTCTCCCTGCTCAAGTAAGGTCATCTAGAGCATGTTAGACAGGATCACGTCCAGGTGGGTTTTGAATGTCTCCAGAGAAGGAGAAAATATTAAATTTGCACAGTACATGCAGAAAGTATTATTGGGTATATATTCACTGAAGTGTCATCTGAAAGGTATTGTAGGTGACAATGGTAACATGGGTGCTTGCCTGCTTTATAAACTGGCAAAACAATGTGACAAGGTGACATATCTTTATTTATTATTATGAAGATGCCTAAAGTGCATAGATATGGTTAAATGGATTCTAGGATTTGGACTTTGTGAATGAATAAGGATGATCAGATCTTGCAGTCAGACTACGCAACGTAAATGATAAATCTGCAGAGATTCCCATCACACTATATGTTTTCCTTATTAAAAAAACATATGAGCCAGAACTGAATTAAGCTCCATCAACCAAATTAATTTACAATCTACTTGCCACTCTCTGTGCTGCCTAAGCAGCTTCMTAAGACTGAATGTCAAACTATTTTCTTAAGAAATGAGAAAGAAGTCTTCCATTTCAGTCCTTCCATCATCTGTCTGATGGTGTTCAGTAGACTTTAATGAAGGTCTTTTATACCCGCTAAACTTGGCTCCAATGTGGATATTCTAATTGCTTCTGCTATGTATAATGTAAAGATGTTATCTCTGCTACTGCAAAAAACAAAAACAAAAACAAAACAAAAAAAAMCAACCAATCCACCTGCCACAAACCTAAGGTTGTTGGAAGAAGGCAATATTTTTTCATAAAATAATTGATTGGTTGATTCCTAACTCTAATCCCTCATTTTCTTTCATGATGTATTTACTGGTGTAAAAATGTAAGCTCTCAGGCTAGACATCAGGGACTTAATCTGGTTTTCTGGATTAAGAAATAGCCTTCTGTGTATAAACTATATTTACTATATTTGAAAAAGAAAAACAGAAGGTCACTTATAAACAACTACTTAGATAAAYAATATCAGGAAGGTCAACTTTTACATACTCTTATGGGATGATTCTTGGCTTTTTTACATAACACGGACTTCAATTTTCTTGCATAGAAGTTTGTATGTGCTGTTAGGTTGTGTGACTAAAGGTTAATCATAGTGAGCACAGAGACACAGGGGCACTGGAGGGGCCACAAGGGGTGGAGGAACCCTGGTGTACTGACGAGCACCCACAGAGCGCTCCGACCAGGCTGCTGCTCTGACAGCTGGAGGAGACCAATGGTCTCCAAGACCATCAGATCTTTGCCCTGGCATGTAACCTCCTGAAGGGGTTTGGTCAATCCTCCCCAGAAAGACTTGCAGACAGATGGAGGTTAAYACCTGGAGGAGATGGGACTTATGGGGTACAGGGGAAAGAGCATTTCAGGACTACGCAAACATTAATGAGGAATATTTTAAGGGGATTGTGGGAATGTACAAAACTTATATTGGGATGTTTAGGGGAAGAGCAAAAGACAGTGAAAGATGGGGGGGAAACAAAGTGGATGGGAAGGTACAAGAGTGGGAAAATAGGGGAAAAGAGGAGTTGAAAGGGGCTAGTTGCACGTAAACAGCTTGCTGGTCAGTATACTTGTCTGACTGAGCTCTGCACTCCATCACTGCAGTCTATCCTGTGTTGTCATTAAATCTCATTTCTATGTATCACCTGTGTGGGTACATTCTCTCTTCTGAGACTGTGTGAACACTTGTGAACTTCAAGCCAGATTAGTCAGAAATCAGGAGAACAGGTGTAAGCATGGGACCACAAAATATTGGTGATCAAGGATCCAGGTGCCAGCAACTGGATGAGATAAGGGTCTGAGGTCGCTATACTGGATAGACTGAGTGTCTAAGATCAGCTCCTGGAGAGACCCCAGCRTGTGTGTGAGCGTATTCCACTAGCGGACTTCAGTCCTGACCGCATGGAGAGGAGAAGCAGGACTAGAGCCCAGGGCCCTCAGGCCCACCAGAGGTGGCAACTTCTAATGGCTCAACAATAATCATTGAGTCATAGAACAATTTAGGTTGGAGAGGACCTTTGGAGGTCATCTAACCACGCTCAAAGCAACTCAGAGCAGGGCTAAATTCAAAGYTGGATCAGGTTGTTCAGGCTCAGTTGTTCTGAATAGCTCCAGGGACAGAGACTCCACAGCCTCTTCGGGCAACCTCTTCCAGTGCTTAACCACTGTCACTGTGAAAATGTTTTTCCTTATGTTTCACCAAAATTTTACTTGCTGTAAGTTCTGTCTATTGTTTCTTGTCCTTTTCTGTTGTACACCTCTGAGGAGAATCTGTCTCCATCTTCTCTGTGACTCTCCATTGCATACCTGAAAACAGCAACTGGCTATCTCCTACCCTTGTCTTTTGCTATCTGAACAAACCCACCTCCCTCATATTCTCTTATAACACTGTGTGCCCCAGTTGCCCAGCCATCTCTGTGGCTCTTGGTTGGACACACTCCACTCTACTACATCTCTCCAGGCTGGAGGGGCCCAAGACATAGTACTCCAAATATAGCCTCAGAAGTGCCAGTTAGAGAAGAATAATCCTCTACCTTGACCTGCTGACTGTGCTGTTTCTAAGGCAGCCCAGCATCTTTCAGCCTTCCATTTCTTGCTATAGTTTCAGCAATTCTGCTTAGCCAGAAACATATATTATGCTTGAGAAAGTGAAAAGAAATAAAAAGAAGGCACAACTTCTGTGCTGGACATACTATTTTTTGTTTTTCTCTCCAGCYATTGCATTTGCTTTATTGATCATAAACAGCTTGTGAAGATTTAACAAACACTTTTGGCAGAATATTAACATTTCCCTTGGAAAGTAACAACTTGTACTTGAATAACATTGTTTCTGGAGATCATTTGCTCTTATTGCTACAAATTTCTGCCTTGGGAACTCATGTTTTTCATGGGAGTAAATTTGGCATTTGTTGTTAACTGTGGGTTCAAGAAATCAGGCATTTTGGAGATCCTCACTGGCTGTCAGGATCATGCTCCCAAAAGAGGTAGTAACATTTTTTTTTTTTTTTTTGGTGTCGGTGTTCTTTGCTTGGCAATTATGTCATCCCTTCCAATAAATAAATTGGAACATACTGGTGTCAAGTGTGAGTACCTTGGAGAAGTAATGGGAAATACATGATGTATCATGCTGCCTTTGTTTATTCTGAGTTCCTAAGTTCATGCAGCTCTCAAGACTCTTTCATGTAACTTTTTGCCATGGCCTTGCAGCCCAATAAAACAAATACTATGGCTGGTTACAGCAAATAAGCATAAATCATAAACCAATACATCTGTGTAGATGCAGAGGATGATACAAATGAGATGGATAGGTTGCTGTTATGTAATAATATATTCCTACCACATCCAGTACTCAGATATGACTTCTGATGGTAACTGCAATTACAGTTGCTTCTAAGTTCTGTCAAGCTGGCTCTAAAAACAGCTCTGGGAGAAACAGTCACTTATCTCTGTCTTTTGTGGGGCACTCAAAGTACAATAAACAGGTCTGACTGCTTAAGTGCTTTCCTGTTGTGTTCTGTGTATGAACGTGTGTATATACGCCTTCAAATGAATATTGTGAGCTTGTTACTATAAAACACAGATGAAATGCTGTATTAGGAGGCCCTTTGTGCCAAGCRTGTCCGTTCCTCTATTCTGCCCTCAGAATTACAGAGCTCTCTACAGCAAATACACCAAAATGACAAAAACGTCASTATTTGTGGCAGTGTATTTTCTCGCCACCCCTTTTGTGTGGAAAGAAAAATGTTACAATGTCTTTATGTATATCTTTATAGTTTAGATTCATTAGGTAATTCTTTTGGGTTTTGTAACCCAGTTGAAATTACTATTTTTGGCTTTGTCAGTTTATAGAAAAAAATCTTCAGTTTTCAAATACATTTTTTGATAAAGCGCTGTTAATGTGSGTAAAACACTTTTAGTGTAGCTATATTAAAGGTATATATTTTTAAAGCTGCAAAATTAAAATTTCATATAGGTCAGTGTGAGGACCCAGAAATAACAATATTGTTGCTGTAAAGCTTAGAGATTATGCTTTCTTTTTATAAAATAAGTAGTGGTCCCACTCCCAGAAGCAGTGCATTGGGAGTAGGGGGATGGATGGGCTAAGCTTGGAATTCAAGATGCARTTTCTTGCTCTTAGCGTAGATGTACCATGACCTTTACATAGCAGCAAGGCACCGCGCAATTGTTCCTATACAATTTCTGAAATGTAGGAACACTCAGCTATATTTCTATTTACTGAACAGCAGAATAAAATCAAGAATAWATTAAAGAAGAAAAARAGGAAGAAAAAAAGAAACTAATTATGCTAAAATATAGACTTTTTTGCAGTTTGAGATGTGTCATTGCATTAATTTGTTATACAGTAATGTTTGGAGGCCATACCCAAGATCACAACATGATCACAACATGGCTAATTACTATAGACTGATTTGTTAATTATCATTCATTGCAACAGTAATTTAAGTTCATTAGGGCATTAAGTTCTTAATGACTAGATACCTTGGAAATATGAGCTATTGATATGGAAGACAGAAGAAAGCACCTAAGCAAAGGAAATACAATACTTTTTTTTTTCTCCTAGGAAAATGAACTTATGATATTAATACAAGATAAAGGTGTAAAGGATTTAAAGTTACAAGTTTATCTGTTATGCATACACTTACATTACAGTGCCTGACTTCRTCTGGTTCAGATTAGTTAGGAGTAACAGATGGAAATCACCCTGAGGTTAATATCTCTTCCCTTCTGAACTGCCAGCTTCCAGCAGGTTTTTTATATCCTTAATTTTGCAATGCCTCTGCTTGCAAATTCACATTGTAAGCATTTTTCTTCTTTTTGTTTATATTCTTCATTATATATCAAGGGTGTCTTCTGCCTTTTTATTGATTATAGTCATCAGAATCCACATAAATGTGATTCTATACTTGTCCTCTTGATCACGCTGTTTGATTACTCTTATAAGCATCTGCCATCAGTTTTGTATGTCTCACGATAAATATTCTGAAATATATCTGTCTGTTCTTTCCAGTTTATCTTTAATAAGTCCTTCTGATTTCCACTAAAATCTTACCAGATATCTTTTGGCAATTATTTTTATGCAAGATGTTGAATGCTTAGCYTACTGTGTAAGATTTTAAATGTATGCTTAAGGCATCAAATGTGTGCTTTTATACACAAAGCTTTACAAACAGTTGGCAATATTGTACACCAAGGAAGCGAGATATTTCTACAATCTAAACAATCAGCAAATAAAAAAGAAGAGGTACACTAGAAAGATCCTCTCCCTATTTTTTTCTGGGAAAACTGTAAAATAATCAAGACCCCAATCTGYAAGTGTCTGACAAATACTGATGTACATGTTAAAGTCAAATAGTTTTTAAATATATATATTCACTTAAGTACTTAAATAACCTGCTCAACTTCACAGATTATGGCAGAACCAAAATTTAGTGAGATCCAGCTCAGTGTACGAATCCTCAGATCATCTCTCCCACTAAGAAAACCCTATAGAAAGTGGTCTGTAAAGCCTATGGAAAAGAATCCTGTGGTGTAAAACCTAGTTCAAGCTACCATAAAATAACTCAACAAAACAGAATGCTTTCTCTTGCTCTTGCTCTTGCTCTTTCTCTGTGGATGTATGTTAAAAATGTCAGAATAGGTTCTAACTCTACCATCTCTGTGTTCCACAGAAAACATGCAGAAAATGACACATGTCCTTGATAAGCTTCAGCTCCAAAATTATTCTTCTCAAAAGAGTCCATGAATCCTGAYATTGTATATAAAGTAGGTTTTACTTAAAATTGTTCATTAAAAGAATATTCTATGAGCTGTAAATTTAAGCTCAAAAATACCTGTGAAAGATCAAGATTATGCTTGTCAGTAAAAACCTTATGTGTGCCTATACTTAATAGTATAGTCAGTAATTACACCGGCAATGCTGAGCTCTTTTTAATAGGGCAGTACATATGAGAGATTCCTTGGGCTACACGAGACATCAAAACACTTGAAAACAGGCTTCCTTTATGTGTCGTATTAAAGGTGTCATCAGTTAAGCTAAAACCTCTAGTTTTCCTGAACACACTTGAATTACTAGAATAACAGGTTTACATTGTGCTCATCCACGCAGGCTAAGATGTTTCAAGACTCTCACAGGTCCATTCTGAGAGCAGAAATATGATATAATTGAGAAATGTTAGGTAGCATTTCAGATTCTGACAAGAACTATACACTAGTGTTTAGAGTTCCTTCTTCACAGCATTATCTGTTCTGCTCATTTCTTCTCAAGTCTTCTCTCTGGCCTCCTTCTTCTGGTCTCAGTTTTTGTTTYGGCCATTCCAAGATCCAGTTTATTAGTTTTTTAAAAAAAAATTATTAGGGTTTTCGTTTGTTCATTTGTTTTTTTCAGTTTCTCCTTACTGTCTTTGTTTTAATTCCCTTATACTTGGTTCCTCTGAGAGAGAAAAAAAAATGTTATGATGTCAGAAAAATGATGTCTGTGTGACCAATACAGATATTTCATGTGGCACACAGGAGACCGTCTGTAGATTCAAGCACTCTCTTCCCTCATATTGAAATATGACCAGTGGGATGAAATCTTGGAAGATTTCAGGTATTTAAAGCAAAGAATTTTTCAGAGACACGTGTGAACTGCAATATTTTTAAAAGTCTTTAAAACTGACCTATTTGTGCAAATTAAGAGTGAGAGAAGAATCGTATTCCTTATAAATGGCCTTTCCCTATATTTTTGAAGCTGTTCCACTAAAGCATAAAAAAGGCTAGAATTTTTCAAATAAATGTCATATTTTTTTTAACAATGGTGGAACAAAGTATTTTCCTGTATTCTAAYCTCTAAAAGTGCCTAGATAGCTTTATTCTTTTTTATTATTATAATTATTTTTATTTATTTTAATCAGCCTACAGACTGGGAAATTTCAGTCCAGATGGCTGAAGTTTGGCAAACTTATAAACAAACTAAATCAGGGTCTTAAAAATGGAAGTGATGGGCAATGCTACTAATTAGGCATTCTATATTTGTTTTGCCCAGCTGCCTCCTCTTTTCTATCCCCAAATGTAAAATAGCCAAAGAAAAAGAAAGTTCATTTTGGTAAATATTATGGATTTTGGACTTTTTTTGGTGGGAGGAGTCAGTGAAAACATGTACATTAGCATCTTTTAGGTAAAACTGATCCATTTGTTACTGAAAACACCAGTCTTCTTTCCAAAATACCTCTAAAACCATTTGTGTTTGTTTTTTTGAGTTATTCTAATTAACCTCATTCTGAAGTCCAATATCTGATGTATGCCTTATTCTATATATTTTCTCTATAAGTGTAAATTTTAAACAGCTATGTGTTTTCTTAAGCTATGTGTTTTCCATTCACTTTTACAACTTAATCCATCCARCTTTATAGAGCAAGCACTGGCAGACAAAGACGATATAAAAATACAGGAAAGAACAATGTGAAAACAAAGTGAAAATGCTGGTGATATCACCAAGTTTCAGCTCCTGGTTTCAAATGATTTGTAGCATCACCTTCTTATATTTCTTCTTTTTGTTTTACACTTGGATCCTAACTATATTAAGTAGTCCATCAAGTATCTTCCATACATTGACAAACAAGCATATCTTTTCCTTGGGCTTGTGTGCCTCGTCATTGCTTAGCTCCATGCTAAAGGCGTTCTTGATATCATAGTCTTTATTTGAACTTTTGAGATCTGTGTTTGTCAGGGAAGATATACACTCTGCATCTTGAATGTGGTAATGTGGAAGAGCTGCAGAAAGGCAACTATGGAGCCACAGCACCATCAAGTGACAATTACCTCTGTCACTATTCTACTACATGAGCACACGTAGGGTTGTCTCATGTTCTCTATTTCCTGCTTTTTCTCTCTCCCTCTCTGATAAAGGTAGTGAAARAAAAAAGCTCCTTTCTGCATTAACAACTACTGCTAAATAATTAAATTGAACCTATTTTTWAATTTAAGATGGAACTCTTTTCTATTAAGGCTTTTGTGTTTTTTGGAAGTATCATGACGCATTCAGCTCAGGATACATCTCAGAAGGCTGTGATCAGGTGACTGGGTTTTCTTTCCTGTTATTTCTGCTACACAAGGTAATGSTAGGCAAATCATTTAGTATTTCTGTGCTCTAGTTCTCCTCAATGCAATGTGGAAATGAGTAAACATTTCCTTTTTGCTTTATTAAGTGCCAATATACAAATGAAAGATATTATATCAAAATGTTATGTATGTCTAACTTCTTTACTGTCTCTGCTGTTTCTTTTCCATTTCTCTAAGGTGCCCAAAATGACAGCAGCAACTGTGTGGTCACGCAGAGGTATGCATATATATTCACAGCAGCTTTCTAAAACCCAAAATAGCATTACTACTAGTTCCCATATTCCCTAAATTCTACAAGGAAGAAAATAGTGCATACTTCTGGATATTATTACAGAAATCACGTGCAAAAGATAGACATTAATTTTTCTTTGATCAGGCCGTGAAGAAGACTTGAGGACAAACGTTCCAAGGACACAGACTGGCTTGTGTGCTGTGTGGAAGGCAAAATTCTTCTTCCATCTCTCACAGTCTGGAGCCTTCTAATATCCAGTTTGCTTCCACACACAAAACCACATTTAAACTATACTATCTTAGGCTTTGAGATTATGTTTGCTTTCACATGCTGAATCTTTTAGTTCAGATCAAAGGACAGGAAAATAGGGAATAATTAACGTCACTCATGGGGAATAATTTATGTCACATAGTGGTTCTTCCAGGTGGCTATGACTGGTTAGCACTTTGGTTCCTCTCCTCACTGAAACAGGGCTGGGGTACAAAATAGGGAAATGATTTGTTTGTGAAACTAGGACAACGTTTACTTGGCTATTTTTCTTTTATTTAATTTCTTCCACCTCTATAGTTAAAGGAAAATCTTTTTTTTTTTTTTTTTTTTTTTTGAAATGTCTCTTGAAGGAATGCACCTGAGTTTACATTATCTCTTTAAATAGCATAGCTCCTTCTTAAATATTCTATCACATATATATGATATGACAGAATGCAAAACAGGAGAAGGATTTACTGCCCATAATGATTATACTGCAACATAATCTAGAAGGAGATTTTACTCTGCATTTACTCTGAATATCATATGTGTGCTATATAATAGATGAATGCCTGTATAAATTTTATGTATGTTTATATATATGTATATATATATATGATATGTACCTAATATATATGTAATATATACACAGTCTATATTATGTATGAAATATATAATATGTACACATTTATATTATAATTATATTATATATATAATTAAATATAATAATACCATCACAGGGGATTTTTMATCTCTATTAGTCTTGTGAATTCTTTTCTCCAAACACTCCCACTTAACAGTGAAACAATAAGTAAGGACAGCTTATGTAAATCARCCAACATCAGAAGTAGTAGATTCAGGAACTGGTTGCATTCCACCRCTCATGTTCATCCTCGATTCTGGAGGAGTCAAAGTAAAGGAGAGGGTTATTTTAGTTAATGGCTCTTAGATTGTCAACAGGTGAATAACATCAGATATTAACTGGATTTCTGAGGCCAGAATTTGCAAGTCATTGGGTATAATCAGAAACAAATGTAGCCCTTTTCTTCCTAATAGGTCTCTCACCCATCAGGTAACTGGGGCTTGGGACACCATAGGAGAACACATATAGCTCGAGCCAGATGGATGCAGACTTTTGGATAACACAAACCCCTCAGTGAGATGGTGAACAGAAACAGGTCTTGTTCAAGATGTAGTGATCTGCATAAGGTTTTGCAAATGAAGAAATGTAAATTGTTATTAAAATGTGAAAAAAGTAGTTTCTCTTTCCATTGGGAAAAAAGTAGATACAGTGGTGGTAAAAATGACAATAGTGATAATAAAAATGACATGATAGAACCACCCAGATTCCAAATACTCTTCATGTAGATTTCGGAAATACATGATTCTCAAGTATGTTCAATCTGCCTATACATCTGGTCCCAAAATATGATTTGTGATTTTAATATGGTTGATGAGACATAAGCTAATAAAATTTTCTCTGTTGGAGCTAAAACATTCCGTGCAGAAAACAAAGAAGCCCAAAACAAACAAAACAAAAAAGGAGAATAAAGAGAGAGATTTTCTAACAATTATATGAAAATTGGTAAAAATAACAACTTCTGAAACAGCCCARTGAAATACAGGGAGGCTTAATCTTACTGTCTATAGATCTGCAGCATCTTCACAATCTTTATAWATATGCACATACATACATATACCTACATATATATATATTTGTAATTTTTTTATATTTATTTCTACAGTTCGGTGGCATGGTGAAGCCTCACTGTTTCAAGCATGCCGTTATTTGAAATTTAAGCCTGTTCTGCTGCTGCTTATTTTTTAGAAAGAACCTGTTGAGCTTTTACATTAAACTTTATTCAGAGCAAAGCCAACAAGATAAAAAGTTAGAATATACTTTCTTTCTGAAAATGCCAAAGATGCCCTGAGAGTCCAGTAATTTCTAGCTTTTCCACAAGGTAGTCTCAGCTGCCTGTGTCAAAGACAACATGCACAATACACCAGATTTAAGATGCCCAATATTATGAGTGTCGTATAACAGTAAAACGTCTGCAGTGCTGAGCAGTTTCCTTAGCAGCATTGTCAGTGGTTTCTTCTCCAGTTATTTATATAGCACTTGTACTAAGCAGTATGAATGTTATAATCAGCCTGCCTTGATTTCATTCCCTCTCAGTCTGAAGTCTCTTTTATATGCTATATGTAATGTGCTGATTTGTTTTAACAATCARTCAAGGAGCTTGCCCTCTTCCCTACAAGAAACTAAAAATCCTCTCAAAAATGTCCTAGTTTAGTTCTGAAGGGTTCAGCTGCTTCTTGTTGAAGGCATCAGTGACAATGTCAACCAAAATGGGAAAGCAACTCTATAATTTTAAGTGGTAACTTAAATGTCGGACAGTTAAGTTTTTTGCACAGTAGAATCACTGTGGCTTAGAAAGGTGAATCCTAATAACTGAATTAAGAATGTTTTTGCATGTCTTTTTCCAACCAGGGTTAAAGTGGATTAAAACTTGTATTTAATCCTTAGGGGGTAAGGCCAATAGGAGTATTTTATAGAAAGTGTGACTGACTGCCAGTTTCTTGAGCTCTTATGGAGATGTGATATTTGATAGGTGCTTACTTTTATAGGCTAGAATTTTCAASGGTCCACAGGGAGCCAGGTACATATTACTCAGTGAATTTTTGAGTGACAGGGTGACAACCTCCTCTGCAAAACAAATTTCAGCTCTCAGGTTTATATACTATTCCTCTTTCTAAATGCCAAGCTTCTGATGGAGCTAACTCTAGGAACGATGGCAGCACTGTGACTTTATTTTGCAATGCCTTATTTTTAAAGCAGTTACTTTGAAAATAGAATTGTGTGTGTTACATTCAGAGTTTAGGCCCAAGAGACAGAGTAGATTTGCTATTCTGAGATTTAAAAAAAAAAACATTAGAGATTGTGAGGAGGCTCAGAGTCTCAGACTTTTGGCTGCTCCATGCCCTAAAGAATGGTGTGCAGAGTTTATTCGTTCCACAGCACAGGCATTTCTTTCTGGAAATAGGTACATATGGCCTCTACCGTACTAATCATTACCTTGTAATGTGGAAGTGCAAAATATGATTATCTCTTCTTTTCTACCTGCTTACCTACCCACCTCTGGGCACTCTGGCTTCTGTTTTTAAGACTATCTATGTGTTTTATCTCAAGGCTTATGCATAAAAGCATAAACAATATAGGAACAGGGACTGGAAACCAGATCTCCCTCTGTTCATTCTCTTCCTCACTACTGAGTGTCCAGAGTCACACTCATATTCCCTTGTTAATTACATGGRTTTTTTAAATCTATTTTGATAGAGCTACAATGTGATTTGCTGAGTATATCATCATCCCCAGAAAAGTCARTCTTGTGTGTTTAAGGGAGGTGAGACAAAATGACTTTACTTCCCCACCGCAGGGAGAGACCCAAAGTCCACTCTCTGTGTTAGTTCAGGTCAAAGCTGAGCTTTTGAAGTAAATCTCCTGCTTTGGAGATTTACATTTTGAAGTAAATTTCCAAAACACTTACTGTGTTTTGGTTCCTGTTACAGGGTAGTCTTAAAATAAATAAATTAGTCTGTTGGACCCAACTATGACCATCACAAAAGAAAGCTGTCTGAAGTGCATATAGCGTGGAGACTGAGGCCTCAGCGTCAGTGGTTTCATTCCATGAACTCACTGGTGCTGTTCTGCACTGCTAACGGCAGCCGACAGCCACTTTGCCAGAGGGAATCCGGGGAGAAGGCAACAGAAAGGGGCAACATCTCCCTTAGCTTTTCTCCACTGCCATGTTTTCATGGAACCTCACTGAAGGGGTTTACACTAGACAGGTTTGGGAATCATACTGCTTAAATGACTCCAGCAGAGGACGGTTCTCTTCCAAATCTAAATACTGCTCTTAATTTAGGAATGAGATTTTCCTATAATTTGTCCTTTGAAATCAGAAAGCTTTTTTCCCAAAGTGGTAACTGGATTTCTGACTCTGCAGTGAAAAGAAAGATGAAGCATCTTAAGAAAATCAGCATCTCATTTGTTAGGTTAGAGTTAGCAAAATATAATATTTAATTGTACATATAATTATATTTATCTTAAACAAGAACATAGCACTCATATATATTGTGAAGGAATCTTCTACCACATTCGAGGTCCAAAAAAGCTAATCGGTTGATTAACGTAATAATTGGATTATCCGAACCTGCACTGCTGCTTGCTTTCCGCATGCTGCAGAAACAGAAGTTGAAGTATGAATTGTGGTATCCCTGCGGTAGTACTCTTTCTACTATTATGTATGTCTGTAGCATCTACCTGAAAGGAAAACCTGATAAACTGAATCTTATGTGATGATTATCATTATTTGCCAGATCCCTTCTAGAAGGGGAACAGTGCATTCCCTAAAGCTAATCTGATCTATTTTTAAACCAACCAGCCAGATAAAGAATGGTCTGAGGTTTCTGTGGCAGGTGATTATTCATGAAGCTGCTAAATCCGTGGACCACTCAAAAACTAGAGTTATTACTATATTGCTAAAGTAAGTGAAATTAAATTTCACTGTTCTGAGCCCTGCGAGAACACTGAGATTATTTAGAAACTATTTCAGATTTTTTTGTTGTCTTATTACACTAAATTCTTGTGTGGGTGATACTGGGAAATCAGAACTGCAGTTGCAAGGTTCAGAGCCTGAGAAATGCAAAGACTGGAAGAGGTTGTAGAGCCAAGGCTTTATAAGCAGCAATAACTAGATTTGCTCATTAAATAATGACCTTTCTAGCACTGTGGGATTGGTCTGTGACCTGAAAGTAGTATGTTTTACCATTAAAACAAAACATAAAACTACAACATTGGCCAAGATTTCTTTTAAAAGTGACTAGTAGTTTTAGATAGTTTAGTAGGGGTTATTGTAAATTAAACTTACTTTCAGAAGATGTCAACTGTACATTTTTTTAAAGTTAGATTCTGTAGCTTGTGAGCCTTTCCAATTTGAATCACAAAGGTGAAATCACATAAACTTTTTAATTAAATTCCTATAGTTTTCTTGTATTTTATTTGTTCGTGGCATACAGTATTTGCTCAGTATTTCCTTAATTGAAACATGCAGATTTCAAAGATGAGTGTGTTATCAATTATTAGAAATAGCATCACTTTCAAAATACTTCTAACTACCTGTCAGCCTAACTCAGACATTTTTCAAGCACCAGACTTTGAATTCCAAAGCTCTGAAGAAGCCCTCCAACATGCTCAACTCCTTCTGGCTCTGTAGGTCAAATGACTGTGCAAAAATGTTTAGTGGAAGGTATTGCACAGAGAAAATCTCATGCTCATCCTCCTTAATTTAACAGTCTTGTGAAATTGTGAAGGTAGAGATACTCTCTAAGATGCATGCACATCCTAAACTTACTGAGAGCTGTGTATGTTTAAATTGTAAATTATACTTGCAAATAAGATGGAGGCCTGTGAAACTCTCTGGAACTTACCTACTAAATACTCTCTTCAGACAAACCAACAAGTAGAAAAATGGTCATATTATACCATCCCTGCAGTTTTGAAATACTTTTCAAAAAACTTTCAGATGAAAGGACTGAATACAGAGAAATTTCAGAGTGYTTGAATGCATTCATCTCTCAAATTTTCTTCCAAAAGTAGTCAAATGAAAATGCTACAGAGGAGAAATTTCCTTTTTTAAGAAAGAAACAAAATTATTACTGCTGTAGCTTACTGAATGTGAATGTGTGAAGGCGTTTGGATCTTGCTGTTGCTGTCAGTGGCCTTTGGATAATGTTCAGTCTGTTAGGTTGGTAGAATTTAGCCTTCAAAGAGAAGAGCAAGCCATATTCAGCATCTTTAAAGCATCATTTTGATTCTGAGTGACAATGGCTCCCATTTAAAAGAGAAATAGAGGGCTGTTGTATTGATCTTTCAACAGAGATCAGCCCTCCTGCAGTTGCAGAGTCTAAAGCAATAGCTCCCACGGTACAATATACTTCTCATCAGCAAAAATACTGAAAATGTCTAAATATGTCTCTGCGTGYTCCTTCTTGCCCATACTATTACCAAGGCAGAGAGGGAGAGGACAGAGAGTAAATTCCGTTCAAGGTAATGGTGTGAGCTTGTTCAGCTCGTTACTTTTACTGTTACTGTATGCCTTCTTCACAGGGGGCTGGTGCTTACCCTCAATAAAAGCAAAGCTCAGTGATGCTGGTAAAGGCATGTTCATTTACTAGACTATAAAACTATGCTCTAGCACAAAGCAGATTTGTTTACCTTGCCCAGGAGGTATGGATGATTAATACTCCTCAGTATTTTCAGTATGAACGTGATAAAGTTGATCTATACAATGACCTTGAAACCCACATCTTTTAAGTTGTAACAGGATTAATATATGTACTTTCTTCCCTTGTGACTTTCTGTAGTCAATAAATTAGGTTCTAGCTAGAGACAATTCACTGAGATGGAGTAGGGAATTCAATTCAGTACCTTTGTACTCAGTCTTCATCGGTCTATACTAGCTGAAGTTGTGACACTAACTTCTCAGATCAGTCTCATTCATCTATTAAATAGCTTCAGATAACATCACTATAAAAAGTGCTTGTCCATTGCTCTATTTCTTTATTTCTTGTGCTGATGAGAAAGCTGATTCCAATGGAGTTACTCTATTGCAAAAAAGAAATGATGCTATAGTAAATCTTATGTCTAACACAGCAATAATGAGGATCCCATTACAGAGTGTTTTAAAGTAATGGAATGCATTAAACTTTTAGTCAATCAGACCTTTTTTTTTTTGAAATAAGTACACCAATCTCCCATCTAATATATGTTGTTTCATATTTCTCTGGACGATTCAATACACCATATCTGATTAAGAAAACAGTGCCGTTCTAGCTGTGGATTACGAATTTTAATGAACATAAAATATGTAAATGTAATAGATGTATTCCAGTAATAATAATAGCAACTTAGAATGTATTTAAGGATAAAGAAAAGTTTRTGAATTTCAAATGTTTGTATTTTAGAGTAAGTTTAATTTGGATCTGATCCAGCTGAAAAAAAATWTTCCACTATGACAGCACCTGAAAATTTTTATGGTACACACTTGAATCAATAGCTTATTTATTTACTTACTAGTAAAAATATGCATCATGTGAATTTGTGACACTGTCTGGAAAATCTAATCRTCCAAAGCAGAAGTTGAAGTAGAGATTTCCTAGAAGGGTGAGTTGGGAAGGTGAAGGAATCCACCTGAGCACTGGAAAAGTCCAATGGAAAGCTGTTTAAAGAAGAGAATACTAGCTTAGTCAACTGAAATAGGAAATAATGGAAACTGCACTGAGTAAAAAAGACAAATGAGTGTGTTCTTTGCTGCCACTGTCAGCAGAGAAAGGATGTCAAGCTGAGATAAAAGAGGAGCCAGGCTAAGAAGTATAAATCATCAYTGATCTCAGTAGATCTGTGCCAATTTACATTAGCTAAGGTTCTGGCCCTGTTCTGAAATGTAGGCAGAATCATACTTGTGAAGGACCTTGACTAAAACCAGAATCTGTAAACTTAGACCATCGCTAAGGGGGACTGGAAAAGTCAAGTTAGGGGTTCGCTATACACAAATATACAAAATTTGACTCTCAATTTGCTGTTTGGTATCTGTATATGGTAAGTTCTTTTGACTAATGCCTTTCAAGTTCAAAAGTCTCAAAGTCATAAAGGAGATGACAGAATAACAATGACAGCCTCATGAGGATGTCTGTTTACACCCTTTTTCTAGGGCTTTTAATATCCCTGGAGTCAGGAAAGATGACAGTTTTTTCTTCTTCCTATATAATATAAAATTTCTCAGTGTATTTCTACAGACATAGTGAATATTACACTAAATGAAATAACATCTAAATATCATCAGTGTGTCTTGACAGGCTCTGCAAAAGTCTGGGAAAAGTATTATTCATATGGGGCAGAGGGTGCCTCAATTTGAAAACATGTTCTCTGTTATCCCCAAAGTCTAAAAGGTTTGATTTAGAAGATGGACTTTTATTCATCATTAAACAACTGATTTGGCATTGTAAAAAAACAAGCAGTTCTAATGACATGAATTGTACATAATTTGTATGAATCTATCTGAAAAAAAGAGACAAAAGCAACCAGTATGTMAAAACATACATAGTTAGTGGGGAAAAAAAATCTCCCTCATCCCAAGTTTGTACTTTGTCATATTTTCAGTAAGTATCTATAATGTAATTACAGTAAAAAGCAAGAAATTGACAAAGCAAAACATTTTAATAATGAGTAATTCTCAGTTCATGTATTGCTCAAGCACAGCAAATGTGAGTAAAAACCTTGAGGGAAATAATAATAATAATAATATTCAATAGCAGTCCGTTGAAAACTTTATACGGTACTACTTTAAAGTCTAACAATCTTTATTATAATGTACATATACAGTCTTTAGATATATATAACACATTATTCTCACACTTTCGGTGGAAACTTTTTCTGAATACATTTCAGTAAAGAGTAGTAAAAGGGTTTCTATTTGGATGACTTTAGATTAGCTTCAGTTCCTCAAGTATTTCAAATAACTATGTACTTAGTGGGCATTAACGCCTTGAGAAATGTAGCAAAAAGAGAAAGAAAAAAAGAATAATGATAACAGATTTGCTGAACCAAATAACACAGGCAAAAGGGAAAGAGCTCATCAAAGAAGTTTCAGCCTGGCAGATAAGTGAGGTCCAAAGGTTTAGTTGTTTGTAAAATGCTTTGTTAAATTACAGTGTTCACATTAGTTGTATTTTTGACACTATCCTTAAACAAGGACAAAGATAAGACGAGTCACTTAAAGATGCCATAAATAGACTGGGTTACCAATTTTCTAGATACTTCTTAAAATGAGTATCTTATTCAAAATCATTTAATTGATTAAACTAGTCAGTTCAACACTATAGGAAGTGCCCAGGGGAACAACAACCAATTGGTTGTTAGTATATATTTAAAATGTTGGTGAGTTTCACAGAGACGTTTAAAATATACAGTATATTTTAACAATGAGAAATTGAATTTGGAGGAAGAAGTAGATTCTCTTTTTAGCATTATGTTGTGACATTTAGAGAATTAGTTAATACATTTTGACATAACTATTTTACAGTGTAAGTTCTTGACAGAACCATGGTAACAACTCAGCACATACAGTTTACTCTTCTATAACATCAGATCTCAGATAAATATCTCACTACTCGAAATACAGTTCCAGAAAGTTTTAGGTTATTAAGATGACTATCTGTACTTTGTCAAATCAAGGGCTTGTTCATGCAGGACTTCTAAGAAATAYGTGCATGGTCAAACTCAGAGTTTGGAGGTTCAGACGTCAATTTACATTATGAAACATGCAAGTGCTTAGAGTAAATGCTGGTACAAATGCTTATGCAGGAACATTTCAAGAAAATTTYGTTCAGGAGAATATCTGAATGTTTAGAATTTAAATGTGTGTGGATATCTCTGCAGAATTCTTCATGAGAAGGAAAAGAAAACAAATGGAGGACAGTAAGAAACTCACCTAATAATAATGAAATTTAAAGTTAAAAGAGAGTTGGAAAAAATAAAGTTCTGTTTTTAACATATCATTCCAAATTTTCTGATCTTTTCAGGAAGATTTCACTTACCTTTCTGTAGCAAAGGACTACATCCTCCACTCATTTTAGCTGGTAAAGAACTCCCACTGGGGTCATCATAAGTTGATGTAAGTTGCTCATCATAAGTTGTTAGGAAGGACAGGAATGGAYTGAAACTACAGCTGGTATGTTCCTGTTTTCTCAAAATTATTTTCACGTTCTCAAAAACAAATTTTCCTTTTAACTTAACCTAAAGTTTGCAAACAGCTACYTTGGCGATCCTTCTTATCACTTCCCTTCTAATTATATTCTTTTTAATGTCARTGGGTGTCAGGGACATGTTTGAATGATTCTTGATTACTGGAAATTCTAATGATCCCTTGTAGAAATATTTTCAAAGACTAACTTTGCTCTAAAGAAACAACAATTCTTGGTGCATGGTAAATAAAGAGAGGAAAGCTGTTCCAGGGGCTGAATTAGGKGTGGCAACTAACTTTTTTCTCTACAACTTTGCTAGGATTAGCAACACATTTGAATCATTCCATTTTGTTGAAATATGAGGCCTGAACACTCATCAACTGTATTGTTGATTTTAACATACACAGGGCATGGACGTTTACTATCTATTTATGTCTCACTACTTCTTACAAATTAATGGATTCAATTTAATGAAAGCAAACTTTTGTGTCCTCTTCAGAGCTGTTTATTCACATTTCACAACAGCTAATGTCCAACATAAGGGCCTTGTATATCCATTACTGTGTAAACATCATTTTTCTAAGTTGTGACCATCAAGAAAATTCAAATAATTGCATTGGAACTGAGATAGATATAAGTTTTCCCTAGAGTTTTCTTTTCTTAGTGAAAACACTACTRCATTGCAATGGGCTGGCCTTTAAGCACTAACGTAACTCTTACGAACCATTGTTTTATTAATTATTTGAACCACACTCACAGGATTTGTTAATTTACTCGTGTAAAGAACCACTAGTAATTTATCTTTCCCTTATTCCTGRCACCATAGTTTATGATATTGACTCTTTTTGCCAATTAAGCTTTCTAATATTTTGCAAGCTGATATGAGTGGCCTAGCTACTAATTTGGTATTAGAGCACTTGATATTAGGTTTGTGGAGAGACATACCATAATTGTTTAGTTCTTTTACATATGTAAGCACTACTAAATATCTCTCTCTTCCTTATGGGTGGTGGGATGTTCCATTCATAAGGGCCCTGACTTGATGGGCTGTTCCTGCAGATGCGGYGGATAGCTGACAAGTGGGATGTCTAAGCAGGGAGGCTTGTATAAACACGATAAAGACACTCACTGTCTTATTCTGATAGTATTTCCGAAGATAGAAAGCTGATGGTACCAGAGAGTTTGGTTCTGTTGTAAGTGGGAAAAAAATAAATATATTTTTATTGTTTTAGCTCAGTTGGTTAGAGCATGGTGCTGCTAATGCCAAGGTTGGGGGTTCAGTCCCCGTATGGGCTCTGCTGAGGGTTGGACTAGATGATCTCCAGAGATCCCTTCCAACCTTACTATTCTATGATTCTATAATTATTTCATGTCGGTAGTTCAAAGCAAATACAAAGTCCTCTCCTGTCTTTCACTTAAGTCAACAAACACAAATATTAAATATTTTTTATGCACTAGGTTTACCTCATATAAATTAATGCATGATAGCACAGATATGAAACAGCTTCCTCAGAAGCTGTCACATGCCATTTTCTACTCTGAATAAGATTAGGCAATATTTTTCAGAAGCTATGAGAGAGATTCTTAACAAATTGTAATGATTGGTATTCACATACCAAATTTTATCRCAAGTGTGGCAACAGCTCCTACGTCCTTCCTAATCCACTATGACTTATGTACATTGAAYTTACGTCCCTTCTTCTACCTTAGAATTTGCATTTATTATTCTGTTTCCCTTCGTTTATATTCTTGAAAAACTGCATAACTAGCCATGAGTAACTGAACATCTAAACATTTTGCATTCCAGACATGTCTTTCTTCTGAAGTATGTGAAATTATTATTTGCTTCTTTATACAGTGGTATTGTGACACTTTGGATTAAAACATAATATAATAAAGGAGCAAAAGGCTTAACTTTTTTAACTGATCATACAGTCAAGAGCAAACTGTTATGCTACAAGCTGATGAGATTCCATAGGCCTCTACACATAGTATCATTACACATATAACTGTAGTTGTGCTAAACAAAATATCATTTCCTCCCTACTATTAAAAAAACAAAAGCTATTTCTAAATTTGAATTTGAATCCCAAACATTTCGTTGCAGAATGTTAATTAGGGAAAGGACAATCTTGTCTTCTCAAGCAGCCTYTACCCTCAAAATCTAAAACTTTTTTTGTCCTGTTTGTTTCAGTAGAGATAAGAAGGCAGAATCTACTTCTCCTAGGCTCAGAATAAAGTAATAATAATAAGAAAAACCAAATTAATTGTTTTTGGTAAAATAATAATATCTTTCTTAGAGGAGTTAGAATCAGAATCACAGAACCATTCTGAGTGGGAAGAGGCCTCAGGAGGCCTCTACCTTAAAGCAGAGCCAGCTYTGAGGTCAGACCAGGTGCTAASRGCTTTATCCAGGCAAGTTTGAAAACCTCCAAGGACAGAGATGGCACAGCTTTGCAGGACAACTTGCTCCACTGCCTCACTCTTCCTACGGTGAAAAGATTTCTCTGTATATCCACCCTGAACTTCTCTTGTTTCAACACATGCCTGCTAACTCCCTCCCGCCATGTCCCACATGACTATTTGATGATTTCAAAGGGATTTTAATTTTATAATTTCTGCTGGTATGAGAATAGGAGCTCTGCTTTCACTTGCTGTGAAAGTACCTTCGTACACTATTCTAATTAATTGTGTTATTAATCAGTTTGTACAGTTAGTGCAAGGAAACWTTCATTTCCAAACTAGAAAAAGAAAAACAATTTAAATGCCAAAGAGAATGCAACTGGTACTCTTTATGGTGGTTTTGGACTCTTTCCCATTAGTCTTGCAGAGACTGCGTGACCTAAAGAGATGTGGAGGTGATGGAACCTTCTTTGGGACAGTAGTCAGAGATCAAGCTCTCGAATCTTGGTATAAAAGTTTTGATGTACACTTCAAGGCAAAAGCAAAGTCAGCTGAGATGGACACAAATACAACAGCAGAAGATTTTGTTTCAAGGCAGGATTTATAGYTAAAAGACAGGACTGGGATTTTTATTCTTTATGTAAAGCAATACCTTCTTCGGCCTAAAAGAACAGAAGAACAGAATAGCATGTGAGACCGACAGCTGGACTGCTACACGAACTTACAAGTTCAAACATATGCATGTTGTATCTTACCTCGTACAAACTGCAGTTATTGCTTGACTTCAAGAACAACRATAATTGTTCTTGCTCACATTTATTCCGTGCTTAAGTGAAATTAAAACACAAGAGTCAAAACCCTAGTGACATGAGTAGGTACAATCCAGTGACCTCCACTAAACTTCACTGTGATAACATAGGCACAACCCAGTGATTTCCACTAAACTGCACTGTTTGTAAGAACAATTTTTTGGTACTTGTACATACCAGTTGGATGATATATTTTCTGAGACAGAATCTAAACTCCATCAGAGATAACAGCAAAACATAATTAGCAACTACTTTCTAAACTTATTTCTGAGGTGAGGGGATATAAGATTACTTCTCAGAATCTCTCCTGCAGCTGAAATTTTCCAAGATAATATCAGATAAGACATATATATTCTATTAAAATAATTCAGATTAATGATACTATTTGTGCAATTGAGGAAAGAGAGATAAAAGACYGCTGAAGCTGAATTTGCATCCAGAAGGTCTAGCTGGAGCAACCTACTGAAGTGCTCTGTGGACCTTTTGTTGCCCACATGTCTAGATTTTCTTTCATCAGATACCAGCCAGAGGGAAGAGAAGTGGGAAAAGRAAGGAGGTGTGTCTAGAAGGTCCTATTCCTGGCACACATCAGAATAGAGCAAGGTTGTGTCCTCAAGCTTTATAGTTGGAGAATGTTCCTGGGTTGTTCCACAATTGAGGAAGAGCCAAAATTTAGCCTAATTTGAGCAAAGGGCAGGTGCTTGAGATGATGCAAGATGATACAAAAATATTCAAATATGTTTATCAATGAAAGAAGATTCTGATTTGAAAAGCAAAGAAAAAATTATGAATCATTAGTTCCTTCTGTATAGATTTTGAGGACAGAGAGTAACTCAAGAAGAGCTATATTTTTTCTCAAAATACACCTTTTACAAAATATGATTTTATTCAACACACTAGGGGATGTGAGCCTTAAGCTTAAAGGAATTAATCAATTACTCTATACCATGGCAAAAGAAATCATAATTCTAGTAGAAACCAACTGTGTTTGATTTGGAGCAATTTTAAGATAGGAACTAAGTCACACTGAGCACAACATTTGCATACCTGTTGCAATTTATCAGCAGCATATTAGGAAATCAGCCACGGTGTTAGGAAAAAAGTACTAGATGTACTTTGGCCTGATTTTACCTTTTGCACTCACACAATAATAGCAAGCAGCAGTCCTCAGAACTCCCCCATACTGAGGAATCCAAATGAATGAATTCCAGAACTTAAAAGATGAAAACAGAAAATGTATGAGAATGTAACAAAATAAAAAAGTAGAAAAAATAATCTGCAATCTTATTCAGTAACCTAAACCTTGATTAAAGGTTAGATATGTTATTTTAAGTGACATGTGTGAATCTCTAAGGCTTTCAGGGCACAGCTCATTTGTATTGTTAGAGACTGACAAAAACAGACTAACAAAAGATGGAGAAAATGTGAGAAAAGTGAAAAAATCATCAGAATAAAGCTGTCAGGAAGCCATGCCTGTACATAGGTTATACAACCTACACCCAAGTATATAATGGTTTTGGGGAAAATGACCTTAAAAAATATCATCTATTACACCTCTAGAATCAGTACAGCTTCAAAGCTATTTGCATGTAAATGATTGAATTTTCTGTCATTCAGTATTATCTGGTGATTTTAAGCATAATATTTTTTTCTTCTTGTGATTTCTAGTTCTCTGGTTATGCTTWGGAACTATGGAGAAGAGCTTGATACTCTTCAAAAGATGAGTTTAAACGTAGATTGAAAATCTCCAAGCAGTTAGATTTTTTTCTCTAATTTCTCAGTTTCAAAATAGCTTTAAGGTATTGCTTGCACTTGGAAGTTCACTAGAARTTTGTAAAACAGTCTACAGTTATCAAACTCATCAAAACTAACTAAGCTGAAAAATGATTTAATATTAACCATGCCAGGATAATTACATAACATAGTGACGAGAAAAAGAAAATTATGATGTAGAGAGCTATACCATTAGCTACCAAGAGATAAAAAAAAAAAAAAAAAAAAAAAAACTTTTTCAGACTTAGTCCTGCAGAAGGATAACAATAAATAAGCAAACAAACAAAAAAAGAATATTTAGCACTGGTAACCAAATATATTACAAACTTTGGAACAAAATCTATAAATTGATGGCAAGTGATATAATCTCTAGTGTTTTTTTTTAATTCTTAGCATATGGAGAAGAAAAAGAACAAAAGATAAGAAAAGGGAGGAAGATAACATTGACAAGAAACATAGAGAATTGGGAAAAGCTGCAATCCTTCTGTGCTCATAAKCTTTGAAGAGTGTATGACCTAGTTAATTCTGAAATGTCTCTCTCTTCTTTCTCATTCTACCATCTTATCTAGTGTAATGTGAAATCRTTTAAGACTAGATTATATCCTTTCTTGCCAATGTTCACTTGTAGACAATGYTATCCACACCCCTTCCCATCAAAATGATGTAATATTGTACATAATGAGTCAAGATTTTCCTATTAAATTGGYCATTGTGGACTATAAACAATAATTATTTTCAGTGAGATCTTTCTGTACAGGAGATCAACCTAACGGTTTCAGTCTAAGCTATTCTTACTCTTATTTGACCTAACCAATTAAGCCAAAATTTGGAATTTTGTGACACATTTTCCTCAAAAAGAGAAACTGCTAAAGAATGGGCAGACTCTCAGTTGCTTGAACGCAGGAGGAAATTTTCTTGYTTATAGAGCCAAATCTCCTTCAGACAACACTTAACCTAAAAGATCTTACTGCTGTGCCACCACGGTTTTTATGACTGAACCTGAAATTCTCATCTGGCTTGCCTTTGTCCTTCTCCAYGGTCAGTTTCATCAGGCAGCAGGTCTGTTCCTCAGCTACTGCAGGTAAAGCCTGAAAAAATTAATGTAATGCAAATTGATGGCTGGCTTAATTTAATATGCCAAGTTATGGACCACTGCAGTTTCTGTGGGGATAGCCTCTGGAAGAAGAGCAGAGGAAAAGCTGGACATAATAAGCTCTTCAGCCCATCTGGCTATGCAATACGTGATTAGCGCCTTCACACAGCACTTCTACAGAAATAGGATAACAAGCTGCCTTTGCCCACACAAATAAAATTCCTGAGCAGTCTCAGGAATGTTGCTTTTTTTTTACAGTGATGTGTATGTAATCTGGATTTAGATACAATTAATGTTTCAGCTATATCCAGTCCTATAAATGAATTTAATGACATTTAAAAGCAGGAAGTAAAGGCACCAGGCAATATCAATTGTGTTTAACTCAGCTGACAGCATTATTATTCTCTAAGATTAACATGTTCTCAGTAGTAATTTAGGACGAAAACATCCTGTGAAGACCAATACAATGTAAGTTCAGCCTTCAGCAAGCGTTATGGCAATTACTTGGCACAGCCACGAGGATACACACTAASAGCCGGTCTGATAGTGTCCTCTCCTGCCCTGCCTTTTATCTGCGCTGTGGCCACACCACTCAAAACTACTCGCGTGGCTGCTAGCACTAGATAGCTGAGTGCTCAGCAGTGTCCTGTCTTCAGAGGTGGCTTTCCCAGTGTCAGTAAGGTTTTCATTGCCAAAGTTTTACTTGCTTTGTGACCGTGCTTCTTGCAGCACAATGTAGCTACAGTCTCATCTCCAGTGCAGCATAAATGTAGCCATACGCTGCTTTTCTCCTAGTATAATGCTCCACTTTAAACGGCTTCAACCTTGTTTGCCTTACAGACTAGCAGAATATATTCAGTATTAAAACAGCTTTTGTAGCTGTGGACTCTTTTCAGATTACTAATTCACTCAATAAAATGTAATTTGTCCTTTCACCTCCAATGGTTTTGACAGCACAATATGGCATTTCCTTTCATATAATGGGCTGTGGCATCCTATCACTATGAGATGTTTTGTGGACAAATGCTTACAGTTGCCAAGAATGATTACTTGTAGTGATCCACAAGAATACTATTGCATCTTCTCCTGATAACGTAGAATTACATATAACATATAACTGTTGTAGTAACAACCTTTGATTTATTCAGCTCTCTTCAACTGTTTGTAATTGTGAAAATGGCAAAACAGAATGAAAATTTATCAGTTTGTAACATGTTTTCTGGTCTGTGAAATCAACTAGTGTCACTGATACAAGCTGTTTGCTTCCCTAGATATTCTATTATTTGAGTGTATGTTTAAATTATGATTTTTTTCTGAGTGTAAGGATGCCCATAGAAATACCTCTTTTCAAGACTACTCTGCACTCTTTTCATCAAATCTGACATTATAGATGTTTGAACATAAAAATCAATTGCATGATACATCTAGTGCTTTTCTTAGTCCACAGAGCTACCATAATTCACAGTTATAAGTCAAGCCATGTAAAACTATTTAAAATTACTAAAGATATAACCCCTATAAAACTGCCATAATCCTTCCCTGCAGGTTATTTCTGTGTAAATTTTCTGTAACATATGGATGCTCATCCAATCTTCTTGCAGGTGAGTATTTTGAAAATGAAGATGACTGCTCACATGAGAGCTTGTCTTCAGCCATCAAGTTGACTTATCTTTTTTATATTTGTTTAATATGCATCATATAGCTCTTTCCAACCCTCTATAAAATTCTTGTGCATATTCTACAGCAATTAAATCATAGAGAATGAATTAATTGAAAAAAATCAATGAATTACTTAATGCATTACTTAAAGTTACTCAGAAAGCAAAATATGTTATACACAAAATTAAAATGATCAAAACTGAAATGAAACACTTCATATGAAAAGTTATGAATAAAAAAAAAAAAAATCAAATTTCTTATTCTTTCTTTACCTTCATTCCCACCATGCAGGATTCCAGAATTCTGCTTTTCTATCTCAATCTTGTTTCTCTATGTCTGTGTGGGAATTTTGTTTCTTTAACAACTCYACAGATTAACAGCTTCATTTTTGTCAGAGGCTTTAAGTCAGACAGCATTTGTGACAGTTTTCTTTCTTTTCTACAACTCAGCGATCTGTAGCTATCAGCACAGTGTTAGGATATAGCTATACAAGGAAATGCTTGTAGTTTGTGCACGTCTTTGGGGGTGAAAGTGAAAGATCACAGCTCCTACACTAGGTGCCATCACTTAGAGTCTTTCTATCTCTTTCTCCTTCAAGTACACATGTCACAGAGGGCAAAAAGGATTACAATCTCTGATGCTCTTCTTTACACACTAAAAATGATGATGCTTATCTTCAGATTTTTTTTTCTTTTGTCTCCTTAATTATTATCTTCCTRGGGGAACCCAAAGTAATTTTCTTTGACATAAATAGAGTACAATATCAGACTCTCTCTTCTCTCTCCTTTTTTTCTTCTTTTTTTTTTCCTTTTCCTTTTTAAGAGGCTATTTAATCAGATCTGTGGGAATGATGAGGGAGTATGCTAGTCTCTAACCTTGAAATTATTTCAAGTTTTGTGAGCCTACCAATAACTATTCTCTCTGTATTTCTCAATGTCCTTTACAATAAGTCTATTATGGTAAGGACCTTGACTGTACTGTGGCTACTCCTAATGTTTATTCACAAGCGTTCACTTTGGGAATGAATTTGTGAGGTCATCCTGGGAACCCTTATATGTAGGATTATATTTTCCTAGGCTTCTCATAACAATAGTTATCTGCAGTGTAACTCAATATGCCCCAGGACAGGGCCAATGGGACCCAGACAAGCTGGAGCCAACAGGACTCTCAGGAAATTCAGCAAAGACAAATGCCTAGTCCTGCCCCCCAGGAAGGAGGAGACCCTGTAATGACACAGGCTGAGGGGGCAGGGGCTTGGGAGCAGCTCTGTGAGAAGGTCCTATGGGTTAGGGTAGGCAGTGAGCTGAACGAGAGGCAGCAGCATGCCCTGGTAGCAAAGAGGCCAACAGCATCTGCAGTGTAGGACAGAAGAACAGCCTGTAGGCGGAGGGAAAGGATCATTCCCCCTCCTACGCAGCACWCATCAGACCACGTCTAGAGTGCTACATTCAGTTTTGAGCCCCCAGTGCTGGAAAGACAAGGACAAGCTGGAATGAGCTCAGTGGATGACCTTCAAGGTGCTGGAGGCTGGAGCACTTGAGGAGAGGCTGGAGGCGCAGGACATGCTCAGCCTGAAGAAGAGATGGCTTTGAGGGCACTGAACAGCCCCCCCAGCACCTACAAGGGGTTCTAAAGGAGACAGAGCTGGGTTTCTCACAGCAAGGCATGATGGGGGGATGAGCTGAAAGTAGATTGGTTCAGAGAGAGCTTCAGAATAGAAGGAAAAACTTTTCCATCAAGCAGGAAGGACCATCAAGCAGTGGAGCAGGTGCCCCATGARTTTTGTGCTGTCTCTGTCCTTGGAGGTTTTCAAGACTTGACTGGACACAGATCTGAGCTGCTTTTTCTGACTCCAGAGGTGGCCCTGCTTTGAGCATGGGTTTGGACTATAGACCTCCTGAGGGTCCTTCCTACCTAGATGGTTCTGTGATTTCTGTGATTCTGCTTCCAATATAAATTATATGTCAGTGTTAACCATGTAGAAAGCTTTATCTTTTAGGAGTAAAAAGAGTGGCAGAATGGTAGAGCAGTGCAAATGTTATTCAGGGCACTAATTTCAACTGCAAGTTGTGAGATCAGGTACTGCACAACTGAAGAAGCAGAAATGCTGTCTGGAACATAGCATTTTACTCCTGGAAATGCAGTCAGTAGGGCACATCAGCCTCAAGGGCTTGCTACCAGCATTACATACAGCTTTCTGGTCTGCTTAGCTACAATGCATGACTAGAGCATGTAGTTACTATGTAATTTCCCTGCCTTAAGAATTACCTTTCATCAGTACATATTTTAATAGTAGCAAACTGTAAATGATGTGTTAATGAGTGTCAAGAATAACCATGGGTACAGAGAGAGCACACCTTCTGAGTAGCTCAGGTTGCCCGACTTGGTAGCTGAAAAGTGGTGATGATACCAGCTCTGGCAAACAAATCCTTGTACTCTTTCATTTAGGGTCTTCAGCTGCTTATTTTTGTGAGTGCTGGAAAAGAGAGGAGTAACTGTGGAACTGGACAACTTTTTCCATTCCTTCTTAATTTGAATAAGGAAGGCGTTTCAAAAAATTCAAAGGTTTTGTTTGTTTGTTTGCTTTTATTTTTTTCCACTTTTTCCATATTTCTTTCCATTTTTCCATATTTTTATTAGAAACATCTCAGAAAAGTTCTGCTTTGAAGTCAATTTATTTATTTTTGTGGCTCCGTGCCAAATATTTATGTCTATTGTACTCACTGAATTCTATGAATCATTTCAGTACACAATAAAAAATTAAAGGATTGAAAACTAGTTTAGTAAAAAGGGAAAAAAGTGGGTATAAATTGAAAATAACTTTACATTATAATCATACATTAATTATTCTTTTATAACTTTTGGTTCTTTTTACTCAGCTTTGCATTTCAGTATCTGAAAAGGAGTGGGAATATAGTAGGAAATACAGTTTTTATAGCTGTACTAAATCTCTRGTAATATTATTTGCTATGTGTTCAACTCCTACCCTGTCTATCCCTCCAGATCCACCCTACTAACACAATTCCTCATATTCTACATGCACTTTACAGTATAGCTCAAGATAGAATATGCACTATTTCTTCTTTGTATTCAAACTAGGTGATGCACTAGTTAGCATTTTTACTCATTTTAGCTGGACACACATACCACATATTTTGGGAGGGGGTCTGTTAGTATTTTGATATAGCCAGCAACTAGGGTTGCTTTGGATAGCAATGTTTATGCTGAGGAATCTTGAGAAATTCAATATTTTTTGTCCCAAATTAAAATAATTGATATGCACTCAATTTCTATATATTTTTATTTTATCTCGGTTTTGTTTCATGYATGATTTTTTTCTCTTTCAGAAATATGACTTTTAGCTTGTTTTGTTACAGGAAGTGTGTATAGTTAAGACTAGAGGTTGTTGGTAAAGAGGAACTGTTGAAACCATGCCAAACTAACAGAAACTGAGGACAAAAAAAGAGATGCATATAAGCTATGTACTACTTCTGTTTTTTTTTTTTTTTTAAAAAAAACACAAGTGAAGTCTGAATAAGCATCTATAGATAGAAATCATTAGAAAGTTTACTTAGCATTGATGCTATATATAAAAAATTTTTCACTTTTCCTTTTTTAATTTTATTGTACTTCACTTCTTTTTTAATCATTTCATTTTCGTAAGATATGTTCTATGTCTTCCATTTTGGTTCATTTCTGATGCCATAAATCAATGCAGAACAGACAAGAAGTCATTGCATGTATAATATATCTGCTTGAGTGTACAAGCCTTCATATGTTTTCACTTCAATGATTAATAGGTATTTGATCTGAAGCACATTAACCAGCATAAAAGTAATCTCAAGTGTCATTACTACATCTATTTTTTATTGCATTTTTCTTCAATGGATTTCAGAAGTGCTTTAAAAAGGAGGTCAGTATCCTTCTCTATTTTACATATGAGAATAAGGAGGTGTCTACAAAGGAGAAAACATCACAAATGTGGAATCAGGAAACGAAAAAAATTCCTCGAATTCTATAGGAAGAATATTAGATTTGGCTTATTCTTTTTCAAGCACTGTCTGGTCTTGTAGGTTCTTAAATTTACATCCTTGTTGGCCTGTAAGGTCCCAAGACTCCTGGTCCTATGCTGAAGTACCTGTTGTGGATATACAAGGACTGGTTTCATATCTGATGCTCCAGTGCTACCCAAGATTAAAGAGCTTCTAATTTAAGTTTATGAAATAAAGCTTAAAAAAACTAGAGCCTCTGGCCCTGAAACAGCAGACCATAATTCTAGGTCGGACACATCACAGGAAACATAAGTATCAGCTTACCAAAGGCTGTTYGTGAAAGCACATGCCAACTCTTTCCTTCAAACTTAACAGTGGCCAGTCATCAATTCAGAAAGTAACCAGCCAAGGGGACATTTAGCTTTAATTTGGTGATTAGAGCACTTGGCTGGGACGTGTGTGGAAGTTTCTAATCGTTAGTGCTAGTCCTTAGTGCTAGGACTGTTTCAATGACTGTCTAACATAAAGCGTAGGAGCTCTGTTGGGATCAGGGTAAGAACCTCAATTATGGGTGAGAGTCAGGCTCTCTGTACTGYCTCATGATTCTTTCATTCCTGGCCTAGCAATGACCTGACTTTAACAGAAGGAGAGGGGAAAACACTCTCTGCGGACTTCCCTGGAGGAGAGTGCTTTCCTGACATTTATGAGATGCATGTTTAAACTGGAAAAAATCTTGTAATAGAGTTTTTTGGACTTCCTAAGGGGATAAACATTATTCTTTATGCAAACACAGATAGGAAGCTATTTTTACTATCATTTTTAAAATAAAAAAGCTCCTTTAGGGTCTATCTCCAGAAGCAGGCTAGCAGACCTAGATCCTTAGTGAATGCAGGCACTTGAAACATCCTATTTGTTCTCTAAATAATAGACTGAAGATAGGCAGACATCTATCACAGACGAATTCAACCATCTTCTTAGACATGTCTCTTCTCTGTATTGATTATTTAGGGACATTTTCTCAATAGGACTGCATTGTAATCCTTAATGCCTTTCCTCTGTCTGTGGTATACTAAACGTATAAAAGTAGGCTCGCCTACTCCATCTCTAAGATGGAGACAGTCTTCCGAATTTGATTTCAGGTTTTTCCAATTGTAAAAATGGTATCTAGATATCAAATTGCTAAGTCATTTGGAAAAAAAAAAAAAAAAACTCTAAATGCTTACAAAGTGTCTAAAACTTACCAAGCTTTTAATAAAAGAGTGCTAGAACGACAGCAAAGAGATCCCAACAAAACTTTTCCAGTGTTTTACTGTTGGTTTTACAAACCAAAAAAGGATTATTTCCTTTGGTGTTATCATGGCCCACACAAATCATTCATGCAGTATGTACTTGTCCATTCATATCTACATGCCTTAGTTTCCTACAACAGTATTTTAAACATGGAAAGAATCACAATTTATTTGTTGTTGCAGCTGAAGTCTAGGAAGTGCTCTGCTATTTCAGGCATGTTGAAATCTGACATTAGAAAATATTTTAAGTTTTTTAATTTTAAACTACTGTTCATTTGTTTTTTCTGCTACTCTTYGTGCTAACTGTAAATTAATATTCTGAATACGTAACTATTCCAGTAATGTCTGTCTCCTAAATATTCTTTTGAGATACCAATGAAACGTTTTAAAATCTTTTTATGAAGAARTATGCAGTCTAACTCTACATAATCTAACTGATATTTAGTTCCTCGTTCCTTTCTATTTTCCAGATCCTTGCTGCTCAAACAAATCCATGCTCAGAGTTCATTATACTTTTGTATTACACTGCTAGCTCTTCAGCAAAGATGTGCAATACCAGGCGTATAGCGCTCTGGGGCTGACCCACTGAGCTAAGCAGTGTGCAATTTGTCATGACAACAGCCTGCGAGGGGCCTTGCACCGTGCACAGCACCTGCATCTTTCCTGGCCTCTGCACACCGGGTACAGTCTCCCGGCTGGCAGCCCCGTTACCTCGCACGTGCCACCTGGAGCACGAAAGAATGAAGCCTAAGGTGAACCATCTCACAAGACGCTGCGACCAAAAGCAGCTTCATTAGGCGACTGTACCATCTCCCTTAACCATTTCTTGTCATGATTTGACACATTTAGGTGTCAAACAACCACTTGCACCTGCAACACTCCCKTGCTCCAGCAAAAGGGAATTTTGCACATGAGGACTAGAAAGTTGAGTCTTTGATGGCAGTTTGGTAGGCATCCTTGCTCACACTTTCAAGTATAGTTACTACATGTAACACATTGCATTCAGGGAATGGTTATACTCTTTTCTTGATAAAGAAATTTTCTGTTTCTGCCAGTTTTACTGCTCTGCATTACTATGCTCGTTCAGTTCTTCCTTTAGAACAGGTTATGAGGCCRTTCTGTAACCAGACCCCTCAAAGCTTTAGAAATAATCACATTTTTTAGTGATCTRGTTTACAGGGTGGGTGTCCCTAGTGATGAGGTGCTGGATGGCAGTAGGAGGGACTGGAGCAAGTGATTAGAGGCAGAAGAAGAAAGGGARCTGATTTTACCTCCTTCCAAAGTGAAATGATCTCAGAAAGTCATTCACTGCAACACTGGTCTCAGAGCATTATGTGAGTAAGCCTGTTCTCGGTTAACTTTGGGTGTCGTACTTGTAAAACATCCCCAATRCATTATTATTTACTAGAAGAAGCACCACCTTAACTAGATTTCTGTCARCCTCATTAGTTGCATTTAGCACTGCCTTTATAGTTTTACCTGTTGTATGGAGAAGAACAACATAAGAAAAAAAAATCAAATTAATCACTATTTCAGTATTGTTAACAAGGAATTAGTAGATGCAGCATATTTATTCCGCTTCAGAAGCATCACAAAATATAGGAGCTGTATTCTGTCACTGCTGCCTTTTGTGTTTATTTAATATGGCCTCATTTCATTGCATTCTCTTTTATTCAAAAATACGTGTTTCTCAAGCAGCTGCTTATAGAGTCACGTTTTGATTTTTATCTATTCAGTGTAGTGCCTGTTCTTTTGTTATCTACATGTATATCCTCTTACCCTTGGCCTTTCAGAATGACAGCAATACAGATTCTCTCATACTGATAAAAAGAGTATGTGCTCACCCGCCTAGTGGAAAGGAATGGTGGAAACAAACCAATGTATAACTGAATTTTACCTGTGCTTTCGTCTTCACAAAGAGTGCACTTACCTGATCTGTCATCAGTGATAAACAAGCTATACTGGTTGCACTCTGAGATACTTTTATCTGCATAGGAAATCTTGCAACAAGCACAAGCACAAGTATTCTTTGGGAGAAGACATCATTATTTAACAGATAAAGTTGTCACGCTGTTCAGAGTAAGACCGTCTTTTCTCATTGTTCTGACTACATTTTGCACCTGACATGTGGCAGAARTTATTACTGGTGAATATGGATGATAATGTTAGAAAGCAACCCTTGTGATTATTTATCAAACCAAATTTGATAACTAAAGGGTGAAAATCAAAGGTAAAAAACAATAATAAAAATACTTTTGGCTACTACTATCTGCAAAATTATTTCATCATAGATGCCAAACATCTTCTCTTAGTACATGTTTTAGCTCTGTCTTGAAACAGATGGTTCTCTAAGATATATAAAAATATTTTAGCCTTTATCCCTCCAATGCACCATTCCACTTTTAGAACTGACTCTGAAACTTTCACATTTGTAAGCTCCTATTAACTTATGCAAATAAAATCCGTAGTAGAGGGCATAGAAATGTTGCTTTGTATAATGCCATTTTTCATGCATTTCACACTTTTTGATTAAGTTGTGTGGGTCATCTACATATGAAGTGAGTTTGGTTTGACACCTGTTGACTAGGATGCTTGTGATAGTGTTAATTCTGGGGACTGTCAAGCTGTGATGTCAACAAAAAAAGAAAAAAGAAAAGAAAAAAAAGGAAAAAAGAAAAAAAGGAAAAAAAT
>NW_028186867.1:3250139-3300711 GCF_003343005.1 Rhea americana | reverse complement strand
TTTTTTTTTTTTTTTTTTTTTTTTTACTGCTGTAACTTTAGACGTATTCTGATAACATACAAGAAGCGTTGTCATCCGGATTAATGTAAAGCCTTGATAAAGTCATAATTTATTCTGCAGCTAAGTATCCATTAATCAGACTGGAAACACTTCTTTTCCATGTGGTCTTATTAAATAAGTGATAAAAAAAATGCATTACTCTGATTTTTCTTGTACATACTGCAGAAACATGTATTTCTGAATATCCTGAAGATGTGAAGATGTATATCTACTCTTCTTTCTGCTAGAGGAAGCCATCAATAATAAATATAAACCACTCTAAGTGCTTACAACCCACAGTGCTTGAAGCCTCATAAAGCTTTCCAAAAGCAAAACTATTTTCAGAAGACTTTTTATTTTAAAAAATTAATAGACTGGCTAACATTGTCAGGAACTGAAGAGTGGGAAATACCTAAATATAATTTTTGGAAGCTAACTGTAGATTCCTGTTTGAAATTTAGAAGTAAATGATTAATCCTCAGAGCTTTTCTTTGAGGTAAATGACAGATGTTACTATTACTGCAGCCTGAAGAAATGAAAGGTAGACATGGTCAATAAATACAATGCTTTGAATATAGGGCTCCAGCAATCCTGCTGAGATACAAAGAATATTTTTCATGATATTTGTTCTTAGATTTTAAATAGAGTAATAAATAATTCAATTTAAATATTTTAAAGATTTTTTTAAACTTTGGCTTTTTGTGCACTATTTGCTTCATAATGGGAGTGAATATGGAATATTTTACTTAATGGCTTGAAAAACTTAGAAGAACATGTTTTCAATTGAAAAAAAAAMCCCTCACAGTATTAATAGCAGAATCATAAAATATAGTACGAATTTGGGATGAAATTCAACTTAACCTTGCCACAGAACAAAACAAAACAGACAAGACAGAAACAAAAACAAAAAAAAAACAAACAAAAAAACAAAAACAAAAAAAAAGCCCAAGGCAAAAGTTTAACACAAAATATTATTCTATTACATTATAACCATGACTTAATTTGACAGAATTTTGTGGAATAACTCACCTGCTATATACTTAATTTAATCSATATCAGAGCATTTATTTGAAAGGAAAATAAAGGGATCTGTCTATTGAGTTTCGGAAAATGTACCATATAATAATTACAATATCCTTATAAATTTACTGCTTTCATTGGGTAGGTTTCAGTGTAGCATAAATGATAACAGTTGTCCTCAAAGAAAAGGAAATTTTCCTCATCTGTTTCCCTGCCTTTCCCTCTAACCATGCCAATTATGATTTTTCAGTGTAATCCTGTGGTTTTCTTCCCTCATGATATTGCAGAAATCAATGTGATCATTCTGAGAAATTGTAAGACTTGGCATACCTGACTTTWTCCAGTCCTCATTTTTTTCTAGGTGCATGTTTGTCATACTATTGTCAGATGGAAGGAAACAAAAATGAAATCCTACTCATCAAAGTCACTGTAGAATTCATATGATCTTAGGTCTTACTGCGTAGGATGTTGCAGTTTTCACTCAAGGCACTCTCACGGGACGCAGGGTGCTCTGCTGAAGTATTAGACRTGAAGTGAGCGGGTGAAGTTTTAAATTACTCCCATTGTGTGGGAATTTTAAATAAAATCGTTCTCTCCTGGCACTCTGACCGAGGCTCAAGAGCTCTTCTAGAACAGCTGCTGGAAGATGCTCACTCCACTTGTCTGTGGCTTATGATGGAGACTGTTAACTTACCTCCTACTTACTGAAAAATGCAGAGTCCCGCTGGTAACGAAATTTGTCCCTTGACAGAAACAAATTGCTAGGCTCAGGCTGGTTGTCCAAACTCCTAACATCAGGAATTGTGATCAAGACAGAGAGAACGATGAAGATAGACACACTTAGGATATTTTGGTATTATGGCAGAGATCTGAGTTACTCTTGACTAAACTTAGCACAGAATTAGAAATAGCTCAGGCCCTTCCACGTAGCACTGAGCCTAAGACGGTGAGTGCTGCTGAGAGAGGGGCTAATGTAACTAAGCTGCTCCCAGTATCTCAACATGATGCTATCCTGGGCTGCATAGACCCATCAATTTGAGCTGGCACTAGCCTAAATAGCTATATCTCCTTCCATTCTTCCTTTCTGTGATTTGTTACTGTGCTGCATCAAGGACATCCTACAGCTATCCAGGAATCCAGAATTTAGGTAATACAGAAGTCAAGAGGATCAGACCTTAGCTTTCCACYAGCATTGGTACAAATAGCTAATTTCATAGACCCATAAAAGGAAATTGGATCCTATGTACCTGACACCTAAATATATCTAATTATTTGAACACTTTTGGTTATGTCACTCATGTACGTCTAAAAATACTAAGGAATAAAATGTATTAACTTTTCAAGTATCTATCTGACCAGGTGGGTTTAGCAGAGCTTACTGAATTTAGTGCTGAGGTTACACAGTTAGCCATTCAGAAGTGGAAAGCTTGTTAGAAATGTCTAGCAACATTGGCATTGTCAACAGMTGCAGCAATGGCATCAGTCAGTTTCTATAAAGTTTCTCAGCTAATTTGATTCTCAGCATCAACTTTTAGCAAAGCTGAAGGTCAGACAAGTCCCAGTAGTATTTAGAGACAGATGAAATTACTTTCAGGCTGAGCTGGCACACAGACTGCAATTTTTGCTCACCCTCCTACAGAAGAAACATTCAGTAAAATAGCATAGTTCTAGAAACTGCCCTCTATGATCTCTCAGGTTAGATCCACAGATGATCATCTGATCATCCATGATGATGCAGAATACAGAGGATGGATATTAATTTGTTATGTTCTTTACTTACAGGATCTACAACTGGAAAATTTCCATGACTATCCCAGGATGATGATGCTACATGCAGTATTTCTTCTTCAGATAGGAAGATTGCCTCGGTAATACAGGATTGGAGATGGATTTTTAGGTAGTAACATACCAAGCTTATTCTTGGATRTCAGAGAGCCTGCTTTCTACTGTCTATGTGACACTCACAGAAGACAACTGACCACTAAACATACMCAGCAGGCTAAAGAAAAATGCACTAACATGCGCCCAATAACTTGTAAGAGACTAGATTTAATAGAGATTGCAAAACTATGACTTTTAGAAGTGGTATACTACCTCACCACCTCAGTCACTTATACATCATTTTTKTAGACACCCTGTAGTATGGGCCTCTGAAAATGGCTCCTGTGCCTGTGCAGATCATGCATACCACAGACGGTAATAAGCCTTCTAATTTTAGACCTGTCAGTGTTTCTGTGTTTGTGGGGACTGGCCATAAGTTCTACTTTTGATTTGTTTCTCCTGTATTTCTTTTATTTCCTTTAATTTAATAATGAATACCTTATTAAGTAAGGTTTGTCTTTCCTTCGTTTCCTGCATCACCAACTGCTTTTGCAGACTGTCGTTCTCCACTTTTGCTAATATCAATATGATCAGTTTCTTCTAATAAGGATGAGTATTTATRTAGTGGCCTAATTAATATATTCATGTTTTACACTTGACTTTCTGCTTCTCTTTGGTCATGAAATGATTACTTTTCCTTCTCCTAGGTAGAGTGAGATTGCAGAAGACACAAATAACAAAAGAAAAAGCTAGCTTTTTTGAGAGTGTACTTCACGGCCCAGTCACAAGAAAGTGGACACCTCAGGAAGAGCTTGTGGATTGCCTATCCAGTGAATATTTTCTTCGATGGTCCTTTTCTGATAAGGCCTCTAGCATGCACTGTAAAAATTAAGACATTTTTAGATTGCGATTCGTGACATCATGTGTTATAACACGAAACAATCTGCTCATTTCCTTCGACTAAAAAAGGGCTGAGGATGACTAGCTCAGCTGTAGATGTTTATATTGCTGATATCCAAGGCAGGTGAAGTTGTTTCAGTCCTGAGTAAATTAAACAGGGTTACAGATCGATTAGAGAAAGTCACTTTCTAGCATGCAGATAATTGCTATTCTCCAAAATTGAGATTTGGACAGGATGAGACAGGATAAGTTTGAAAATATGCACAACAAGGTGAGTGTATTAGTTTTCACATGTACAGGAGTTCTGTATTAGAGGAATACCAYGAGGATAACTTACTATCATTATTTCTTAAGCACTTCCATATACAAAAATATGAAATACGCTCTCAGGATTCTACAAAAGTTCTATAAAAATCTGCTCTGAAATTTCCCTCTAAATAGTACTTTAATCTTTTCTTATCCAATAAACCAYTGGAATACTAGTTCCAGATGTTTTCTCTGTGTCCCTCCTCCTACTGCTCCTCTTATTCCACCCTAAATATCAAGCATAGGAGCAAGACAGACACATGCATATAATAAGAGCACATTTTTGTCTACTAAACCGTAGATGAATTTCAGGGGTGCCTGAGAATAAAATTACGCTACAGGAAACTGAAATTTTGTCAATAAATCAATACACAATTGATGTCAGCACAGCAACTTGGAATTAATGGACAGAAAGTTTTATTTCTATGACTTCCATTTAAAACACAGAAGATCCATTTTTTGCACAATAATCAAACCCAGGAAACCCAGTCTTGAAACCAAAATATCCACAGCAGAACATTTTTCTAAACAAAAGCCACTGAAGTGAAATTAATTATTTCCAGACAGCCAGAGGAAACTTGGTAATGGAGCCCTTGGGTTAGGTGCCAGTCCTGAAAGAAAAAAGGAAAAAAAAACATTTGTTAATCTATTCTAAGCAACATTTTTCACATGGGCTACTCTGAACAGCACTGCGACCTAATGAAGCATCCTGTGAAATGTACAGCGATGGGGAGTTCAGAAAGAAAAAAAGGAGACTTTGTGCACCCAAAGTTGGAGCTTAAAGCATTCTTTCAACCTCACTGGCTGCAAATGGCCTGGACTTGGCAGATTCATTTGTTCTGCTCCATCCTTTGTCACATTCTCTGGAAAGCATTAGGAATGATGTTGAGTTTAGTCTACTTGGGAGCCTGCTTTAAAATCCTAGACAAGAAAAAGGACCAATATGGTGATTTAGAGAGATGGAAAACCCCTCAGACTGATTATTATTCAGGAGCATGGCCAGCATTCTCATAGTGTTTACTCCAGTCCATAAGGAATAGAGTTTTATAAAAGCCAGCACATTTTTTACCTTTTCTTTGCATCCCCACTTCCTATGGCTCTGAAGTGAACAAGTATCAATATGCAACTTTTGATCAGAGGCAATATGATCTGAGTAGGTAGGTCTGAGTCTGGTTTCCAGACCAAACCCACCCAGCCCAAGTGAAGGCAGAGTAGCTATATAATTATCTGTATATGACAGTAAAGACACACCTTCAACTATGCCACTGTCCCCAGGGTACTCTGTGCATTAAAGCACTACTTTTCTACCTGTATATGCACTCAATATACCTCTCTGATTTAGGCGTATGACCTGAAACTTGTAGCTGGATCCACAGTAAGCCATCTCATAACTGCAWCAGGGAAATCCTTCCTGACTCCAGCTGGAATTTTTATGGCTCCTTTAACACAGCGCAAAGAGGTCAGTAAGCATCTGACTCTTAATCTGTAACCACTACTAAGCTGTTGATTCTTTCTCTGCATGACCTCAAGTTTCATTTCTTCTTGTAAAAAGGGAATAACTTTTTATTTCATAAGAGTGCCAGGAAGTCTACTCAAATATTATACATGCTTCTGAAATTTGCTATATAAAAGAATTTCAATCTGTGATCTGCCACATGCAGACTTAATGCAATACTAATTTAAAGATGATCAGAAAATTACAGAAAACCTAGCAGTGATACAGACAAGTCTGAACAGCAGTGCTCTGCGTATGATGAAAGAAATAAAGATATAGAATTTGATGCTTATGATGGGTAGGAAATTGCTGAAGTTCAAATCAGAGATGAGGAAAAGACAGTAATTAATAAAATTTTCAAAGTTTATCTTTGAGGCTGTTTGTTCTTAAACAATTTAGGTAATGCCAGATTGTTACAATATCTGAAAGTTTAATGGTCAATATTTAAAAAGTGTATAATTTCCATGCTATTAAATTTCCATTAAAAGAGTTTATTTGCTAATATTTCTTTGATCTTTTATATCATGAAGATTCTGTAATAAGACAGCAATGGATTTAACAAGACTGGAAAAAGCAGAAGTGGGGAAAATAGATGAATCTACTCTAAGTGATAGGACCATAATCTTCAGTCTTTTCTCCTGAGATCTTAAATCTTCTTCTCAAAGCCCAGGCAGGTATATGATATATTTTGCCTGAAATAGTTTACCTGAAAGAGTATGAAGTTTCTGTCTGTAATTTTGCAATATTGAGAAGACAGAGAGCCCACTCTGTGCCAGTCATGCTGAAATACAGATTCAAACTTAACTGTCATGGGAACAGACACAGTGGTGATGGACAACCAGCTTCCATATATTTCTTGTAGCCTAAAGAGGAAATTAATATGAAAACTATGAGAATAATGACATACTTGGCAACATTTTACTCCTCTCAGGGTACTTCAAGAAAAGTCAATCTATTAGTAATATATACTATAAAAAAACCTAAAGGGAGTAGGTATGGAAATATGAAAAATGACAATTTCAGATAGATAGAGAAATTGTCATTTAAAACCTGTAAAATAGAACCTAAAAAATCCCCCCCACACACACACACACAAATTCTTGTTTTAAAAAATGATCTCTGATTTGCTCAATATTCAGATAGGAGTTTAATTCTATTATCCAAAGATACAGATTTTAGAATATTTTGCTGAGCTCCAGAAAGCAAGAACAAAATATGGCAGAATTTATCTTTCTTGTCTGCTTTTGTTTCTTTTATTTTTTAAATAAATAAAAGTCCTGGCAGTATACCACTGGAAATACTGCAGTCATAAAGAAATGTAATGAAAGCACACATCTTTGAAATTGTTCTTGTCCTTTCCTGTTATGAAGATGTGCTTTATCATACCATGTCTTTGACAAAAAGGGTACCTTTAATTCAGAATTAGGAGATTCTTTGAATGCAACTCGGAAGTATACTCAGAAGCATTTCATGGAGCTACTGGGGAGAGTCCAGCAGAGGGCTACGAAGATGATCAGAGGGCTGGAGCACCTGCCCTGTGAGGAACGGCTGTGAGAGCTGGGCCTCTTCAGCCTGGGGAAGAGAAGACTGAGGGGGGATCTGATCAATGTGTACAAGTACCTGAAGGGAGGGTGTCTAGGGGATGCGGTTGGACTCTTTTCGGTGCTACCAAGCAACAGGACAAGAGTCAATGGGCATAAACTGAAGCACAGGAAGTTCTGCCTGAGTGTGAGGGGGAATTTCTTCCCTGTGAGAGTGACGGAGCACTGGACCAGGTTGCCCAGAGAGGTTGTGGAGTCTCCTTCTCTGGAGATMTTCAAGGCCCTGCCTGGATGYAACCCTGTCTACCATGCTGTAGGTGACCCTGCTGAGCAGGGAGATTGGACTAGATGATCTCCAGAGGTCCCTTCCAACCTTACTGATTCTATGATTCTATGATACTCTTTAGTTTATTTGCATGTAAATAAGATATATTTAATCACACATTAAAGACATATTAGTTGTCTTTTACAATTAAAAAATATTTATATATTTATATATGGAAAAAATTCTGGTTTTTTTAGTATTATTAAAATAATRGTAGTACTTTGTATGTATTTTTAGCTGCCAGTTAGACATGAACAGGATAGAATTTTCYGTATTGTAACACTCTGAAATTGTGAATATATTCTTATTCTGAGACTGTGAAAAAGTGAAAATTCCAGTCTTCTGAACAGTTTTTTTTCTTCATCAGGAATTGGTTTATTTCAAAATTTCTTCTGAAACAAGAGAGGTAAATAAGTATTTATCTGAAATAGATTTTACTTATGTGTTTATATGTTTAAAGATTGGACTGTTTAGTGGGATTAGTAACCTAGAACAACATAAATGTCTTTTCCTTACATATATAAGGAAATTAGAGCCAAAAAACCCCACTTTATGATATTTTTAACATTCTGAAAACTTGGCATTTTGTTTGATATTTTTATATTTCTATTTAGTCTTATTTTAAGGGTGTGTTTTTCTTTTTATYTTCATAAACGTGGTCCTTGTACAGTAACTTAATCTTTCTTATGAATATTGAAACTTCCGTATATTCATCCCTAGAAGATCTAGTTTTTCCCTAAAACAGTTACGGACTCTTTTTTCAATATTTGTTCATCTTTATTTGAATCTATAAGAGAAGTCTTCTGTATTATCTGTACATAAATACCTGTCTTATCAAGWTTATCTTTGAATATTCCATGAAGTTGTGCTCAGTGAGACAAATTTATAACTATTACTTTTCCTAAAACTGACCCTTAGTAGTCAAGTGAAATTAAGTATGCATTACTGGAACCAAAGAAACATCTTGTAGAGATACATCTTGATAGAAGCTTATTAACTCTTTCCCTTTGTATTTACAATTACTTTCATTTCGCAGAAAGAGACAATCTGTATTTGATAAGGATAGGATCTTGGGACAAATTCGGAAGGGCTATTCCTCATAAATGCTAAGGTATGGGCTGAATCAGTTGTAATATATATCACTTTTACATTTCCAGCATCATTAGGGTTAAAACGACCTTATAAATATCAAATCCCTAACTCAAGTGTCCTTTGCTCAGGTCTTTTTTGTTAAAACAAGCCCTCTCATGCTATGCTCATCTTCTGGCATAAATTTATTCCAATGTAAGAAATTAGTACATGAAAATTGTAATTGACAGAAGCAAAGGCTTCTGTTTTAAAGTCAAATCATTGCCTCTTTAGTTTTTGTTTCTAACAAAGTTCCCAATTAACTGGGCCTYTCACAAGGTGACCTCCTCTCTACTTACACCATAAACTTACCAACAGCCTTTTACTACAACATGTCTAAGGACCCTTGGAGGCATGCTTTTTYGCTATTTTCCTGCATTTCAGAGAGTCTCTGTGTGTATTACTGACCCACAGAAGATGCTTCTCCTCTACGACTTCAGGGAACCTGAATATAATATGCACAACCTGCATATTATCAGTACTCTCAYGAAAGCACTGAGTTGGGCGTTTACTAAAATGTTCCTATAGCTTGTTTATTTGAAAAGCCTCACCCAAGGAATGACTTCTTACAACCAGTTGTTTTGAAAATATGCTTTATGAAACTAAAGCAAAGGTGAAGTGCAAATATAAATATGTATTTGCTATATCTAAAATGAGAAACACGCTTCTAAACACTTATAAAAGACAAAAGTGAAAAAAAAATAAAAAAGAAGAAAAAAATGATCTTGATCTTTTAACCTCAAATTTAGTCTGAAAAGCCATGACAGGCACCCAGGCAAGAATTTCACCCCCAGGATACTTTATGTCTCAGATTGCATTCGTCAGAAAGAGCTCTTTCTTGACGGAGTGTGCTAGTTTTCATAGCTATTCACCCCCACTGAACTTTCCAGGAAGTCTAGGTAGGTTTAAGCTTTYTTACTAATACTTCCTATTTCTATTATTTGTTCCTTATTCAAAGGTAGGTTTGAACACTTTTCTTACTAATTTAAGGATTGTATTACCTCTCAGGAGATACATAAACTACTTATTCAGACTACATGTCTTCTCATGTACTTGACTCATCAGTTAACAACGCCTTTACTTAGCAATGGCAAATTCTTCCTTTTCTTTGTCCTTGGTGACTCCGTGAGCATATCTCATCATGAACAGTCTTCATATAGTGAAATTTTCATTTTATTTCAATCTGAAAATTTTTGCAAACTTTATACAAACAGCTAAGTGGGATAAAAATACATAACTCATTACTGGCTTTTGGCTAGGATCAAATATGATAATAGTTAACTATTAAAACTGTGAAAAGGCTGATTCCTCTCAAATTTTCCTGTAGGACTATAGTTATTCCCTCATATCATCAGTAATGATTGACTTACTAGGAGTTCCCTTGTGCTCTATATACTATTATAGATGTTTATTAGATCATGAAAATGTTGTGGCATGTGAGTATTTTGTTTCTTTTCAGATAGTTGCAATATTGGTCTACAATGTTTTGTATGATTTTCTGCTCAACTGTAACAATTTTGCTGAACAGCTGGAAAATGCTTAGGTCAGTGATTTCTTGACAAGCTTATTCAGTCACTTATATTGTTCCTTTCCTAGTATGATTGCATTCTGAAGACTTGTCCTTATAGACATTTGATTTCTTTTATGCGCTTCTGCTGCTGTGACCCATATCTCTGGTTTAAAATAGCCTACTGTAACATCATCTTGTGTTTCTTCCAGCTCTTAGAAATTTGCCTCATTCTGCTGTATATCTGAGAAATTCTTCCATCATTTACTAAGTTTAAATCSAGACTGTACAGTAGTCTTTTTCCAGTTTGTGCTTCTAATTCCCACTAAATTTTCATACTGATGTAGGGATTTCACAAATGATCCAAAATTGCAAGGTCTAATTTAAATTTCTTTCAGTCATGTATTGCGTTCCTTATAGTTCCACCCTCACTATAGCTGCTGTTCGCTGCTGCTCCACAAYGGTCACTTTTGTTCTATTATTCTGTTTTTAGATAGACACTTCTGCTGACCCCTCAGCAGCTCTGTCGCTAGTACTGTGTGGTGTTCTTAAYGGATGATTAAGAAGAATTCTAAATTAGCAAACTGTAACACTGTTGAATTTTTATCAGGGTGAAAAGGAAACTAATAAACAATGAAAGTACAAAGGAAGCAGATCTTTCACTATACCTAGACTGCTAAATAAAAGAGACAAAGTGACACGGATCATGTTAAGTCCATGTCCACAATGCTTACTTACAGCTAGCATAATCTAAAGTAGACTGACCATATTCATGCTACGCCTCTGTGGACTCTGTATGATGTGTATGTGGCATGAAGACTAAATAATTGTTTTGTGTTTTTCAGTTCCAAATGTAATATGAGAATATGAGAATTATGATGCAGTACACCAGAGAGATTATTTTATATCATGAAACAGAATATACTTGTGTGCATGGAAGGAGATCAAGTGGATGGCTGCAAAAGTGAAGATTTCAGGGATGGAGTTGAAGAACTGCATAAAGCACAGGGAGCTAAACCTTGCACAGGTTTGTCCCTTGTGAATAGCTCCTTGGTTGAGCTAGAAATGTGTTGATGCAYGATCTTGGGAGGAGCCAAGTGGAATGCTCCAAAACAGGAAAAAATAAGGCCAAGACTATGGCAGCTGAGACAGTAAAGCACCAAACCTTTGAGCTTGCTTCTTGGCCCATTTATATTTAGCTGTGCACACAAAGTTTCTGACAGCCTATCAGTTCCAAMTGACCCTTAGCTGAAACCAGGAGATTACTTTTCTTTGAAAAAGACTGTTTTTTACCCTGATGGTTCTGTAACATTCAGGAAGTAGAAGCTACAAGAAGGCTCTCTCTGACGGTATACGAGATATTCTACTTCCTTCATAAAATTTATAACCCTGAAGTTATTATAAGTAGGAAGCAATACAGCCTACTCAGTTTTTCCCTAGTCTCTAGCTTTCTACCTCAGGATGTACACATGTTCTGAAAGAGGCACTTAATTTATATTGCCTCTGACTTTCTACATTTTGTGGTAGCCGGTTTACGCTTCCTTGTTCAGATCATTGTTAATATTATTCTGAGGCACAAATTCCTTCCTATTTAATGTTCAAGGACCTTGAGATACCTACATTCAATCTAGCGAATTCTTACTTCCAGAGCTATGCATATCCAACTTTTAAAAGCTTTTTGCTGAATGTGAAAGGTTTTGGCTCTTGAGTAGAATTTGAGCCTCCTAGATGTCCAGTACTTTCTGATCATGTTCTTTWAGATATTCCTCATATATGGAGAGTGTAATGTTAAGTTTATTTTTGAAGATATTTGATGTTACACAGGATTTTTGATTTAGTAAAGTGATTCAGCAATATACTGAAATCACAGTTCAAGTATACACTTATACAATTCAATCACAGTACCAATGCCGTTGCCATTACCAATCTTTATAATATGTCCCCACTCGCCAGGAARGAATATATGGGTTGAAGCTAGCTCAAGACCAGYGCTCTCTTCCAAATTCCTTTGTTAGTTGTTGAGGTTTTATACTTTCGATTGGGCTGAGACACATATACTTCCCCCATGCTTGTCTGGCTAATCTCAGGGAGACTTTTACACTCTTTTGATCAACTCAGGAAGAAACATTTACATCTGGTCCAGTTAATGGATATGGCTACTTATCTCAATTAAAGGTCTCCCTCCAACTCACTTTGTGTTGAAATAAAGTCTGTTCTCTGTGCAACAGCAAGGACTAAGGAGCTGCATCCTACCCTGCTCCTGAACTTCATGGGCACTTGGCCCTCTGAGCCTTCTTCCTTTGTAGGGGTTGTTGGTCAGTCACAAGATGTACTAGAATTATTGAATGGATTATAGCATATTAGTTATGTGGCCTCTTTGGAGAGAGAATATAAAAATGACTAGGTTGAAGATGAAGTTAAGAAAGGGGAAATAACTGTTATATATCTTTGGAAATCTTGTTTTTCAGTTTCTTGACCTTATGTACAGATTACTGCTGCTGCAACACTGCTGTAGTCTTTGCTTTAGTTGCTGTAGTCAACAGTTCAGCTTGGGGAATGTGTGACCAAACRGAATGTAGGAAAACTGTTAGTCACATAAATATTCCCTTTAACCCCAAGTGTCAATATGTCTGCCACTTACCTTGTGAAGATAGAGAGCTTTAGTGTTACATGTGTACTTACACTTACACTCCTATTCAAGCTTGGGCCATCTATAAAAATAACCCCCACTATTTACAGGTTTAATTACAAATAACTGTCTCCTGTGCAGCTTTTATYATGATATTTTTTAAAAATATCTATTTTATCCAAAATAGACATACCTCTACTCTCTGCTTTTTTAAGAAAAATAAGGACAGTGAATGGAAGGAGGAGCAATATTCCTTTAATGTGAAAATCCAATTATTTTTAACCTGATCAAAGCCAGAAAGAATAATTAGAATATTTTAAATGTATGTTTAAATTTGCTGCTAGCAGGAACTGAAATGACAGAAACTCAGAAACCCACTTCTTTCCTCCATTCACTACTATTATTATGTCAAAGACTGAGCTGCTACAGTAAAACACTCAGAAAACGTCCTCTGAATTGTTCTTGAAAATGCCTTGCAGTATATTTCAGGATTTACCAGGTGGTTCATTGTGTTGCAAGTGTCCTTCTTGAAATTCAGCTATGTGGCACTGATAGGAGCCACTGCATGGAGGCTGTTTGGGATCAGAAACAAAATGCTGTTAAATTAACTGCTGTCTGTGCAATTAGCCTGCAGGTAACTAATTGCATTGAAGCTGGTTTTTTTTAATATTAAATTTTTTGAGTTATACTCTGTCACAGGTGCTCCCAAAGGTAGATCTGCTCCTTGTAGAGAGACAGCAGTGTCCATGTAAGCTGACCACATTCTGACAATCATATTACACARCTCCCTATGAATAAATGAAGAGGTTTCCCCCAAAGAGAAATCCTCTTCTTTTTTTCTGACATGAGGTGAGCGAGACCTAATCCATTTAATTATTAAAACCGACCTACTTTTTATCTTAGTTGCTGGTGAAGTCCTTTTTACCACTAGATCAATTCAGCCAGAAAATGCTCAGAAGATATATATGGCAAAGTGAAATTTTAAAGAAATCAGAAAGTGACTTGATACAGTTTCTCAGTATTTGTGCAAACGACTTCTTGTTCTTAAGAATGAAAATAAAACAGTGTATCATAGACAATGCTAGGATTTTCTTAATATCTGTAGGTTTATATATCTTACATACTTTGCAGCCCTAGACTTTCTCAGATTTTGAAGAATCATCAGGTTGCATTTATTTTGCTAAACTTATCTAAAAAGCAAAGGGCTTACAACGTAAAACTGCTGGATCATTATGGTTATTCCCTATCATCTGCTCTACCTTGTTTGTTAATACTTAACATATACAATTCTTTTAAATAAGATTCTTTTAGTATTCAGATCACTATGATCTTTCCTCTCCAAGGAYGTGTGAATGAAATGCATTACAAAAWCACTTAATCATCTTCTTCATAAGTGTGAAGAACAGACTACAGAGGTTTTCTTCTGTCTGTGATGTAAGAGGCAAGCGTTCAAACAAATTCAGTATTTTCTTTGTATAAGATACTCTGTGCTAGGCCATGTTACTTGGAATTTGCATGTTCAAATCTGATATTCAAAAGAAGTGATTAACAGAGCAAACAAAACATAACCATTATGCTCATATGCAGTACTGCTATCACTATATAATGTTACCTTACTTGTCTTTTTTATTTATTGGAAATGTCCATGATTTTCATAGAAACTATATTTTTTTCTGTTTCTGTGGTGTTTCCATATTCAATTTATATTTTTTGAGTATAATTTTCCTACACAGTTGTCTTACATACCTAAAATAAATCTATCCTAATTTCAAGCTGGTTCTTCAAAAGAGACAGGTGGGGAAAAGAACCTTTATATCAATGTTGGGAAAGTAATGAAGTTAAGCTACCTAGCTGCCTTTGGACATATAGTATTCTACAGMATTCAAAGGTTGATCGTTAGGTTCTCCCTAATCTTGAGAAAAGCTAAAGAGTTTGAGATTTGATGAAACTCAAAGGCTACAAAGGTTCTCCTTTGTGGTCCATTCCCAGGATATATATATGCAGTGACTACATTGAAACAGAGTAAATTTTACTATTCCCTTCAGAAAAGCAATAAAATACTACACAAAACAATCCTAGGTGTTGGAGAGAGAAACAATTATTTAATTCTGATGCACTTGTATTTCATTYTTCTCTAGAATTCTGTTGTACACATCATACATTTCTTCTGATAAACACCCTAGATCTCTATAATTCGTTTTACAATACAATAAATATATGTCTTCCTCTAATTCATCCTTGTCATTCTTCCTTCGTGAGTTGGCCATTTATGGAGAGTTATGTTTATTGGAAGATCCTTTAATAAGTTATCCATCAGCAATTTTTTGTATCTAGCTGTCCCATAGTGTCATGTTAGCTAGATAGGCCTAAAGCTCCCTTATAACTCTCCTTACTCTCTGCGTCATCAATCACTTTATCTGCACTGGATAAGTTAAAAGTCTTTTTAGAAAGACAAATTCAAGTACAGTGACTGTAGGTTTTCTCCATATAGAAATCCTATTTTAATGAGATCTAGATTTGAAACCCATATAGTGAATTACTACTCAATAACTAGGATAATATGCTAAATGAATTTGTCCATACACAAAACAAGGCAGATGCATGATGTGGAAATTGTCCTACATATATTTGGGATTAGCTAGTATGATCTACATTACAGCAGAAGAGTGAAAAATGAGAATCAGTTTCTGAAAATAGAGTTAATTTTATACTATTCCATTTTCACTATAAATCACTACATCTATAGATTGATGAGACAGTTTAGGACTGAGAATTGTTCAGCACTGAACTGTTGTAATTTATTAATCTATTTGGTGAAAAGCTTGCAGACTTTTAAACTTTCTTGCCTCCATGGTCAGCACGGCCCAAGACTGTTGGTCTTCATAGTAAGCTGCAGCGCTATTCTCTCAGACCTTTGAGAATGTTTCTGGGTTAAACYGAACCTGCTAACAGCAAAGAGGGTCTGCTCTCACTGTTTTGAGTACACAGTGTGCAGAAGAGGAATTCAGAAGAGTTTCTGGTTTACTYGTTAGTTTTCTCATTCTTAATTCACAGTTTTTTAAGGAACTACATATACATACCAAACCTGAACAAGTATTCCACAGTCTCCAGTGAGATTGCCAATTTGAACTGAAATTACATTGATTGTTTCTCTGGTTTAAGCTTATTAATTTCTATGATACTCATTCAGATTTCTGCTCCTACAGCCTCAAGGGAGGCAGCATCTTATCGCTTTCCAGGATTATGAGATTCAAATTTAGAAGGTTGAACATTTTATAATAGTATTTGAATGCTACAACAGAATTTGTTTTGATATATTCTCATTGTATTTGAGTTCTCTTCTTCCTTTGATTAAAAAAAAAATCTTTAAATATGTTTCACTTTGATTTTAGCTGGAATATAAAAACCTTTTATTATTTGTTATTCTGAGTAATTATTTAAGAAGTATTTCTTTAGTTTTTCTTAGYAAGACTGTTTTACCTTTAGGGATATTCCCAGGCTTAGATTTGTACTCCACTAACAAGATATAGGGATTTTTTGTTCATTTTTAATCTTCTCCAAAAATATTTTYATTATTATCATAACTTATTCAAACACAAAAGAASCCAGATATCAACCAGGACATCACTCTTTTAAATATGGTAAAAACATAGAGCAAAAATACAATTTCATACCTGAATGCTTATGAAACCACTAGAGAAACCCTTCATTTGACCCCRTGCTATACAGAAACCAGACTTGATACAGAAACAGTGTGACATAGCATAGACCCAGTTCTCCACCCAGGATGTTAATCAACATCTTTAAGCATACCGATCCGTCTGGGTATAGCAGAAGCAGCCTATGAGAAGTCTTATGGACAGTCCAAAATTTCGTCTGGGAGAGCACCTACAYCTACACCAATTAGTCAAATACTTAGTTGTGAAGGTGATCTTGAGTTCAATCAGTCACCTAGTATCAAGTCAGTGCATTGTCACATCTATGGAGATAACTAGCTGAGGAGTTCCTGTATAGTCAAGCAGTATAAGAGGAGCTCCCAGAACGAATAGAAGATGATGTTTTACAAATCAAGAGATTTTGGGGGAGTTCAAAATTGGAAAAAAAAAAAAGTGTTTTGTGTCAGCATTTTTAAGAAGGACAAATAGGCTGATCTGGATAACTATGAGCCACTTACTCTAGCAAAAGTCCTAGACAAATGCTAGGAAAGGCTAGAATGAGCAAGAGATTAAGGAGTGTTAATATGCTGTTAATATTTATGCATATCTGTGTTAATGAATATGTACATATACACAGATTTTTATTTGAAATAAATCTGGAGAAGCAAATGTGATTTTGTTTTTTTTTGATGAAATTGATGTTGTTGCATAGATACAGATAGAATTTGCTAAAACAACTAATTTATCAGGATGTTAACATAGGGTAGGACTCGTGGAAAATCTGATCTCTTGAACAGGATGGTCAGCCACTGTCTGGATAGTGACAGAAGTTTCAGTTGACAAGATCCTTGCAGCATCATTCTCAGATGAATTAGATGAGATTTCCCCTATCACTCTTCTGCTCAAGCCTTAAATTCCAGCTATATCACAATACTACTACTCCAGATCATGCATGCTCTATAACTGTTCATTATCTTAAACTAAATAGAGTAGACGTCTCCTAATATCTCAGCAAAGTACAAAAAAAATGTCCTATATGACAATTTCTGCATCTGCAGGAACAGTTTCTTTTGACCATTTACAAATGTCTTATCTATGCCCAGTTTGATCAATTTGCAGTAAGAATCACTAAGTCTGGGGGGACTCATAAAGACCCAGTTCTCCACCCAGGATGTTAATCAACATCTTTAAGCATACCGATCCGTCTGGGTATAGCAGAAGCAGCCTATGAGAAGTCTTATGGACAGTCCAAAGTTTCGTCTGGGAGAGCACCTACACCTACACCAATTAGTCAAATACTTAGTTGTGAAGGTGATCTTGAGTTCAATTAGTCACCTMGTGTCAAGTCAGTGCATTGTCACATCTATGGAGATAACTAGCTGAGGAGTTCCTGAACTATCGGTTAGTGGCTTTGAGTATCATTGGTGAACACACAGGCATAGCCTTGATATGCTGCACTGCAGTTACAAATAAATGATAAACATGAATATAATACTTATATCTTAAGTTCTGTAGCTCTTATCACAATGTGGAGAATGATATAYACAATGATATTGCACTAATAGAATTAATTCTGTAAATCATTACACAGAGTCCAGCCTGAAAATTCTGATAACAAGAACATCATTTCACAAAATCAATATAGCCTAGAATAAATGTATATAAAAAAAAACTATTTTAATGTTAGATCTCATGCATTGATTTGGAAATTATTGTATTTTGAGAGCATTTAATATGATCCTGCACAGACATATTTTTGGCTCATGTTCATACAGAAAACTAACCAGGTCAATATTTTTATCAATAATTTTGAAATAGATAATAAAATGTTTGCTGGTAAATTTTGTATAAATGCTTTTTGGAGGAGAAATAGATAAAGAAATGCATAGATTAGTTATACGAACGTGTTTGATCTTTTACTAAAATAAGCGCATTTGAACAACTTGCATTTTAAMCAGAGGTTCAACATGAACAGCAATTCTATGTTTAAAAGGACTAAAAACTCACTCTTTTTAATATAACTTGATTCTGATTCAGAACAAAGTCTGAATACTTCTATTGTATCTTYTTACTGTAGTTAGTCTCTACCATGTCATACAGAACTGTATGTAGACACCCAGTATAAACTGTTACCACCATCCCATGCGTTACATTGCACTGACAAGTTTAAAAGTGAAGGCAAGAGACAATCATGGTCACAAGAAAGGTAATAGTGAGATAGTTCAAATACTACTCTATATACCACTCAAATACCATGCGCTATAGGGCTCTCTGTAGTGTATGTACCTGTATCTGAACTGGTTAAAAARGAGCAAAAAGAGTTCTTAGGACACTCTTAATTATATCCTATGGCAGCTGTCAAAACCAGATCAGATGAATCGCATCATTGAAAACATTTCTCTCCAACGATTATAATGAGAGTTTAGGGTAACTAGGTTGATGTAAACATCTATGGTTGGCTGAAATAACATCCTATCACTTGGTTTAACCATTGCTAAATCTATCAGAGACTTAGCTAAGTGTTTTAAGGAAGCCATAGAATATCGACAACATCCAGTTTTGTGGAAAATTACAGATATATCTTACTGGGAGACAGCATCAGTGTTCTGGAGGTTGAAAGATTCATAAAAAAAAAAGAGTGAAACTCAGGACTGAGRTAGAAAGTTATTTCTTTGTTATAGGATGACTTGAAAAACATACATAATGTTGACAGAAGCTAGCTAGTTAAGGAAAAGAATGAGGGAATATTGATTAGGAAAAACTTACTAAAACCTTTCAGGAAAACCGTCTCTATAATATACCACCAGCAGAAGATTGGTCTGATGAGGGAAGCTTCAGGTATCAATGTAGCAAGAGTATTCCACACTCCAGATGGAAGAAAAAACAGAGAAGAATTAAGGAAAAAAAATAAAAAAAGGATCAGAAACTTTTAACAGGAATTTGATTCCCTCTGAAGAGGTAACTAGAAGTCATAATAATCCAGAGAAAGCTAAATGGTTGAGGAGAAGAAGGTCTCTGAAGGAAGAAACGAGGTCCGAGAAGGAAGGAATGAAACTTCTGCAGTAGTTGATAGAGAATGGAATTTATCTCATCTAGTTTTACATCTGACCTACTCAAATCAGAATCCCTACATAGGGATTCAGTAGAAATAGACTGCTGCTTTAATTTGTCTGATCTATTTAAGATGTTTGGGATGAGTTTTGTTGTAGATATGGCATATTTTTTTCCTACTGATTACCAGTGTAGATAACTACACTKTAAGTATCAGAAATTAAGCAAGTTGTAGACAGTTCAGTGAAGAAGACACATGGTGAAAAAAARGAAAGAAAATGATAGAAATATAATACAAATATATTAAAAGTAGATTCTTTTAATTCTTACTCTACTAGAAGTACTACCACAGTTAAGTACCACTTTTTATAAGTCCAGTATAATCTTAAATGTGTAAGATCAAAATTAGAATGTTATTCTGATGAAATGCTTCCTCCTCTTTCATACTACCCACTGATAAATATAAATAAAACACAAACAAAACAAACAAATAAAATACTTTCAGGAGAAAGTGTTTTCTTTCTTTCTTGTTTTTTTYTTTTTAAGTCATGTTTGCTATTATTCTCTTCTCTTTTGAGAAGAATTTTGTGTTTCCTGAAACTAATTGTAAGGGGTTTTGTGGTATATATATCAACTACTTTCTCTGTATCAACTAGGAAAAAGACAGCCCTCTAGAGTTCTAGTAGAAARTTGTTATAAAGCATTTGAAGAAAGAAGAAAGGCTTTGAATAAGGCAAGATATTTGTTAAAACTTCAGGATCTGATATATTATAAGAAGAAACATATTCAGGCTCAGAGGGTTATTAAAAGATCTAAGAAACCATGCTGGCAAAACTTGTGTAGCCATATTAATCACCATACTTCAGCAGAAGAGGCATGGAATAAGATAAAAAGAATAAATGAGAAATGAGAGACATCTTTTTTTGCAATGCCTACTTTAAGGGAGAAACTGCTGTTGACTTACATATACAAAAAGTTAACATGCTAGGTGGGATTTCTGCTAATGTTAGTGATAACTATAGAATTTCATTTTATCTGCACCAACAGARCTTTTATTTGGAGATTTTTTTGTTGGATAATTTTTCTGTTTTTTTCTTTCRAAATACGTAGTTTTATTCTTGATAACTGACATGAGAATGTTAGTGCCAAGCTATAAATTTTGTGTTTAATTAACTTTCCTTATTTACCTCCAATAATACCAAGTTTTATTTCAATTTGCAAAAACAATATGTTTCATTTTAATAAAATCTTAAAWTTGATTTGATTAATATGAACATCATTAAAATAAGTAGGACTTCTTTATTTGTTGGCATTTTGCTTGTTGTCTTCCTTTAAGAATTATGACAGGATCAAATGGATCCTTCAGGAGGGAGGAGGCTGGAACAAAGGAAGTTAATTATTCTTGTGCATATCCCAATATAACCTGACTCTTAGGCATTTAAAAGACTTTTTGCTTTTCTGGGATACTTATGATAAGGTGAAGATCTCACTATCAAAAGCTTTTGTTTCCTTGGGGCAACTCCTAAAATGTTCTCAATATTCAAAATCGAACATTTATGAGGAGACATTAAGGAACGCTACATACATTAGAAAACAGTCAAAATATTGAGGGTATTACTTTGATTTAAAAATTCAAGAAAAATACCTTTTCTCTCCCCAGCTTCCCCAAGAGARACAATTTGTAACCTGAGAAGGAGATGAATTAACCATCCAGGGTTCCTTTCACATAAATTATTTACTTTTGTGCCCTCTGATGTACAGCTAAGGTAGAATCAATGACTTTACCATCACTAGATCTTTCTCAAAGACACTATCTTTCCATCCATAAATATATACTATAATCAAGAAGGTAATTAAGCCAATGTATCCATGATAGACTGCAGACTCTCTTACAACTGTTCTTACAGACAAATCACCTATTTCCAGAAACAACTACAAATAAATGAACTTTTTTATAGCAAGTAGGTCAAATTTTTAAGCATAATTAGTCATAAAAGACGTCTTACAGACAAACGCCTGCTGTGAGGCAGTTTTTCAGCATTCTTGAAAATCCCTCTGGATGCCTAACTAYATCTCGGGTCATCATGACTACAATTAAATGCCTTGAAAACCTGGGCCTATGATGTGAACACCTCTCTGAGGGGCCTAAGTCATAAGCGTACTCTTACTCTCTCATGCTTAGAGAAATATAAGCAGAGTGAGAGGATATTTCGGCTCACTCAAGAGCTGATTTGCCCTTTGGAGGCACTGATCTTTTGCCTTCAGTATAAAGGGAGCTAAGAGCAAAAATGAGCCCAGCACACGTGCTGAGATCATTTGTGATGTCCAGGGCCAAGGGATCTCAACCAGCAGAAACAGCATTGCCAGCAGGGTAAAGACGGTCACAGCCTGCACAAAGAAACAGATCAGCAGGTCGTACATACCAGGGAGGGACACCAGAGCACTTCACTTGACTCCAGGTGTCATAGTACAGTACAGCRCAGAAATATGTAACCTCTCTCAAAYAGTAGGATYAATCTAGWCTGAGAACTGAAATTCCCAGATCAGCTTGTTTGCCACTCCAGAAAGAGCATTTTTTGACACTTCAGTAAAGTTGTTGGGCGGCTAGACCTCCCCTTCAGTGCAGAACAGCCATACTGCTTTACACCCTACAAAAGCATTTACATAACACCCTGCAAAGCAGTTTCAAAATAATTGATTAAACCACCTGCAATATTAAAGAATTGTCATAAAACTTGTCTGCTTCCTATGTGAGAGCTATTACAGTCTGCATGCAGTCTCATTTCTATTCCCCTCCAAATAAAGTCACTGAAGTCTTAACATAGAAGTAAATAAGCTACTAAGCATCAGTGGAGCATGTCTTACAAAAGCTCCTTTATGTATTTGAACAGTTCGAAATTGCTGACCTGCCCAATTCATAGGGCAAGAATCTGGAGTGAGATTTTGTCCCTTAACAATCATAGACCTTTTTATAAAAAAACAATTTATTTGTTACTATTAAAAGCTTGCCAGTCCATTTCAGTGAGAAATTCATTAATCATATCTCAGCTTTACACAGGCTCTTTTTGTTCTGAAATATAGATCTTGGCATATAAAAGTAGATAGGATTTTTTAAGATTTTCTAATCTTCATATCATAAGCATAACACTTACCTTTCCTTTTGTGAGAGAGAATGATTTATACAAAACGACAGTTGTGAAGTTTGTAAGTTACTAACATCTTGGTAAATCTGACTGAAAGAACTTCTTTAGCCTAGCAATAGTAACCCTCTCTAGTCCAACAGCTGAAGACTCATCTGTGCCAGCTTTCAAAAGAAGGAAAGTGATTTATTTCATCTCAGGTCAAGCATTTTAAGATTACATGATACTAGGTTTTTACTCTACCTCAATGCATGAGGTACATGAGATTTACTCTACCTCCTAACACTTGAATGCGTACACTAGACCTTGCTAAGATAGCACTTTGACCCAGCCACGTATTTTGCATTGTGCTACGGGGTTGGCTCAGAAAGCGGAGGACTGTGGAAGGACACACTGTGGAGGTTGTAGAAGAAGTTCATACATTTGTGTGTTGATATAAAATGAAGAAGCATAGAAAAACATAAATCTGAGTCTGCCTGAGACAAACCACTTCCGTAAAACATTAAATTAAATAAATTCTCAGAAAAATTAGTGTCGTTAGCTGATGTATACCAAAAAAGCACAAAGAGGGAGGGATTTCTGTCAGACTTCTACAGTAGAGATCACATTCGTGGCATTTTTTGATACTATCTTCTGGGTAATTACATTTTAGCTTCACAAATTAAACCTCTGACATCACATTTTAAAAAATTTCACTTGCATTTAAGTTTCGATTAAATATTCTCCCTGCTTGCTCTGGAATACTGCATGGTGTAGGAGAGTAAGAAAAGGCCTTCTGCTCTCTTAATTTCTGCCCAGTTTCTTGAAAGCACCAGCTTATACTAGAACACTATAACTAGAGCTAAAAATTTTATTCAAATTTTAATACTGTTTCTGATTGTGTCGTATAGTTTGTCATTGGGATTGCACTGTAACCAGGTAAAAATACAATATGCCTACAAAAATGTTGGGTTTCCTGAAACAAGAACTYCCCAGCTTACCAGCATACATTCTGAATGCAGTTTTCTCAGGTAACTCAAGCTATCTGTACTGCTTTGCCCCCAGACTAAAGCAGACTTCAGCTTCTCTTGAAGTAAGCACAACGGGATGTCTTTGCTTATGGTGGAGGAGCTGACTCACTGACCTGGTTCCACAAGGCAGACTTCAAGGCTTGCCATGCACCATGACCTCGGGGTGATTCCTCTGAGCTGCAGTTATACAAATTCTAGCAGTGTAACACACCACGCAATAAGACATAAGTGGAGTTGTAGGGTGAGAGTAGCGCTGCAGTTTTATCACAGATTCCTACCCCTACATTCTCAGTCTTGAATGAAAGCAAACTATTCTGTCACCATTAATTGATTTTACCCACTGGGAATAAGAATTAATAAATAATATTTATTTAAAAAAATAAGAAATCCAGTTGGTATCAGTAACTAATGACAGTTTAAAAGGTAATGCAGGGAGACTGGACCTCATGTAACCTATTCATTACATTGAAAATATACAACRAAAGTTCTTTCAAATAKTTACTAAATGTAAAAATTGAATTGAGTATTTAATTTGGCAAAAATAAATGAGAAAATGAAAAAGAAAGAAAGAAAGRAAGGAAAAAAGCTAGTTAGCTAGCTGCTAGAGTACAGGTAAAGTTCAAAGCTATAAAGCTGGACAAATTTCTTTCACTCAGTATAGAAAGAACCATTGAAACATGTGCCATTTTGGTCAGGATCAGAACTACTAGCTAATTCATCTCATATCAATTAAATGGATAACTTGAATAGGGAAAAAAAAAAAAGGACCAATTACACTACTTGAAATAAAATTTCTCAATCTTTTCCTTTAAGAAAAAAGGTATTTTTTTTCATTTTACAAGATGTTAAAATGTACTTATTTGCTAAAATAGTAAAAGATATAGCACTAAAGAAACATTTTACATGATCTAGATATTTTTCCTGTTTCACTAACAAAGGAAAACACATTTTATATTAAGGAGAAACAGACTCAAAACCTATGAAAATGCAGGCTATAAAACATGGACGRTATGAGAAAATTCAAAGACTTTTTAATAAATAATGATCAAAGGTCAAAATGCATCATACATGCAAATCCCAGCAGAGTTAATGTGGCATGAGGGTCTCTGACAACTTCAGACCATCAAGAGCTGAAGTCAGTCCAGTAATTTAATTGAGATTCTGCAGAAAAGAGGTATTTAAGCAGTACAAAGGAAAGAACAACATATGTCTTGGGATCACCACTGCTCAGTGCTTGACTTTTAAAACATTTAAGGTATTTCAGCATCAAGCATAGCAGATATAGTCTTTGTTCAGCACAACTTTTCCTTCAGTTTTTACTCTCATCATTGAAATTCTAGGACTAACTGTAATTATACTCCAATCATTTTATCTTCCCGTGCTGGATTAGGGCAAATCTCCGTTCTCCTTATTAATATCTCTCTTGTTCCAGATTTCACTGCCACAACTCTTTCCACAGGAAGACTGTTTGCATTGGAAGACCACAAGGACACTCTCACTTTACATAATGTCGGAGAGAAAAATGAAATTATGGGAATGAATAATAGTGAATAAGGTAGTGAATTCATAACTTTTTCAGAAAAGTCTTTCCTTTCAAGAGAATGRTTAGAAAACATAATTATGGGAATCTCTTCCCCCCCTCCCCCGCCATTGCTACTGTTAGGCGTGGCAAAAGCTAGAAAATAAATAATTTACAAAAAATATCTTACATTTAATATTCTAATATACATTTATATTTCTTATATTATTTTATCTGTTACTAGAGCTGAGATACTAACTTTTCAAACTGTAAGAAAKAAAAAATAGTGGATTGTTGTCGTACCTTTATTCAAATAATTTGGCTTGGTCTCTACTAAACATTTACAGAAACCAATATCAGGTTATAGATGTAGGGTAGATAAATGGATTGCTCAGACAATGCTGAAGAAAGTGATTAAGGCAATTATGTGATTTTAGGTTTCTTTTTGGCAGAGAGTAAACATGTAWAGGTTTATTCCTTCATATGCACACATAAACATGAGTTTTCTGAYATTTGAATTCAGTCATAGAAATGAAAATTTTCATGACTGTGAACTGTAAATATTATAATAACAGATGCTGCTGCAAAAGTATCTTAGTCAGATAAATTAAGAGTTATTTTATATGGAAACAAAAAAGTAGAGATTAATGACAGTAATTTTTTCCCCTTAATTATAGCTAGGGAATAGAACAAGGTCTCGTAGATATGATTAGCTAACTCTAAAGAGGCTTTCAGAAAAAAGCACCGCAGCCTAATGTGTAAATACTTACTCTGCCCCATCACATAAGAAAAATGCAGTTAGTTTTACTGTGGTCAATGCCTGTAAATTACATAAGCATAGGCTTGATTTAATGTATGTTAGAGATACAATTAATTAACATCAGTAAGCTTGCAAAGTTTCACTAGAGTAAAATAATATAAACAAGAAAAAGTATTCTTAGTGTATGATGCTCAGTAAATGTCATACTAAAGGAGTGAAAGGTACTAGAGTGACTGCAGAGGTGACTTCTAAAGGAATCTGCTGGGAAATTCTGGTAGATACAGCTTGGACAAAATATGTGGCTGCACAGGAATGTCAATTCCCCTGGCAATATCACAAGGCTGTTGTGTGATCACACAATGTGAAGCTATTAAAAAAAACTTGAAGAGCTTCAGGAAATCTTTATTTCTTCTCCTAGAGAAAATTATTCTTTTTATTTTAAATGTCTTCAACTGATAAGTGGTTTACTAAAGCTCAGGATTATGCCATTTAGGGAAGGGGAAATAAAATGTAGGAGAACATTAAAAAAAAAAAAAAGTGATTGCAGTAATATTATGATATAGRTTCCTTAAGTAAAATATGAAGTAAATGCCATCTTTTGCAACTATGAATAAATAATAAAAACAACAACCAAGTTTTGTATCCAGTACAACTTAATGTTGATCTAAACAAGGACAGAAAAAAATAAAATGGATGCAAGCATCTGCTTAGTCAGATGCTCTCAAACTTTGTTTTGGCTTGTTCAGAGATAGAATGCCAGGGTGATGTTTTTGCCGTCATTCTYGCTGAAATCAGAACATGTTTACTGTGAACAGAATGACATTGTTTGCTGACTTCTGTAATGCTGCTGTTGCTTGAGAAAGGAGCAAACATAAAATGAAAGTAGAATTATGTTTTGGTTCAGAGAAGTGGATTAGTGTTCTGCAAATATGATGCAGTGTTTATTTAAAGGATTTCCGATCTATAAACATATGAGGCCAAATCCTGGTCATATTGAAGGCAATGGCATAACTCCTACTTGGTTTTAGTAGAACCAGATAATGGCTCAATGCATGTAAACACAGCCAAATATCTCACCCTAGGAGAAAGCTTGACTGCAACGACTGTTTTCACAATTAGACTTTCCTAGATTTCTACATCATTAATGTGAGGAGTGTATGTGAGCATCCCAGCARAACACTATGTAGACTTTACCTCTTGAGAAACAGATATCATGCAGTCTGAATCCACAATATTGCCTTCCAATATTTACTGAGTAGGTTGGTATCATGCCATCTGTAACAGTGTGGCTGCGCAAACTTTCAGATTTTTTTTGGTTATATAATTATCTGATACATARCATCTGATTATTCTCTCTGATTATTCTTTTGAAAGAAATATCTGATATATGCAAACTCTTTTAAAGACCAAAAAGGAGGTCTACCACTTCCGCCGAAATATTTTTTTCTATTTATTTGCTTATTTTGTATATATTTTGTAAACTTTTTAGATAGAAAGAGAAAGAAAAAAAAAACAGAGAAAAAGGAGTCTGCAGTGTATTGTCCAAGAGGTCTATTCTTGACCTCATGTTTGTTATCTGTGACTCACATGAAATGGTTCTGTGTCCTTGGCAAGTTGGCCCTCCGCAGCACTCTTAGTATATTTTGGTGTTCACAACTGGCCATTTGTTCTAATCTGTGTTTTGCTAATTAATGTTGATTAATCCATTCCAATATATAATATCAATCATGTTTTTAATTCCTATCTGGTGACTACTAGCTTTCTTTTTCAATMTTCTGTGATGGACTTTCTCAAAAGATTTTTTCAAGTCCAAATAAAAATCAGCTTATTGTCCTTTATCTCTGTTATCTGCCAGTCTGTTTTCAACGCAGCTGCACAGTCCGCAACCATCTCACTCGCTGTATTTTACAACACTTGCTCWCAGTTCACTAACATATGTTCTGCCACACTATGGACTAATGAGGTCCATGAATCCTATGAGGAAAGAGAATTTGGTACATTTTATGGGGCTAGAGCAATACAGCAGTTCAGATTCATTATATCTGGCTTGATGTACATCAGTAGTCATCATCTACATTGTTTGGTAGCTATTTAGATTTTCCGGCTGTTGGTAAAGCCAAGTCTGCAGCCAAAACTATTTTCTACAACTGTTATGGAATTAATTACAGTTCTAGGAACATATAGTTTAGTATGTTTTATAAGTAAATAGTTACTTAAAATCCAAATCCATCATAACTAGACGTTGTCATCCATAACATAACCACCTATTTCCGTCAGGTAAGTCATATGAATTGTTACACACTCTAGCAATAATATGTAGAAAAAAAGATAAATCAGTTCCATAAAAAATCAATTTGTCACTTTAATAGGCCTCTAGATTCAAATTATAATAATTTGCATACTTATATATATTGATACATCCTGATAAGCACAGACTGCAAACCTAGCTACCACTCCAAGTATTCGCTGCCAACTGTTACAGARGTATGATTTCAGTTGTTGTCCTGGCACTTGCTGAAGGCCTTGGGCTCTTCCTTGATTTTATTTTCCACACCTTGAATTCAGGAATGTTATGCCACTGAAGCATTTTTCTGACAGGTTATCCTTGGAAGATGTATTTTTTTTAATATGTCTAAGGGAATAATAAATCATTTAGAAATGTAGAAATACGTAGAAACATACTTTTTTTCCTCACTTTCTGAGAATGACAACCATAGTTCCATTTCTGACTGTCAAAGTAAACTATGAGATTATTCCACAAAAGGAAATTGTAATGATATAAATTCTTTTGTAATATATATAATTTTGCAACTTTAGTATGTTATCTCACAACAGCCAGTTTTGTGAATTTCACCCATTGTGTGTGGGGAACACAACTATTTGATCAGACAGGTCCAGGAAAGCAATGGAATTCTACTATTCACACACCTATATCTCAGCATCATTTTGTGGCCAAGAGAGTCTGAAACCTTAGAAAAAATGTTCTTAGCAGACATTTTTATGCATAACTTAAGTTCACTGATCCAATATTCAGGCATTTGCATGTGTCCCTGGRTCTCTCGTAAGTTCAGGCATGCAGATATTTTGGAGTATTCAAAAGTGGTTCAGAACGTACGTTATGAAACACCAAGGAGAGTTAACTTCCGAAGAGGAGGGATMGTAGAGAGAGAAAGCAGTAACAGGACCATTATGAACACAAGAGCTGCTTCACAGGGATGCTAGTTAYAGGAAATGCACGTTAGGCCCTCTGATCATAAAGAGGAAGGAGAAGGAACCACTCATAGATAAAAAAAGGACTGCAAAAAGTAAGTGCTTAAAATGGGAGTCCTAGCTGCCCAAACAAAGCTAGGTGCACTTTGAATGGAAGAACAAGGCTTATGGTGATTTTGTAGACATGAGAATTGCTTATTTAATTCAGTGTGTTCAGAGGCAGAAAACAAAGGTGGTATGAGTCACACAAGTGTGCAAGTGTCCTCACCAGTGTGCAAAATAGTCCTCATCAGCCTCTAATCTAGTTGGTACAATCTTTGTGTAGGAAAAGGACAAGTATTTTGCGATTAGAAGCTTGACTAAATGTTCCTTTCTCAATGTGTGTTTCAGGCCAAAGAGGAGTTATTCAGCTAGAACATTTCTAACCTCAGCCAAAGCCCTCGTTAACCCTCGTGAACCATTTATCTGTACTTTAACCTTGCTACCGTTTTGATCCAAACCCCACTGAAGATGGTGGATGATGTTTGCATTGAGTGAAACCCTAGCTCCTCCTCAGACAAGCATGTAAACTCTCAGAAACTTAGTGAATGAAGAGATGAAGAATTAGATCTTTAAAATCCATCTTGCCTTTCACTTACTGTAAGTCTGGACTTCTGTGTTTCATTGTTCCAAATCTAACTTCAATTCTGCTTGAAGAATTTAGACATTGCAACYTCTCTAAGGGGCATTTAGGAAAACTATTATTGCTAATAGCTTTTACTATTCTTAATATTTAATAACGTGCCTCCCAAAATAAGCAGAGGATTCATAGCATCTACTTACAAGGACATTACAAACAAATGCTCAGTAAGATATAATGAGAAAATAATGAGACGGGACTGAATAGAGAAGAAAAGAAAGGTGAAATATTAATAAGACTATGTATGACTACTCAGTAAAAGCTTCTGCATGAGCTGAAGGGCTAGAAGAGGTATGCCAACGGAGGGGTTAAGTGCATGTACTTTTGGGGAGAAGAGGGCAACCTTGGAAGCAAAGCAGGCACTGAGAAGGCAAGCATGCCCTGGACATTCCTGAACCAATGGCAGCACCTGGTGGAGCTGCCTTCAGGCAGCAGTCACCTCAAATCTCCTTAATCCAGAGTGAGTTCAAACTGCATGTTATCACTAATCATCTTTGCGCAGTGTGGATGCTGATTAACGCTACTCTGAGCAGAGATATTTGGCTTTCACGCACCCCGGACTCTGTGGAGGTGTGTCAAGGCACCGTGTCTGTGTGTATCCTACTCAGCTCCAGGGAATAAGAAAAGTAGAGTTTAGGCACTCCCCAGAGGCACAGGTTACCATCCTGCCAGGATCCACGCAGGCCACACAGTAGGTAAAATGGCTTTTCTGATATATCTTTAATTAAAGGAAACAACTGCCACCACTAATCTCTTTGCAACTTTAGCATGGCTGAGTGAGCAACACTAACTCTGTCTAATTTGAATGAAATATAACAGCAATAAGAGAAAACAGCACAGATGAGAGACACTTTCAAAAGACTGCACAAAGCCAAGAAACTTTTTACTATGAAGATCTGTTCATCCTCCTAGCTCAATCTTACTTTTTAAAGTAAGTCCTAACCAACAAAGAAGGACTAGTTGGAGATGTGAAGGTTTGGGGCAGCCTTGGCTGCAGTGACCATGAGATGGTAGAGTTCAGCATTCTGCAGGAAAGAATAAGCAGGATTGCAACCCTGGACTTCAGGAGAGCAGAGTTTGGGCTCTTCAGAGACCTACTTGGAGGAATCTCATGGGTTAAGGCCCTAGAAGGAAGGGGGGTCTTTGAGAGCTGGCTAATATTCAAACATCACTTCCTCCAAGCTCAAGAGTGCTGCATCCCAAAGAGTAAGAAGTGCAGCAAAAGGGGCAGGAGACCTGCATGGGTGAGCAAGGAGCTCCTGGCCAAACTCAGACAGAAGAAGTACGCAAAATGTGGAAGAGGGGACAGGCTACTTGGGAGGATTATAAGAGTGCTGTCAGAGTATGTAGACATGTGGCGAGGAAGGCTAAGGCCCAGCTGGAATTCAGTCTGGCAAGGGATGTTAAGGAAAACAAGAAGGGCTTCTTCAAAGTGGAAGATTGGGAAAAATGTGGGCCTGCTACTGAATGGGGCAGGGACCCATGTAACGAAGGATATAGAGAAGGCAGAGTTACTGAATGCCTTCTTTGCTTCAGTCTTCACTGCTAAGGGCAGCCCTGAAGAATACAAGAGCCTGGAGGCAAGGGAGAAAGTCTGGAGAAGGGAAGACTTTCCTTTGGATGAGGAGGATAGGATTAGAGACCTTCTGGGAAAGTTTGATGTTCACAAATCCATGGACCCTGATGGGATGCACCTATGTGTAGTGAGAAGACTGGCAGATGCTGCTGCCAGGCTGCTCTCCATCATCTTTGAAAGATCCTGGAGAACTGGAGAGGTGSCTCAGGACTAGAAGAAAGCCAATGTCACTCCAGTCTTCAAGAAGGGCAAGAAGGAGGACCCAGGCAACTATAGGTCRGTCAGCTTCACCTCTGTTCCTAGAAARGTGATGGAACAGCTCCTTCTGGATGTCATCTCCAGACATATGGAGGAAAAGAAGGTGATCAGGAGTAGCCAGCATGGATTCASYAAGGGGAAATCCTGCTTAACCAATCTGAGAGCCTTCTCTGATGGARTGACTGSCYGGGTAGATGAGGGGAGAGCAGTGGATGTTGTGTACCTTGACTTCAGCAAGGCTTTTGACACTGTCTCCCATCGCATCCTCATAGATAGGAGTGTGGGTTAGACGAGTGKACAGTGAGGTGTATTGAGAACTGGCTGAAAGGCAGAGCTCAAGGGGTGTCTTCAGTAGCGTGGAGTCTAGTTGGAGGCCTGTGGCTAGTGGCTAGTAGCGTCCCCCAGGGCTCAGTGCTGGGTCCGATCCTGTTCAACTTCTTCATCAATGACCTGGATGAGGGGACAGAGTGCCTCCTCAGCAAGTTTGCTGATGATCCCAAGCTGGGATCAGCTGACACACCTGAGGGCTGTGCTGCCATTCAGAGAAACCTGGAGAGACTGGAGAGCTGGGCAGAGAGGAACCTCCTGAGATTCAACAAGGGCAGGTGCAGAGTCCTGCACCTAGGGAGGAATAACCCTAGGCACCAGGACAAGCTGGGGGCTGACCTTCTGGAGAGCAGCTCTGCAGAGAAGGACCTGGGAGTACTGGTGGATAACACATTGACCATGAGCCAGCAATGTGGCCTTGTGGCCAAGAAGGACAATGGTCTCCTGGGGTGCACTAGGAAGAGTGTTGCCAGCAGGTCGAGTGAGGTGATCCTGCCCCTCTACTCAGCCTTGGAGTGGCTTCATCTTGAGTACTGTGTCCAGTTCTGGGCTCCCCAGGCCAAGAGAGACATGGAGCTACTGGAGAGAGTCCAGCGGAGGGCTATGTGGATGATCAGAGGGCTGGAGCACCTGCCCTGTGAGGAACAGCTGYGAGAGCTGGGCCTCTTCAGCCTGGGGAAGAGAAGAGTGAGGGGGGATCTGATCAATGTGTACAAGTACCTGAAGGGAGGGTGTCTAGGGGACGGGGACAAACTCTTTTCAGTTGTCCCGTGTGACAGGACAAGAGGCAATGGGCATAAACTGAAGCACAGGAAGTTCTGCCTGACCGTGAGGGGGAATTTCTTCCCCGTGAGAGTGACGGAGCACTGGAACAGGTTGCCCAGAGAGGTTGTGGAGTCTCCTTCTCTGGAGATATCCAAAGACCGCCTGGATACAACCCTGTCTAACATGCTCTAGGTGACCCTGCTGAGTGGGAAGGTTGGACTAGATGATCTCCAGAGGTCCCTTCCTATCTTACCCATTCTGTGATTCTGTAAAGAACTGGAAATTGTGGAGGTTGGTACTGGGAACAGAGATGAGTCTCATGGGAGAGGTTTCCAAAGCTATAAAGTATGCTGTTATCCAGTTTCCRCAAATAAGAGCCATTTTTGTGTTTTTTAAAAACTCTTCTAGTAGGATATAAGCCTATGTTGTTGGGAGTCAGTCTTTTTGACCATACTTCTCCTGTTATGTGCTGAGGGGTAAGGATAAGAAACACTTCATTAAAATGTTATGACATTGATTATGATTTAATAAAGCTCCCTTCTTCCCTATTTTTCTTCCTGGATTTAATTTGTAGGAAAAATAATTTTACTGTGGAAATTGTAACTACAGTGTAATTATAATATTCTGAACTTTATAAGTTCTCCTCTTGAAAGAGTTTTTAAGCTGAAAAAATGCCCACAGCCCAAGGCTGAAAAAATGCCCACAGCCCAAGCTAGTCTTTTGCACATATGAGATTGGTGTTGTATTGGCAAAATAGTGGGTAGGGTTCAAATGTGAAGGATTCAGTATTGCAGAGTTCTTCATTTTGTGAAGGAAGCTATTCGTCATTTTTTGGTCATGGAAACATTTTGATATGAAGAGAAACTAGGAATTTCTAGACCCCAGAAAGGTGCAAGGCTTAAGAAAAAATTAAAAAAGTTCAAATCTACTCTCAAAACACTTATTAAAAAATAAACAACAAAGCCTATTTTTAAATCCTTTCATTTCTCAAAGAGTGAGAAAGAATGAGGATGCTTTTCAAAAACAGGATGAACATTTGGTCTGTGAAAGTATTACTGTATGAAAGTACGTGCTTTTCTTCTTCTGTCACTAKGATCCTGCTAAATATCTTGAGTCTGACACAAAGTTCAAACACTAGTACGAGGAACAGATTTGCACTAAAGGTAGGAGATAAAAACCCATTCAGAAAAAATGATAAGAGCTAAAAAGATCCTTTTTCTATAAATATTTTTATGCTGCAAAAATTTCTTATCATTAGGAAAAGAAGAAAAAACTTACAAAGCTTAGTGTGASAACACCATCCACAGTTTAAATTTAAACAGATGAAAACAAACAGTATTAGTATATGGCTAAGCATGATGATAAAGTGACTGTAAGGCACAGTGGCAGAAAGCACTTTTCTATTAATGAGGGAGAKGTCTTAGGTGCAAACACACTAGGCAGATTATTGGCAACAATACACTCCAAGTGTATAAATAAAATTTTTCTGTCACACCTTCTGCTGCCAAATTAGCATGGCTTATCTCACAGTCACTCATCTCTGCTTTTCTTTTCAAACCAYAACTTAGTACTATCTCTGCTGGGGAAAAAAAAATCAAGGTATGCTGTTTTCTCTCTGCAGGACACTGATATCTCCTGTTAAATAAGAATTAAGTGATATAGTTTATAGACAAGGTTAACTGTATGGCTCTGTAGCACCAACATACATAAAGCTGCTAATAGCCTGATTTCAGTCCTCAAAAGTGTGGGACTATTATGACTTGCTGCTTGGTTCCAGCTGTGTGTCAAATTGAGCTTTTAATTTACTTTTTAGGGATTCTAGAAAGAGAGAGATTGGGTACAGTTCCCTGCACAGCAGTCTTCCATTATAAATCAGCTACAATATCTCAGCCCTGAGTCCATTTTAACATTTATATTTGCAGAGTATGTCTTTCTTCTTACAACTCATAAGGCATCATATTCCAGGGCCAAAACCAATATGGTGTTACTGCAGTTTACCACTGATGACTAATTCACTACTGCATTGATTTCATTGGCTTTATACTTGCATAGAGCAGCAGAATTCAGAATTCTTATATGAATTTTTCAGTATGTGTTACAACAGTAGATACTCTCAGCATACATTATTTTTCTCACACTGGACAGAGAAGGGACAAAAATAGTAAAGTATATCATGAAAGTCTTCAAGGAAACCTCTTTTTTTTTTTTTTTTTTTTTTTTTTTTTTTTTTTTTGTGTTTTTTTTTTTTTTTTTTTTTTTTGTGTGTGTGTGTGTGTGTGTGTCTGTGTGTGTGACTTGTGCTTTTAGCAAAATGGCAACCATGTAAATAGGAAGAAATTTTCCTACAAACATTTCTAATGCCCCTGAGAAAACAAGAGGTACCTTTTCGTTAATATCCATCACAATACTGGTTTGTTTCAGTCTTAGTCACAGAGGAATATTTTGCATGTCTCTACAAATGGTTTTTTTTTCACAATTGGTAAACGCTTTTGCTCCATAATTCTGTTTTTATATGAGAAGAGTTGCTTACTTATTGCTTATTTAACTACTGGTTACTTATTGTACTTGCAGGCTGATTTAACAGGCAATAATATCATATTAGCATGGGCAGGCTTTTTTTACCATCTCAGAAATGATGGCAGTTACCCAGGTCACACAGTTAGAAGACTTCCTACCTTCAGTTATTTTACCATGACATATGTCGTTTCTTCCACCACAAAACCTGACCACAGCCRCACCGCTACACTTTCTATTACATTTATGAAACTGTAGCTGGTAAGAACAGAAACAGCCTCTGAAATGTCAGCACTTTCATATCACAGAAGCTGAGCAGAGGTCATGCCCTGTGTGGCACTTTGCTGTGCATGGCTACACTTCTGTCTTCCTACCTTAGATTTCCAGTGTATCCTCACAGTTTGTTTTATCCTTCTGTATAGTTCCTGCATTCAACACTCAACCTTCTCTTCTAGGGATCTGCGGTGTTACTAGCCCACGTAACAGTCTTCACGCACTAACAGGTGGCTAACCTGTGCCACCTGTTGCTTCTCCGTGGACAAAGACAAACCACAAATGCATTTGGTGGGAACCATTCACTTGTACTTTGTTATCAAAAACTACATTTCTCTTTATGTAAAATGATTAGTGTGCAGCAATAAATCAACTCAAGTCAGGTTAAATCACATGTAGGAACAAAATTTTTTCCTGCTCTTAGCAAGGTGTGGAGGATTGAGTTCAGTAGGGTGCATGGAAAGTGTAGAGTTTATCTGGAATGACAGAGGGTTGCTTACTTTGGTCTTGGCACCCAAACAGTGMCACTAATCTACCTAATCACTAGCATTTTTCGCAGTTCAGAGCTTTTTTACAGTYGCTTGTGGGATCCTTCACAATCCTAAGGGAAAGGCTGCTGCCTGCACCTGAGTCACACACACCAAATGCAATATCCTATTTCTGCTCAGAAATTCTGTGTTAAAATGCTTGTGCATGGAAGCATGATAAAAACAGTGTTTAAAAATAAATTTAGAGTAAATTAATATTTTATTTATCCACAGAGAATGAATAAAATAAAAAAAACCAGCTTTATTCAAAAAAAGTGCCAGTAATATTTCAGAGATTAAACTGAAGTAGTTCTGGACAACATATAAAACTGATACAGCTGAAGATGCTCTTTCTTGCTATTACCATGTGCCGGTGTTCCTAAAGTATTTTATKTTATATAGTGCCACAACTGCACCATACACTGATGTCACTGATGTAAATTAGATGTGAGTTAAAAGTGATGGAGGTGTACCACCTGGGAAGGATATGGTAATGATCACTGCAGCTGAGCTGAAAAAAAGATGGTCCTGCATTTCAATGCAGAAATTTGACTTTTCTGCAGAAAATGGAAAACAAATATGGAGCTGAAGTTAGAAATGAGCTCATAAAATATTTTCAGAGCTTTAGGATAGACTATATCACCATATAAGAAAATAAGCAGTTATGATTATTTTTTATTTTCATTCTGGGCTATACAAGGTCATTCAGAATGTACTTTTTGGTATATCTATTAGCTTCAGATCCTTCTGGGACTGTTTATACTGTAGATGAGGATAAAGATCATTAGGATTATTCTTATTCTGTCTCAAACATCTACAAAAACATGGCATGCTATTATTTACCCACAGAAAACAGCAGTAAGCGCAAGCCTCATCCAATCCTGCATCAGCTCTGGTATCACCAAAATGGTAAGGCATCACCAATGGAAAGAGTATTTGTAGAGCTTGTGAACTCCAGCAATTGCTGTTTGACGCTGTTTTTTTTTTAAGTGAAGAAAGCAGATGAGTTCACTGGGAAACGTTGTCAGACACACTGTGACTGAGCTACGTCTGTCACAGCGTGGCTGTAGGCAGGACGACTGCACATGTCAGCAGGGTGTGCTTGCAAACTGTCTCCTGACAGCAATGCAGAGAGAGCAGTTACCATTATGAGGCTTATTTCTATTTCTAAATAAGAAAGGGGCCTTTAGGACTATTTCTGATTTCCATCTAGCCACTGTTCAAAGTAAACTCCATTAATACACTTTGAGAGTCCTTGTATCYCAGCTCTCCTACTTCAGCCTGGATAACATGACCTGTAAGCTCCTGAGGCTTGCTTGTGTGCCCATAAGCCTAACAGTCCCACCTGCATGAGAGCTCAGCTGTAACAGAAGCCCTGGAGAGCATTTTCCTCTCCTCACCAGCCTGTAAAGCTGATATTAAGAGTACTCCAACAGAGTAGCAAAGAAATCTGTTTTCACACCTGCACATAGACCAGGAACTGGACTAAGGTTTGCTTCTGATCAGTGCGTAGCAGGTATCAGACACACAGGCATCAGAGAGGTAGCATCACATTTGCAGTCATATCTTAAAAAGACAGCCTTGTTTGCTACATTCAAAGCAAATTTGTAGGTGGCAGTCTTCAAGAGAGTTTCTGAGTTATAATTCCCAAGTGCACGAAGGCAGCTTCTCTGCGGCACTGAATCAGTTTTCAGAGAGCAGAGAGTTATCAGGCCCAACCTGGTGCTTAGCACTTCCTATGGGCTAACCCTAAGCAGCTTTTTATTTATGGCACAGAGGATACGTATAGGATCCTGGCGCTKGAGAAGGTGTATTGAATTCCACTGCAGGCCTTTTGCTTTGTGCTTGCAGCATACGTTGTGCATCATCTCGCTGTAARATCTATATCGTGTCTTGGTTCTAACCCCCAAGTGCCTAAAAATCATTTTCTTTTTTATATTACACTTTTTTCCCCTGTTTACATGTCATATTGGAATTTATAATTTTTTTCTTGCTAAACTTTTGGTATTGTTTCTTTACCTAGGAAAATTAGCACAGAAATGCAGTCACTTTGGGGGAAAAAAGTCAGAGTATGCCCTCACAGAGGCAATTTCTTTTATGGCAGYTATCAGACCCTCTACAAAGTTCCATCAATCTCTACACTGTCTGGGTAATGCAAGTGTGATGACATCTTCTCAGCACATTACACCTTCAACTTCTCCTAAATTTAAAGCTTCTGATTATCTTATGAAGGGCAATGATCTATGTCCAGATTTTTGTTCTGCTTAAACTCAGCTTCCATATGTATGTCTTCCTACACATTTCATGGTGAGGCACAGAGGTCTGGTAAGGAGATTTATAGTCCTGACACACACATTTGTTGAGGGATAATTATATGAGCTAGAATCCTCTTCTGGCTACACATCTCTCTCTTTCAGTCAAGCGCTTTTTCCAGTATGTGCTTAATGCACAGTTCCACTTTATTATCCACATTCTCCCAGATTCTCAGGCAGAGYTTAACTGCTTTGAACTGTAAAGAATTGGCCTACTTAACTGCAGCTTATTCTTTGTTTCTTTACTGTGTTGCCTGGCACAAAAGATGTCTTTACTTAGATAACAAGCAAGCTTCTGCTAATTTTCCATTCCAATAAAACATAACCAAAATATTATTTTATTATAGGTATAGAATACAGTTCGTGAGTTTGAGAGTTTGAACATTAAGGAATTATATTTAGCTGCTGTACATGCAAATTAATGAGTCACTACATTTCCCAATAGATAGAAAAACTAAATTAAAATAAGGGGCCTGAACACRGATCATCAGTATTAAAAATTTAATTTATATTCATGTTTACAGGTAAGGCAGCAATATTTTCCCCTTATTACTTATATTGAGGTTGTGCTCAAAGACCAAAGTTCATTATAGTACACCACGCTCCCCTCATGTAGAAGATGTCGACCTGTCACAAGCCTTGTGCTCACACAGCAAACACCTTATTCAAGTTGCACCCCACAGCCTGCACATTCACAGTATGTTTTGCTGCATACTCACAGCCTCTCTAAGGAAATTCTAGAATCTGCAGGAGGGGCTATTTTGTCATCTGTTTTCCTTGCTATTTCCATTGAATGACAACAAGCTGAGATTCTTACAACTTGATCGTTGGTTGACAAATGCTGAGTGAAAGCACATCACACTCTGTGGATGAGCTGGGTTTATTGTTTGAATAGTAGGAGCTTATGATTTATATTCATGCAGTGTAATTAATCATTTAAACTACATGTTTCTTTTCCCCATCAGGTGATTATTAAAYCTACATAGAGCTTTCAAAATGGTTTTGCAAAGACTTCCTCCATGAATGCATGTTTGAGTGAATATTCATATGCAGCTTATTCACATCACAAATATTCACATCTCTTCATGAACAAAAGAAATATCCTCTCAGAGATTTTGAATGAATATGTCTGATTATATTTTTTGCAGGTTTTTTCCATCTTCAATTCAGATGGACATTTCTATTAATAAGATGACTACAATATTTCTATATTTTCCTCCTGCAAAAATCCTTACACTGAACCACATATATAAACACACACATGGCTAAGTAAGTGATTTATTACACTTGACATTCAGTTCTTCTTGCTTTTCTCTTTACCAGCCTTCCACATTATATCTGTTGTTTATTAAGGCAATTTTAATATGGATTGAATGAGCAGTTTACTGATAAATAGGAAACTATTAATATATTGCTCTAAAATGAAGACTGTCTATTGATAAATCAAAGCACTATGCATCTTTTCATATCTCAGGAGAACTTCTGAGGCAAGCTGCCTCAGCTAATTCAGTGAATTAGTGATGTTTACTGGTTTCCAAAAGCCATCAAAAAAAGAAGACTCATCAATTTTACTCTCTTTTTTTGGTCCCTCCCTGGTTCAGCACATTTATAATGAAACAGAAGGAAAACTCCTTCTAATCTTTTAAATTATATGCCTCTTTCTTGCTGTTTATTTACCCCTCTATACCTTGGGTATATATCAGTAATAATTCTGTCTGGAATCCTTCTACCTAATTTAGGTCAAATGTAAACTATCTCCCTTCGTCAGCTCCCAACTTTAGGCACTCAGTCCCAGCGGATAGAAGTTTAAATGAAACCTCTATGCTTCCAATTTTCTGTGAAGTAGATATCTATGGAGACCAGTAGAGGGAGATCCAGACCTCTCAATTTAGTCCTAATTCAGTGGTTTCATAGAGACTCCTAGAACACCTATTTCTTCTTTTTTCCTCATAGATACACTTTAGTGGCTCTGATTTCAAGGTGAGAATAAGTGAGTATTGCCCACCTGGCTCTTGYCTACTGGCCTCTGAACTTTAGGCAGAGAGACTAGGACTCTCTCCCACAACCCAGAAGAGAACCCAGATCTGCAGTCAGCAGCTGAACCCGAAATTTGGTTATGGTGCTGGTTCTCCCACTTTTGTCTTCCAGCACAAGAACTGAGTATTCAGGGCAAGATAGGTGATTATGGAGCTTTCAGATTAAGCAGGAAGGTGCTTAACAAATTTAGGATCCTATAAGGTTAAGATTCTGGGATCTAGGTTTGAAGCGTAGAGTTCATCTCAATTTGATTCATTAAGCAGGAAAAAATAGCAGCTTCTATTATGGTGTGATCCTTTCTTCTCTCATACTCTTCAGYTGCACACAGGATGCTACCATCATTAGGTCTCTTGCCAAGATGTCACCAGATATAATGAAAATCTGAACATGATAAAATAGCTAAAATTGTTTCATATCACATATTACATTATCTGGAAATAGCCACCTTGGGACTATCAGTTTTCAATGTTATAGGCTATAGGCTATATGCCTATATTCYTCTCAGTTGCACACTTATCCTGCAGGTGATGCCAAAAGCATTTTATTCCACAGCATTTCTGCCACTCCATTATGCTTGAATCTCATTGCCAATAGTGGCAATAAGGTCCCCTTTATCACTGATAAAACAGTTTCATCATTGTTGCTACCTAACTGGGCAAGTCAAAAATATTTCTTGCCAATGGTTTATGTGCAGAGGGAAATGGTCTTTGTTCCTGTACCACCACTGTTTATATGAGTTCTTATTTAAGTTGTCCCTCAAGAACAACACAATAAAGAGGAATAAGAGATTATGATCCAGCCGTACCATAATGAAATGTGCTTTAAGTGGGATGGGACTCTATATCTGGTGTCTGAGGGAGCAGAACTTCAAAGCTGGTATAACAGATCATGAAGCAGCACACACACTCAACTAAGCAACAGTGCCAAGAGACTAAACCACAGCTATACATACAGACACTGCTATACCATAATGTCATAAAGATTTCCAGCTCTCTGACCTCTTTTCTCTATGCAGCTTTTCTCTCTCCCTCTCCTGCTCCTTCTCTTCTCCCTCTTCCTCTCCCTCTCCCTCTGCTATCTTTGATCACTGTATTGCCTACAGGTTTTTGTCACATATTTAGTGCTTTGAAATGCTTTCGCAGTAACAATGAAACTGCTCTGTTACTAAGTTTAGATGGGAAGAGAGGAAAGATCAGTCTATAAAGAACTCATTATGCTTGTCATTATGGAGGTATCTAATGCTGGATTGAGAGATAGTCATGCTCAGAAAAGGCAGCACACAGAAAAAATAAACAGGTCAATTTTAGCTAAGAATTAATAGAACAGGACCAGCTCTCAGATATGATAAGGATTCCTGTTGCTTCTTTTTTTCCCTCATGGATGCATTTTAGCCTCAAGTTGAGAATAAAAAGCGCATTATTGCCCACTGGTGGTAGTACTTAAATATGCCAGCTAGCACTTGAGAATCAGTATTTTGTGTGTTGCCCTTGTTGAAATATCTTGATGAAATGCAATAAGAATGCTGCTGCTGAACAGCTTGGGTTCAGGCTAATCTAACACAGTTTATGGTTGTGATTTTTCAATAATGAATCAGTTGTCTGACAGTGTTTGCAGAGCCATGCATGTCAGGAATATTATCTCCAGAGACCATAGGAACTGTTATTCTAATGGGAACAAGCAAAAGTAAAATACAGATATTAAATCTCGATCTAGCTTCTGGAGAAGCATTTATCCATGTTTCATCCCCTGAAGCAATAGTTATTAAATATAATCCTGAGACAAAAATGCCCATTATGCAGATTTACCTTCTGTCAATGCTAGAGGTAGGTTATAGGGACCTTGCTCCTCTGTAAACATCCATACACACACACAAACACACATACACATATAAATCTTTTTCTAGCTGTAACGTTCATCTGATTAGAACATAAGTAGTTATGGTAAATTCCTGAAAGTCATCCATTTTTAAAGTTTCAGAAACATTATAATCCATGTGTCAGAAAAACAGATTAAGTTTTTGAAGCACTCTATTCATTACAACTATGTTCAGGAACCAATTTCACAAAAGAAAAAAAAAGAAAATTGTGAAAAGACTACGTATTCAGCAATTACAGACAGYTATGACACTATCTGATAGAGCTAATGGTTATAGAACAAAGGTGTTTTATTTGACATTCAGTAATATTCAATCTGAATTCAATATTCAAAGTGATTTAGGAACTTTTAAAACTTCAGTGTTGCTTACTGCTGAATATCTGTGTTTGTACGCTGATCTTCAGATATTAAAGATCTAAACTAYATGCTTATGACTCAAGCAGTTTTTTGTAGGAGAATAATTATGATATAGGCAAAAAAGTACTTATATAACAGTAAATTCTGGAGAATTTCTAAATGTAGATTAATTGTGATATTAATCTTTTCTTTCAAAAATACATTTTTACTAAAAAGAAAATGACTAGATAGAAAATCAAAATTAGACATCCTCTGTATTAGTAAGCATGTTGAATCGTTATAGTCTTTTTAATATTAATTCTTTCTCTAAACATTTAATGTAGTCTATTTCTGAGAGATCCTTGTCCATTGTGATTTATTATCAGATTCAGGTTATGGTTTTGTGACACCACAGTAAGGATTCCATTTCTATTTTAATATATTTTTAAAATGACAAGGACAGTGATCTTGAAATGTAACTTACCCATTTAACATAAAGGATCACTCCAATTTTTAATCAATAGAGATAAATTCTCTGAAAAAAATTGTTAGGTATTATGGAATGCAATTACTGTGGACTGAAATTATAGGGTACATCATCAGAGTTCTGCACATGAAGGATTTTCAGAAATCACCCTCAAAGAGAAGAAATTCAGCACTGAGTGGAACTTCTCAGAATAGCCCCTTTTAACTGAGCAAAATGGCAATTCTTTTCTGGCAAGGCTTAATGACAGTATTAAGTTCCAAGAGTTGATCATTCAAGTACAGACAATTTAAACAGAGAGTTTTAAAGTGAAAGAGGTTATAGAAGAATAAGGCCTGTGTAGTGAAGGTTAAGCAGCTAAGTAGAGAACTGAGTATTTCCAAGGGCAGTTACTGAGTATCATATTTTGCTTCTGTCCCAGGTCCACTTCAGAATATCATTGAATAAGAAATGTTGCTATCTGATAGCCTTTTGCTTTGGTCTGCTAAGAACSACCCTGGAGGCATCTATGTCAGAACAGAAGTGCAACCATGTCAGGACAAAATACAGTTATAGTATTTTTATTAGTATCAGCAGAAAACAATTCTTTTTTAAAAAAAAGAAAAAAAAAAAAGGCACAGAGAGCAAAGAAGTGAGAACTAAAGCTGGGCAGGAAGACTGTGCATGAGCTCAACTACCCACCCAAAGAGCTGGGTAAGAAAATGACATAATTTGGGCACCCACGGTGAGCCACATTTTTCCACTTGTGTACAAAGGGATTTAAGAAAACAGAACTTTACAGGGATAAAAGGAAAATAAATAGCAATTTGAGGTAATATAAATTAGAAAGAGTCGGGATTACCCTCCCCAAGATACCAATCTTGAGTTCAGTCCTCCTTTCATAGCTATCAGAAGCTAGTTCCTTGCTACCCTTCCTACTTCATTGATTGTCAAGGTATCTCCACTCCACTGTTGTCCTTACAGTGTCTCAGGTCTGCTCACCATTTCCAGCCATCTTTAGTAGTTCTTTAGAAAAGAATCAGTGGTAAGCAAGATCCCTCCCCTAAACCTGTACAGTAATAAGAAACCATATCTGGTCAATCTCTTATTGCTTCCCTCTGCTTTGCTTTCTATAGCATCCTTCCTCCCCATTGCTGCTAGTGGCAGCCTAACTAAAGGGACCACTAAAGCAAATTAGTAGAGTACATAAAATGTGAGTAAAAGTGCTATTTTATCTCTAATAAGAATGTAACAGCATATGAAGAAAAGTGACTTGAGTTGTACCAAAAAGACCTRTAAACTGAGTCCGGTAGAAATAACCAGCTCCCTCGTTCTTCAAAAACTTGTCAGCAGAGGAGTTACRTCCAGAGAGCCTTCCACACAAGCATTTTCCAGTAATCTGGACTTTTCTTTATTCAGCAAAATGTGTGAGTAGTGAGTTCCTCAGATACAAAATGATTTAAACTCTCTATTTATTAGTTTTCATCTAATTTTGTATGACTAGAGAGAATGTAACATTGTTCTAGTAGCATTTATTTTAGAGACGCACTATGAGAGTGTATGTTCCTGTCCAGTACAGTAAGAAAACTTCTGTATTAAAGAAAACATTTTACAGAACATTGCCTACTTATAGGCAATACAGTCATACAGTCTACCATAGTCCTCTACTATCAGTACTTACCTTCTTAAATTCTGTACCACAGGTTGCTCTGTGTGAATTTTTTTTCTTACAAGTATTATTCATAATTAGAACTGATAAAAAAGAATTGGCAATTAGAGGAAMCTTAAGCAATTTTTCACCCTATCTGAACAAAATGACTAAACTACAAGTGACAAGCTTGTAAATTAAAAATCTGAAAATATAAAAACTTTATTACAACTGTGTCACTTGTGAATCATTGAAGTGACATATAATTAGATATGCACTCACTTTATTATAGTTTCTTTGTTCCTGGCTCATAATGACTTTTTGTCATGAAAAGCTCCTTGACTGTGACATTTACTGTAGAGTGGCCATAAAAAGGAAGTGTTGAAGTTTTGCCACTAAAGACGTAAAAAATMCTTGAGAGAAATTATATAAACAAGTTAGCCTAGAAGATGTTTGTGAGAGTTACATCTGGAAGTAGTACAAAATTAATTTCTGATAACAAGCTTACTGTTATTGGAACTTAGTTGTTTTTCAATTTCTTTTTCAGATAATGACCAATAATAAACAAAGTATTGTTTTCAAGCTTATTGTTTTAGTTCATTATACAAATCATTTAACTTTTTCTTGGAAACGGAAGAGAACTGGCCTTAGCCAAGGCACTGATGGCCAATGTAAAGTTTAGGCATATTAGTCTTCTGTCTGAGGTTTGAGAGTGAACTCATTGACTTCTCCGTTCTTTTTAAATTCTATTTATTATGATTCAATACATAATGCAAGTGGCACCAACCAAGGTGAACTGAATTGCTTTTCATATCAGCAGTCTGCAGAAATCCTGGCAGAACTGTAAGTATAGAAAATGCAGGCTCTAGTTTTAGCTGTTCTTTCCAACTTCTCTCCCTCCCCCCTGCTTTTCCTCCCTCCAATACCCTCTTCCACCCTTTGATCTCATCCTGCAGCATCCCATGAGTATGGCAGTGCTGGCAGCTTCTGGCCCTGGACTGGGGGCACTCCTGTGTCCTAGCCCTGTCCCTGCTGCCTCCCCCATACTTGAAGGTGACTACACATGCAGAAGGAGCTCTTGGTCATTCAGACGTAAGAAGAAGAGAAAAACGTAGGAGAAATGAAAGCTYCAGGAGAGTCAGGTTCAAGCTGAACCATGCTAAACCAGTCTTCCTGAGCTTCTCTCCAGATCTGTTTGCAATGAAYTTGGTCCTTGGAGTTAATCAAAAGTTGGAAAACATACTGATATAAAACAGTATAACAGCACAGAAAATGCCATCTCAGGATAGATCAGTGGTGCATCTTGTAYGCTAGTCTATCAACAGTCTGTCCCCAAACTTTTCTTGATATACCCTTTAATGCTTATGTATGAAATACCATGCCCCAAACTTTGTTTCCTTCTAACTTGTGCAACTGACTTTCACTTTGAAAGACGAGGATAGAATTCCAATTTAAATTTAAAATCTCACCCGTATCAATTATGGATTTAAGCATAAACCAGTTTCTAAACAAAGCAGACCTAGTCTTTAGAGTTTTGCTTCGCAAGAAAATATTTCCATATTAGCCCTTGCAATCTCCTTGCAGCTCAGGGCAAGCACACTGYGGTCCTACTAAACCCTGCTTCCAGAATCGGACCCTGCGATATTTATAGACTATTCCAAACAATTGTACATTACAGCAGTCCCTAATGTGTTTAGGTTAAACCAGGTTCCAGAAATGTGCTGAATAGGAGAACATAATGTTTGCGTGGTCATCTTTGATTACTCCAGACGATTCCAATTTATGGACGCATAATGAACCGTACTTATGCCATCGTTCCCTTCCTAGTAGAGCTGTAACTCTTGGTCCACCTTTCACTCGAGTGTATATTTCATAACTGTCCTGATGTGCCCTTAATAGCTGTAATTTTTCCATTTAGTAGGGGGAACAACTGCAGAGCACTAAGAAATGACATTACGTAGATTGTCAATAACATTTACAATACTGTCAAACACAGCCATTGAACTGGGAATGCTTTTTTCGCACAGTCTTACCATACTGTCTCTGTGATTAGGTGACAAAAGCTCTTAACGAATGTAAAATGAAAACAAAGCACATGACCTAAGAAAATAATCAAGATTTGTGTCAGCTATTGATAGAAMTAAATGCATTCAGAAACATTCTTTTCATCTTTCCAAAATTTTAGTTGTTGTGCTAATGGGCTTGTGAGTCATGCTATGAACCCAAGGAAATGACAGAGAAAAGAGATATGCAGTATATGCAGTATATACCATGGTTCTGCCTAAGAAATAATTCCTGACTTTRCTCATTGCCACTTCAGTCTTAAATGACCACAATCATCAGAGTTGTTCTTCCATGAATAGTACACATGAAAAAGAGCTTCCCAAGTCAAATTAATCCTACTATATGATTCTACTGATTTTCCTGCATTTTCTTTGAATTATTTCAATAGGCCAACTGCATTTTCTTTACCTTAGCTATAGTGATTTCAAGTTTACTACCTTTGTTATAGTGGTTTTACAGATAGTATACTTTCAGTTATCCCAACAGATTTCTATACACCATCACAGACTGTTTTTTCTGCCAAAATACCAAAAAAGTATTTATCACAGAATCTTGTCTTTTGCTGTATTATTAGTCACTTGCTTGGAATATAGGAATAGGATGTATTTTTTTTAAGGATGTTTCAGCTTTATCTTCCAGTTTTACAATTTTTTGCTTTCCAAACATTCAATATAATTTCAATGTTTTACCACCATTAGCATTTTATTTCAAATTAATAACTGTTGCTATATTAAGGTTTATTAATTCTGTTTAGTTCCTTCTATGTATCCAGAATGAAAAGGAAATTTGGATTTAAATTTGATTTCAGAAACATTTTCTTCATATTGCCTCAAATCTGAATTGTTTTTGTTTATTCTTTGACATTCTGCAGTTAATTTTTAGTCTCAGTGATAGCTGCACAATAACATTTAAAACTGAAGTGAGGAGCAGAAGATTCAGAATTGGAAATTCGGCACATATGTGATTGAGATTCATAGTTCAGACTCCTTTCCTAGGCACTTAAATTATTCCTTTTAAAAAAGGGGGGAGGGAGGAGAAAGAAAAGGTGAAGGTGTCATGTATTCCTTCCCTTTTACTACTATCTTGGTGCTTTGCTGTATGCTACTATATAAGAATTCAGAGCAATCATCCAAAAAGTGCAAGATTTGGAATCAATTAACTCTTCAACTTTATGGGGTTTGAACTGGCATCTTCTATCTCCTAGAAGAGATACTATTCAATAAGCTATAGTTAGATATGTTCCTCTTGTTCTGTGAGGAACGAGGAAGGAATAGTTTAAGGTCAATGATTATAGTGAACCCTACATTCTGCTCCTGGTATCCTTTGTGCATTTTATTCAGACTATTTCATGTAAAAGGCTAAAAAGAAAGACTCAGTCATACAGAAGAACAGAAAAGGGAAAGAAAAAAGAAAACGTACAGAGAGCCTGACAGTATCCCAGTCTGTCCCAACTGATGACTGCTTCTAGAGAGTAAAAGCTAATTTCCGAGAGTAAAAGCTTTAACCTATTTTACCTTCCTGCTGGGAGTCCAGGCAAAGAGGGTTGTAGCTGCTGTGCAAGTCCGTATGGTGTGTGCTGATCGAGAGGAGGCAACCTAGTGAAGGACATCACAGCTGAGCCCTTAATCTAAATCACAAATAGTCCCTGGAAAACACAGTTCTTCCACGCTGGTAGCAGTTCTGCATTTGTGCGTATATAATTTGTAGGAAGCTAGGAGCTGGCCGTGCAGACTTAGCATGTAAAGACAGATGAGAATTTAGGCAAGGGATTCGGGGAAGGAGCTCAACAGGTGTAAAATCTCTCTCTCCTATCACAGCAGTTTTGTCATGGATTTTAATGGAACTTGTTTTCCTAAGAGTTCTGGGGCCTCTGGAGTCAGTCCAGACATAGTAAACATGATATAACAGAAAAAAAAATCCTAGTTTTAGTAAGATTTTTATCTGCTTTTTTTACAGAACAGCTATCAACAAAATAACTTTTTTTTCACGATTAATGAGCAGTAGAATGCTGATTTTCTCCTCAGTCCTTTGGAGATGTCAAGAATCAGATAAGTTTAAATTTTCTTGCATGTTAACTCTATTTCCTCTAAGTTTCTGTCTCCTCTGCTGTGCAAACTGCTATATAAACACTTTCTCATAGGGTGTAAATGCTGTATCAGCAAAGAGAGAGATTTGRTTTGCTGCAATCCATTAGGGTTCCAGATTTGCACAGGCACCCTGTACACTGACTAGTAATGAAGTCCACATCAGTTGCTGAGCCATCATTCAGTTGTAGAGAGCCAAATGCTGGGGCACCTCACGAGCCAATTGCAAGTGGTGCRCTCTAGCTGATGGCCTGGTGTGCAGCTTTAGGCTAGATGCAAGACAAATTCTCATCTAAATTCTCATCTAAAAAGTCTGTCTTATATGCTAAAATCTGCATATAGCCTGCTTCTCAGTGGCTCTCAGTCAGAGGAGTCGTCTTTAATGTATATTTTATATTGTTTTAATGTATATTTTATATTTTATTGATGTATAAGTACAAGAGAAAATAACCCAACAATGGGACAGTTAGGAAAATAAATTATTCTGTGCTTTATTCCCTGTGACTTGTGACAAGGACAAAACAATCTTCCCAAACATATAAAAATACTGTGTCATCGCCCTTACAAAGGAAGAATCATTGCAAAGAGTAGCTCGGTAGATAACACTGTGACACACACACACACACACACACAAAACCCTCAGTGCATGTTCGTGGATGCATTGTTTCATAATTTTATTATCTAGTTCCATCCTTTTTACTTGTGTATCTAGACCTATCTGATAAGGTATGCTCTCTGTAAAAGGAAGACATGGGTAATTTCTATGGTTCACACTGCACGTTTTTCACTCATGTCTCTCTCTCTCTCTCTCTCTCTCTCTTTCTCCCTCTCTCTCTCTCCCTTTCGACCATCTTTACTTCTCCTCCTATTCAAAATAAGATATATTCTTCAATCTATGGTTCTTTCAGAATGGCATAATGAGATAGCGGATAGTGGATATTTGGATTTTTACAAACATGCTAGGACATACTGTGCTTTCAGTTATACTTTTTAAGCCATATTTAAGTGATGAGGAGGCAAATCAGAACAAGATGCCTCATTATGAATATTTTTCCCACACTGTCTTCCTTTCCTGGTGGCAGCAGGAAGGCATTTTATATATGCAAAGATTATATTTGCTTGCTTGATGTAGGTGTTTTAATGTCTACAAAGATTTATTCATATTTAAATAARATACCATAGCAATGACATATAGCTAAGTTGCTAAAGACTTTGTTCTGATTTATTCTGATGAGAGTATAGTTATATTATCTAGCCACAGCAGACATAAAGAAAGTCTACAAACACCATTAGTTTTAAAGTAATGACTCTTACCATTTATCATTCAAACATAAAAAGAAAGCCTCATTAGAAAACTAGACTAGAAGTTAAGCATTTCTCGTAGCTCAGAATGAAGTATAAGCTTTTAACCCATCTGAACTTACCTGAAATGCTTCACACTTCAGATGAAATCCCTATTGATTTCTTATTTCACCAGCTATCAATTAGTCTTCAGTCAATTATAGTAAAGCTATAGGGCTTCCAGCTTCCTAGGCAAAATTCTAATATCTGATTTTGAAAAAAGAAAAATACAAGGTTAATAGAAGGAGTTAGACATAGTTGAATGTATCCTCTATAACTGCCTGCACACATTATTGCTACAATGACTTTCCATTGCGTATATAACAAGTAAAGAGCCACAAATCCATTATCTGATATACCCCTCGGAGCAATCCATACACAGTTTGTGGTATGACTGTACCAAGCTTTTTCATTTACCATTTTAACATGCATTTGG
>NW_028186867.1:3208337-3249924 GCF_003343005.1 Rhea americana | reverse complement strand
TTTCCTAAAAACTAAGCATTTTTTAACCTTTCTTTTCAGTCAGTCAGGTAGGTTAAGAATCTCTATCATTTTTAATTTATATTACAAGTAGGTTGACTACCCGAATTATGTTCTTTGGGTCAAATGTTGGATAACAGCATTACTTGACCTTCTATTCCAGGTAAGACCCTTGTAAATAAATTCTTAAAATTACATTATGAAATCAACATGGTGTTTCCAGGTATCACGTTATTTATTATGTCTAAATGTTAGATGTAGCTCACCWATTATTTATCTGTCTTGTAAGTCTATTAAGGAAGGTAGCACTCAATACTTCAAAAATATACTGTGCTAMAAATGCTGAAGTTGACTTCTTGGTTGCTCCATGGGCTAGAACATAATATAGCATATGAAAATGGATATTGCCATTTATATTCTCGGTTTTGAACATCAYCCCTGTTGAAACTTATTGTTACTTATCATACAGGAAAAAAAAAAGATTGTTAGATTTTTATTATTGATATTTTAAAGTAAGCTCTGTTTTGCAAATTTCAAGATTGATTAAGACTTCGTCATTATAATGTTTTAAAAGTCATCCACAAATGGACCTAAGTGCCAAAACTGAAATATTTCTAAAAACACTGATGAAAGAAATCTTCTGGTTGACATTTTAAGGACATATTTTACAAACTTTTCGGTAAAATATATTTTTAAAAAAACTTTAAAAATCCAAGAAAAAATCTTTTTGTGTAAATTATTTTGGAGATTTATTTTAAAATTTAAATGTGTCCAGAAATAGAAAAATATCTTTGACATGTTAGAAACTATTTCTTCTAAAAGTCTGGTCCAATTACTACAACAATTTTACTTAATTTCTGGGAATAATTCAGTTAACCAGGTWTTAAGGGGACAAAAACAAACTCACCAACAGAACACAAAGACAGYGAGCATTATCTTCAGTTCTGTGGATTATCCTCTTGGCCATTTCAGATAGGTATAAGTCATCATAACTCCCGTATCATCTGACAGCCACCTGAAAGATCACAGATACCTTAGGGTCTCCAAAATGTAGACAACAGTCTGTACTGAGGCAGCTCAATTCTAGCCCTAGTGTCTGCAGTGTGATGAGTTGAAAAGCTCTTTAGACTCCAYTGACTGTGTTGACTAGACCTCTACTGAGCATAAAGGGAATCTATAGACACCTGCACAGACAGATATGTACAACTGTGTCTAGATTTCTCATTCTTAAACTAAATTTTATCTTTACCAATATTGGAAATTTTCATTTGAAATTCTATTCTTTCTAGTGCAAAACCATCAAAAATAAACAGTTTGCTTGTTTTTTAATGTATTTTTAACCATATTTCTATTTTATTTAGATACAGCTGTCAACCCAGATTATARTGGGCACATGCTCAGTTTTGAGTACTGTCAATAAAAGCTATATACAATCATCAAATGTGACAGCACTAATATTATTAATCTTACTTAAATGCACCTGTATAAAGGTTACTGGTTTAGTTTGAACAAGCTGCCTTTACTTCCCTTGAAAGAGGCTGCCTTTACTTCCCTTGAAAGAGCAAGATGGACTTCCAGAGGACATTAATTCCATCTTAAGACAGGGACATGAAGAGGTAGGATGAAATTCACTACAGAATTTTCTTTTCTCTCTCTCTCTCTCCTTATTTGTCTTATTTGTCTGCATTGATTATAGAGCAAATCAATTAGTTTGGGATAACTATCAGACAGCTAAGCTTAAGTAAGAAAACCTCTTAGGTCGACAGCAGGTTGATGAAGATATATTTTACTGGATCCATAAAATATATATAAAATCAAGTAGATATTTACTAAAAAAGAGGGAAACTGTACAGAAACTTCTAGGGTAAAAGTGCTAGCAAAAGAAGAACAGAATTGTACCACTTTTTTAAGAAATTCAAATTARAAAACTTCCATTGAGTACATTGAAGCTATGAGAATTTTTAACAATTGATGGAGTAAGTACTGAGATAAGTAAAGTGAAAGACAGTATCATGCAACATAAAATATAAATCAAGACAAATTACTGAAAGCAAATCTCATTGGACTGTTGATTTYCCTATTGGTAAGAGAAGTGCATACCAATTTATATTCCTACATTATAAATCTTGTTTTACAAAGTATTTTAAAATTAACTAAGGACTCCCTAATATTTTAATTGTTATTCACATATTTTTAAAACTTACAGAATTTAATTTATATTCTGATTCATCATTCTACCTTGTGCTTTTTTGGTAGTATTTCAGAAGATACTTTGGCCATACAGAAAAAGAGTAATAATAATAATAATAATAAAATCATATTGCAGGACCACATCGTACTGCTAAGCAAAACACAAAGGAYGGTTGTTTTACTATGACTTATTTATAAAAATGATAAATATTGCAGATATTTGTAAATTTGCACAATGCTCTTCATCTGGAATTTTTCTTAGCTCAAACTGAAGTGACTCACAAAGTAAATGTATTATTTTTGCATAGTTTAATTGTACAAATATTTATGACAACCTCATAGACACCAGAAGCTTGTGAATATATTAGCTACCAGTATATCATCATTACAGGTGACACGAATGAGAGATTACCTCTTGCAGAGTGCTCACTTAAATAGTGAGTAGATTCTACTGAAACAAAAACATATAACAATAAAAAAGTAAGGCCAGTGTAGAGAACATTGTAGCTTTCTTTTCATCTTAAGGCTATTAGAATTTAAGAATTAGCTAATATAATATCCTTCATTTATAAAATCAATTCCTATGATTTAGAGAACTCAAAGTATTTCTCCTAAAAGTAGCATTTTTTGTAATTAATATATAGTGAAAAACTAGTGAAAGAAATCATTCCTGATGCAATTTGCAAGTCCAGAAAACCAGAAAATATTCTGATCTCAAGGAAATTGCATTATTTTGATCTAACTTCAGCTTCTGATAAAGAACTACCTCACAAGTAATTGCATTTTTGGTCTACAGTATTTCTTCATTTAAATGGCAATTTAATCTGTGACATGTTACATACAATGTGTTKTGTTTATAAAGTCAGAAGAAATCAATTTAGAGAGAGAGAAAAAGAGAGAGAGAGAGAAGAGACCAAAAGGGGTCTTTTGTTGGAAATACACATTTCAGCACTTAAGAAAGAGCTTTGCAAATTGTATGGGTTACTTAGGGGTATATGCCAGCTTGCCCTCATTTATCACACTGGCTTTCTAAATAGTACAAAAATCAATCATAAATCATACCTATCTGGTAGGGGATTCAGATTTCGAGGACATAAAACAAGCAGAAAAAATCATTCAGTAGATAGCTCCACTGGAGGTCAATAGAAAAACCATTGCATTAGGGTTTGTGCTAGACAAGTCCATAGATATTAACACCAGCATCAGAAAATAAAATTTTACAACTAGCCCATAATGGGTCATTATTATTTAATTTCGTGTCATTTTAGCTACCATATCTTAGGAAACCAAGATATTTCTTCTTTCTCCCATAGTTTACAACAACTTGTTCTTAAAAACATCCCAGTGAACAGTTTCCACCTTCCTCTTTATTTACTAACTAAATTTGGATCCCAGTGTTCTGCACACTTGCCAATGTCAAGGAACTCAATGTGTTTCATACTTCTAAACTCAATTCAGATGAAAAATATGGTAGATATCTTTGTAGTTGTTCCACAAACACCACAACCATTTCATCTTTTTCGTGATTTTACACTGTATCTGCCAGTGAAGCTGATACTGCAATTTAACCTCTTGAAGTATAGATTTCTAATGCTCAGTGATCCATAATAGTAAAACTATCGTACTAGGAGGAATGAAACAACCCATCTCATACAACTCACCAGAACGTGCAGTACTGGCAGCAGAATTAATCTGCTGACAACTTTCTTGTAAGATGGTGGAAATACTGTTAAATTTGTAATCACACACTGCTAGAAGCAAAAAACATTAACAATAGTTTCATTATTACGGATATAGAATCAATTTTCATGTTTTAGAAGGATAGGCTTTTGCAGGGAAAAACTTAATAAACAAAGTCTTGTTACTGATATTGTGAGTATTTTTACTTTTACCAGTAAAGCAAAGCTTTTTAAAAAGTCAGGTTTGKACAAACTGGAATGTGTATTCAAAAAAGAGATGGTATTCCACAAATGTTGATCATGGGCATAGAATGGACTTTAATACATCTATTTTAGAATAAATAGATACAATAGTGTCTGGTGTATGTCAATCTATTGGGGGATTATGAAAATTATATTTTTTGTAACAAATCCTGTAATAGTTTGGTCCAGCTCTTTCCCTGTTCCTAGGCAAGCTCTTTATAAAGTTCTCTTCTCTGTCTCTTTCTGTATTACCTGATCCCATCTGCCACAGTTCCTCAAAGCTTTTTCRAAGTAGGTTTCCAAGTAACTATGGATAACATCGTAGCCAAGCAACTTCTTGTACTCCTTTTTCACGATGGTAATATGTTCTGGGTTTTTTTTTGTAAAGGCTTGAGTATGTTTTTCCACCAGAAAGCAAGTCAGCACAAGTTCTTTGTGCTGAGCCAAGAGAATATTCCTTATTAGCACCCAGTGAAAGAGAAATAAATAAAAAAAGATAGAAGAATCTCAAGAAATAAATCATGTAGCTTGTCTGATTCATCCTAGCCAGCTGTGTATCCTTGTCCCTAGAATAATCTAGAGCTTTAAGAAGTTTTGCATAAATCATATGTGAGTTATTTTTCTACCACTTTCTTCTCAGAGTGTAAGGAAATTTTATGCTAAAATTTTGTTTTAACTTTTCCCCATTTAATTTCTTTACTTCAGACTTTGTAAATGGTACCCTTTTAGCTTATACTACCAGATTGTATTCAATGAAAAGGCATCCAAACATCCTTAACTCTAACACAAAACAACATTTTAAAAGGACCTGAGTATTGTTGTAAGTGACTTAATGTAATTAATAAAAATGTTATCAGGATATGTGATTAATAATTGTCATCTAAATCTATTTAAATGTTTTTTTTTTTCTCTTTCTCTCTCACTCCCTCATCATTTAGGCTTTATATATATATGTATGTATATGTGTATGGGTACATACATATTTAATGATATATATATATATATATATCTTTTTTAATAAATATGTATTTCTTTTTCTTAAAAAAATAAACAATGACTGTTTTTAAACAGCTAACGGTATACATATGTATTTCTAGCTCAATTAGAATACATTCTTCAGTGTGATTCAGTGATCAGCTATTCCTTCATTTTGACATTTAACTACCACAACAAATACGTCTATGAGTTATTCGCTGTAAAAGAAGGGGGTTATTATTACAGACTATTAGAAGACCCGCTTTTATAAGACCTGCTGTTTCCTTTTTTTCCAAGTCATTCACCTGGCAATGRACTATCTTTAAGCTCTGGCCTCTGAGGCTGCTTCTAATCTAGAATTTCTAAATGCTCTGTTTACCAGGTTCTGGGCCTGTACTTTATGGCAACAGAAAGACAAGCTCCTCGTGCTCAAAAAAAATGCACACAGGTAAAAAAACATTCAAAACAACACGGAGAAAAAGTACCAAAGAAAAATTACAAAAAGCAGCAGGTTATTGCATGCCTTTCAGATGACAGACAAAGTTTTACGAGGAATTTGGAACAAAAGAAGTTGTTCAGATAAAGCTAGAAGAAGGAGAGACTACATATTTAATTTAGGTGACCAGTACTTTTCTTTAAAAATGGTCATGGAGAAGAGCATTAAATTGTACATTCATTTTAAGCTTCATAATGTTTTAAAAACCATTTGAACAGTCCCAGGTCTGGAACATTATTAAATACTAAACTATGCCAGCAGAAGAATCACTACTATTATGAGGGCTTTATCAAATGGTACAGGTTGTACAATCAAAGTAAATTTAAATTTAATGGCTCTATGTTTTTAAGGGGTTTTCASGAGAAGAAGTTGGGCACACAAGTTCTGATGATGAAGAGAATATTCCTCCACTAATAAGCCTTCTCAYCTTTTTTAAGTGAAATATTTTCCTTCAAATAACTTTTTAACATAAAAGTCACCTTCTAAGATTTGTTTTTTATGAGTCTGTATATATATATATATATACACATACATATATATATATATACACACACATATAGATTTATATATATCTCCATTACATAATATTAACGAGAATGTGGAAATTTCAATATCTAAAACTTCCTACTTACTAGATGGGGAACTGAAAATGGCAAATACATGAGTTAATATACAGCTAATGTAACCTTCTTAGACATGATCATTTATATTTTTCTAGGTCATCAATCCTTCCTAAGAGTAAGCGTAAACGTAAATGTTACCTTTAAAGAGCAAGGAATTCTACCAATTTCAGATTAAATCTTTATACTACTGATGTCGGTAAAAAAAAAAAATCATTCTTAATTTCTAAAATGAAGCAGCCAAATTATTCTACATATAAACATTGCCAGCTTTTATTAGTTTTATTGTAAATAATAGAGGTTAAATAAGCTTTTTTTAACCTCTAGTGTATCTCATTATTTTTTCCAGTCTAAAAGTGTCTCTATTTGCTAATGAAGTAAATATTCACTAAATACTAAGTAAATAGAGCACTGATCTTGTAGAAAATAAAATGTTGTATTTTGATATTTCCTGAAGAAATATGATAATTGACAACTGTGTATTTTTCTATATAAAAAGCAGTAACGCAGTTATTATATCTCTTTTTTTTGGCATCTACATATTTTCTCTTTATGAAGCTAAACAGAAGGCTGAAGAAGATACAACATTCTTGCTATTATGACATCCTAAGAAAGAAAACAAAAAATAAGTGTAAGAATATGCAAATRAGGGTTAAGAAAGATTTGAGAAAATAGAAAGCTATAGCACTGATCATTTACCAAACTCATTATACTATAAAAATATAGATACAAAGCTCTAATTTTCTGCTGAATTCTAATCAACTCAACACAATGTACAATTTAAATCTCTTAAAACTGAAACATAGAGCAGGCAGCTGTTGAATGACCACATCGAAGATACGAGCTAAAGTGAATCAAATAAATCRAAATCAGAGTTGTTTGTCCTATATTTATGATAGACACCATTTACAACTAGAAGCTTTAATAAGCTGATTAACTAACACATTGTTGTAACTCCTAACCTTTTATTTCTTCTGCAAYGGCATGCTGATGTTTCAATGGCAACCGAAATAACTTCCCTGAAAAATCTGAAAATATACAGATTTCTTCACCAGTCAGAATGTCACTTGCATGTTCCAGGAGAGGAACAGAATATTAAATCTTTAGGCCAAAATCAAATTTTTGGTCCAAGATGCCTGAATKTTTGAATGGAGAGTGATGACCTTGAGTTGCACATCTGGGTACAGGAAACTCGTATCGTTCAGAACTCAGCAGTTATCTGCTCCTCACACTGAGGTAATTTTTAAGTAAGTCTACTTAAGCTTAAATGTTTATGCCTTCCAGCCAGCCTTGGGCAAAAACATACCATGAAGATTTTACAGGAAGTGAAACAGTGAAACTAGAGATCAGAGTACATAACTTCTTTTATTAAAATTTTTCTTTGTTTACTTTGTGAGAAGATCCCCATTGGGATGGCAACATTTCCGTTTTGCCTGTGTTAGAGAAACTAAACAGAGTGAAACATCAGCATGATTGTTTGATACATCCAGTTCCCACAGACTGAAAAGCTGTTTCTGTTCCTAATCCCTGTCATTTACTATCACTCTGCAACATCAGTCAGCTGGGAACAGCAGGCAGAATCAGCACAACGGCTACGATACAGCTTCCCAGCCCATCCACCGCAGACTTCGGTCTACATCTGAAACCCCTAAAATATGTATGTAACAGGAAGTCGAATGAAAGAAATAGGCTGTGCTGACAGAGGCCTTTGAGGAAATGTTAATGTGCGTCTCAATACTGTTGGTTAGAGTGAAACTTCTGTGGCAAAGTTGTAAAGTGCAAACCATGCTAAAAACAAATGTATTCACACAGAGCAAAAGTATTCTAAAATATGTGAAACAGAGATGCTTCCAGACTTGGAGTTTAGCTCACAGCACGTCTTTTCCAGGTCCTATCCAAACACTGCCAGTTCTATAGTCTTTTATATATATATATATATATATATACACACATATATATACACACACACACACACACACGTATATATGTATGTATGTATGTATGTATATGTATATATATGTGTGTGTGCGTATACAATTTATTTGTATTTCAATTTATACTTTACATTGATAGGGTAGGTCCTGGAGTCTCAGTGAATAACATGGACAAAATCACAAAATCACTTTCCCATTTACTGTTAAAAGAGATTAATGAAAGAGAATGAAATTACTTCAGACTGACCTTTTTTCTTGCAACTGCAATGTAGAGATGGTGACAGAAACCTTTCCTATTCTTTCACTAATTGAGGGTCTTGATGAAGCTGCAGAAGTGCAATGCCATTTTGCATTGATGCTTGCATTGGTGCACACTCAATTGCTGAGTAGTTTTCTTACTAACTCTCTTGTCTTTGTTCTCACATGAGACAGAGTCCATGTATTTATTAAATACTTAATAAAATTAAGGCCCTAAAGCTGTAAAACTGAGGGAACAGAAGAAAATAACATGTCCATAAATAAAAATTTAGCGTTTAGGTGAACTCTGCTTGGTAACTTCAGGGGCCATCTATGTTCACTTTGTTTTTATAACCTAGAATACTAGGACAGATTTCTTAGCTTACCATATTTGGGTAATTTATGTAAGTGGCTATTTACAGAGATACAGAATTTGTACACAGAAGAATTTACTTCCAAATTGGATGGTTTTCTGTCATAGTTCATCCAAACAGAGGCTTATTCTTGGTCTGACTTAAGTTACAAGAGTCACTAATCTTTATAATTCTTTATAATAAGAGAGGAGGCTTTTCTGCCAAAAACCCTGTAAAGTGTCTGCTCTGTGAAGGGGAGATCTGCAGGGACTGCTTTGGGGCTTACCAATTCTGCAAAAGTAGGATTACACATTTTGCCAAAGCAGAGGACATGTTCTATTGCASAGTTTAATTCTGCTCTCATTTTTACTTGTACAAATCCAAGAAAATTAGTGAAAATGGAACTCAGATAGAATTATCTTATAAGGRATTCTTTCTATGGTTACTGTAAGTATCACTTGAGACCATATGTGGATGTCCTCATTCYGAACACATTCAGTTAACAAAGGTTCTGAACCATTTTCTCATCATAAGAAAAACAAAAATAAAACCAACAACTTCAGTAGAAGACATAAAATTTCTTTTCTTTTTCACTTTGAGGAGGTGTTTATTTCAAATCTTGACCAAGGACTTACATGAATTAGTGTATATATTAAAAGCTAACCATTCACTAYATCTGAAGAATAATTACTGATTTTGGAGCTGAATTTTTCTTAAATAAGTCGATCATCAAAAGCAAATTCTAATGTAGGTGAAAGATATGCAGAGAGGCAGGTAATGCCTTCATGGTATTTCATTTGAATGTTGTTAGCAATGCTTATTCTGAGCTGCAGCAAGTCCTTGGTTTTAACACTGAACACTGCAGATGGGTCACATGCAATACATGCCATTTTACACTTAATTTTATTCCACTGAATTTCATTTGAAATTTGGTGTCTGTTCTCTTCCTTGGATTGCTGTGAAGAAGTTATAACTTTACTGAAGTTCAAAGTTACACTTCATAAAGAAAAGAAAGTTAGACTTATTCTTTGTTATAGCTGCAAAGCAGCAACACAAGGAAAAGAAACTTATACAAGATTTTATTTTGCTTTTCCCTGCGGTAACCTATAGGGTTTTTTTATTTTAAAACAATTTCTGTATGATGGAGTTCAACTCTAAGTTCAGCTTCAAGCTGTGTATTCTAGTGCAATTCCAATACTGCTGGCACTTCTGGAAAGAAGCCCAGGTGGGTTTAAGCACGATATATAGTAAAAAAGTAATTTGCCTTGAACACTGTATGAGATCAAGTATTGTTTGTCTTCACAAAAAATTAATATTTATACAGTAGTCTTTATTTATCTTTCCAATTTTATTATACACAGATACAGAACTATGAATTCTTGACTAAGACAGAACTGACCTTCTGATACATGGGTAAAAGCCTATTGTATTTGTAGATATGTAATTTTCTCCCTTTCCACCAAAAAATTTGACATTACTCTATATTTGAATGCAAATATTCTGTTATCTAGTGTATCACTTAAAGAAACAGATTTCCTTCATAAGCACTCTCTTTTGTGCCCATGGTTCAGTCATACTATTTTCTCTTTTCTATTAAAAACAGTGCTTTCTAATAAAACAGCTATAAAAAGCAAACATGCTATTATAACCTGTGTAAAATAACTTGTCTTTTTTTTTCTATTTTGAGGATTGTTTCACTACAAAAATAGCTAATAGCTTTAAAAAGAGAAAATGTTCGTGTCTAACCCCTCGGATCCTGCAAACAGACGTGATAGGTTATCATCCATCATTATACAACATACTTTTTTTTTTAATAATCTGTTTACTATATTTTGTTTTGCAAAGACAATGTGTAAATGTATCTTGCATTATATTTCAAACCCATTTCGGGGTTTGAAATACATCAGGTAAGTAGGACAGTTGTAGAGAAAAGCACTCAGTAGAAGTGAAGGGAGAAATTTTGTTAGATCTTTTTGTTCCTTAGTGTGTCTCAATACCTGAAGACATRTATTTCAGTTTCAGAGTAATGCTCTACAAATCCAAAGTACATGAAGACTTTATACTCYCTTGACTGACTGGTAAACAGGAGACAGAGGCTGGAATCCAGTTGCCTAAACATGGATATCTAGTAGCACCTAGATTCCCTAAGATGTCTAAGTCTTCTGTATGATCCTAGCAGWTATGACATGGGATCCAAGGGACATGACAACTTTCTGAAGTTTAGTTGGCAGCCAGCCTAAAGTGAACTAGATGTATATATTTACAGAAATAAATACGATACAGAAAGTAAAATATTATTTCTTTTTCACGCCCTACTTTAGCATTTTTGAAACAAGGAGCTTGGTAAAAAAAGCARAACAAGCAAACACGCAAACAAATCCGAATAAGGATAATGTGCTGCCACTCTCCTTATTAACCTTCCACACCTTTCCCTGACAAGCATCATGGAAAGCTTGTCAATGTGTATCAAACAGTAAAATGATTACAGTAAAAAAATTCTCGCTATTTTGTGTACCAGGAGGCTTCCTCTTACCCTACAATTTTTGTTTATGTTATCTCTTATCAAGGCAAAGATCCTGGCACTACTCTTAGGGAGGCTTATATGACCCAATGAAGCTAATAAAAGTTGTGCAAACCTGGAGACAAAATTTGGCTCTAGATTAGAAATTTCCTTAGGGCAGGAAGCTATATTTTTAGTGATTCAGAAAGGACTGGCGTTTTGTGTATGGTTTGCATGAATAAATGATTTTGTTTAATTTTTACATTTGTCATTGGGAGCACTGCAAAGTATGCATAGCAAAACTTACAAGGTGATTAAAACCAATAATTCTGTCATATTCTGTCATGACCATTTGAAATGACTAGCAAAAATATACACAATGAAACAGAAGCTTGTGGCCATTTCTGTGTAGGAAGTAGGTTAAACTTTTAGATAATACAATAATAGATATATTGGGGGATGCAAGCAGATAGATAGATAATAAGTTAATAATAGAATTGTCATGCTTAAAAATTAAAAATATTACGACTTCTTGATTAGCATACATCTTTTTTTAACACTTAAAAGACAGGAAAAATGACTGTTCATCTAAAATCATAAATATGTATAAATCTTCAAATTATGAATAAGAAGCCCTCAGCATGGTGTATTTTCTTACTYTGAATTCATATTCTGTAACTTTATGAGTAAATTCTAAAATAAATTTTAATAGGCACTGTATTACAATTTATACACAAGAGTATTGCTAACAAGATAAAAGATTCTTGCACTGTAATTCCTATAAATTTGAAAACATACTGTATTTTCTGTGCTGCTACASTTCTCTGTCCTTTGATACAACTTCCACCAAATGACCAAAATACTTTGTAAATCAATTTACGTGTACTTAATTTTTTAATTGTAGTCTTGCTGTAAAATAACTTGCTTAATGTTCTGTTATACTTGGTGAGTTTAGGACTGAAAGTGTACATTTGTGATAATGATGTAGAAAAGATGCATCCAAGCTCTGTAAGTCGTGCTTTGATTGCCTTACGTGCAACAGTCACTACTTATCAGACAGTTCAGTCTCAGCAGATGCACTGTTCTGCTGCTATTGTTTATACTTCTTGTGCCTTGTTTATTCCTTTTGCCTAAGGAATTTAATTTGGAATATGCTGTTGCTGTTTAAATAGGTTGTTCAAAAAGATCCACATCAGAGTTTTACATTAGTTGGGAGAGGAATGTCTATGGGTTTGAAAAGTAGATTACAAGCACTTAGAGTTATTTTTCCACTCTGTAGTTGACCTTGTGACCTGTCACAGTACTCCCTACATGCCAGTCTACTTTTAAGAACTTCTCTGTGTATAGGGCACAGTTCTGACTGGATGACTAATCAGTGTGTGTGGCTAAAAATGTGAGTTTTGACTCTAGCACTGGAGTTGTTAATAATGAAACTAGACAAAGTAGCTATAAGAGTCAACAACAGMTGACCTTAGTGGAATGGAAACCCTTGCAAGAGTGGCATCAACGTGGCCATTTTGTGATGCTGGTCAAATTACATAAATTTGTTCAGCAGTTATTATACTAAAATTTTCAGWGGTTGTCATTAACAAAAAGGATGCAATTTATTGCATCAACAATATGGCTACAGCCTTGAACAACGGGAACGTTAGCAGTCATAAATTGTACATAAAACACAGCTCCCCTCAACATAGCCCACAGAGTAGCTGAGAGCTGTTTCACATCTGCAAACTGCCAGAAGGACGAGACAAACAGAAGTGTGTTGTAAATGCTAGGGATCACTATAATCCTTTCCTATAAGTGCAGCAATCATGGGCTGTATTGACAGRTGTAATCAAACCACAATCAAGTGAAGGAGGAAATAATTTCATCAAAGTAGAGTGCATAGTAAAAAATGCYAGTGAGAGTACAGTGTCCTGGAGAATGAGACTGATCGTTCATGAATTCATCCAGTTCTCTGTTCCCTGACGACAAAAGTRCTTTGCAATGAGAGAGTCACTGGAGTCTGGTCTAAGACAGACTGCCTACTTCCTTAATAAGTAAGTCAGATTTCAGAGTAATTCAGTCAAAAATCAATCTTTACCTATTATGATCAATGACGAAAGTCCAACAATGGTCAGAGCATTTATTTGCAACCTGTTTTTATTTTATTTCTTTTATATCCCCATTGAAAGCCCCCATGTTTCATATAATTAAAAAAATCACTRTCAATATCAGATTTGACAGAAGATTGTCTGATATCTGCAAGAATAATATGAACACAGAAAACGCCTAGTAGTACTAGGCTTTCTAGTTGCAAGGTAGGGACAGAGAAAGGCAGTTCTGCTTGTACTGAGAAACTTGGAGGCCCAGGGAACAAAGCAGCAATTAATAACAATGCTTATAGTATCTTAACAGCCAGTTCCTGAGAATAAATTCTGGTTCTGGGGCCAATATATGAAGGTCCACTTAACATGCTTTCTCCTGACAACCCTCTGTGTCTACCCCATAGGTCTTTCTAGCACACATCAGGCTTACCATCCATCTGCTTTTCACACAACTGGTGTTGCAAAGTAGAGTGACATCAAGTGKCTCTCCTATAACTGTTTTCTCCTTTAGAGATGTATGGATCCCATAATTAGTCACTTCATGTAAGCTCACAATGACCGTGTTTTCCACAGATCCAGGTTCTTCTAACATAGGTAGTCTACTACCTCCTTTCCCAAAGAGCCTGTGAATTTTGACTGAAGTTTTCAGCGTTGTGATTCAGTTCAACCATCCTGGCCCTCACCATGCAACAGATAGTGTACAACCAAAGATCACAAACACCCTTTGACCAGACCCTCACAACAAACTACTCATCTGGTTGGCTAGGAGACTTTCAGGAACAGTCTGATATTRCTACTTGGAACAATGTATGAAAATGACAATGACCCATTTCACCCGGTTTGGTCTCAGAACTGTGCCTTCTGGAATCATTCTGGCCTGCCAGGCCACGGCAGCAGCACAACCTCATCCAAGCTGTGTACAGAGTTCCAGCTTGTGTCCACTCACTCAGCTGCRGAGTCAGCTCGGCCTCATAAACACAGCTTATACTTGCATGGCTATAACTCTGATTATTTTAGCCATTAGCTATTCCAGATAGATTTCACAACCATCAGCATATAGGATTGCTATCCACACAGCAGAAAAAGACATTGTCTTCATTTCTTTCAGTGTCTTCTGCCCTCCCCAGTGGAAGAGTTATTTTCTTATAATTTATATAGGAGAAGAGGCTGGAGATTAAATAGAACTGTGTTTTTTTTTTTTTTTTTTTTTCCCCAATCAGTCCTTTCCCTAATGAAGAATAGGGGGGAAAAATGTTGCTTTCTTTTCCTCTTGGACTTGAAACTTTCCAGAAAAAAAGCCAATAGTTTCCTCAGGTTTCCTTCTCCCTTTCTCCAATCCAGAAATAGGGATCTCATATTCTTTTGTTCTTGTAAGTTCAGCTCCTGTTTTGACTCAATAAGTTTGTATCGGGTTCTGCAAGGCTACCCGCAAAGACCAAAAGAAGCCCCTATTAAGCCTTACAGTCAAGCTTTTGTAAGAGGTAGCTAGTACTTTTCTTAACACTGTTCCTTTTACTTGCAGTCTCCCCTTCAGACCTAGACCTTTAAAGATTCTTACACTTCTATACTTTATTTCTTCCTGGGCACTGCCCATCTGCCCCCATATCTATAGCATATGTGGGAGAAAAAGGTCTTGAATAGGCYAATCAGTTCCCTCTGAGGAAAAAGAATGCATAACACCTGCTGGTTAGGGTATATCAAAGCAGGAAATATAAACCAGGAAGTAAAAACCACACTAGAAAAAAATATGTGAACAAACCAACCTTATATCTACAAATAAGCTAATATGGTTATTAAAAACCAAATGGGAAAAAAACATGTGGCCATACTGGTTTCCCTTCCCATCACCCCTTAAAAGGGTAAGTTAATATACAGTTAAAAATATATAAAAACAAGAACAACACATGGTAATTCAGCCTGGAAATAGACTGGGGGAGGAGGGAAGAAAAACGAAAAAGTACATGAGGCATCAACATCATGTGGCYGTGGTTATGCTGGAGCCATATATCTCTGACATGACTAACAACTGACTTAGGTGCTTTGGTGATGTAGAGCCTGGAGGACTTCAGAGAAGCATCTAATGGGATTCAGGCCTGAAATTATTCCTCTTTCTCTTCCTGCATTTTCATACCAGCTGCTTGTATTTACATCCTTTTGGTGTTCTGACATAACTTCTTCAGGAAGCAAGGGTTTGTATCTGACTGTGCGGTAGGTTTAAGAAAAAGAATCTGAGAATCTGTCAGTTCAAACACACTGTCATCCCAAAGTAGTTAATTACCTTTGTGTTTGGCCTCAGTCTGCAGCCAGCTTTTAGTCACATGCAKCCTATTCAGAGGTGTGTGTGATGTGTATGTTTAATGTTCAGAGTGACAGCATGGCTGAGAGGAGAACACATGCCAGTCGAGGCAGAGCAATGACTCAGCACAGGGATGGGAAGAGTTTTATCCTTCATTGGTGTGAAAAGTTATTTACTGTTCAGTTAAGAACAGATGACCACAAAGTCTAACAAAGAAAATTTACATCTATAGGGAAGTAACAGACCTTATTTTTAATTAAAAAGAATGGACGGGCTGTCTCCTGAATAAAGAAAATAGTATAGGTTGAATCTACGTGAACCTATGAACCTATAGAAGTCTTCAAAGAGGAGATTTGTTATCGGAGCCACCCAGCTTGGAGGCAAAGACAGAGAACTGGAAGATCAAGAATGTGCTCAGAGACGTGCTCTGGAGGGTGCTTTTTAATGGAGTATCTTTGAAGGATCTTCTCTTGAAGGAGTTCTTTGATAGAGGAATCCAAAGTGGCTCTCTCTAATAGCTATGGCCTGAGGTGTAACACATAAAAGCCAAGACTTAGACTGACACCTAGTCTGAAGGGAATACAAGTCAACTGGACATCAATGACTTTTCTGATGTAACTTCAGTGAAAGTAGTTTAAGCATAGGGTCTTTTTCCTTTTTTCTCTCATATCTTCATCTGCGTCTTTCATAGACATTTGCAACTGTCTGTTTTGATGTTATGAATAAAATACATTCAGACCAGGGTTTTCTCCTGTGTGAATTGCTCTGGATGCAAATTACAGCTACAAGAATTCAGTTCTAGTTACCCATGTGTATTCAGAAGTGTCCTTTTTAAAACCACTTCCCTGTTGAAGTAGGAAAAACTCTAGAAGTTTGCTCAGTCCTTTTCTACCATTTGAACTGCTCTCCTTCAACAGTCAGACAAAAGCAGTAATGTGGGCATAAAGTGGGAAAGGGTTTTAAACTGGGTGCTAAATAGAGGAAGCAAACTTGTGGCGACCTAACCTAGAACACTGATTTGGATTAACCAAATTAACTCAAACTGAGTAACAAGACAGACCTAGTCCTTTTTGCTGCACAATTCCAGCCTTAACTAGGAGCAGATGCAGCTGCCAAAAAGTCTCAAACAGTCCCAAAACAGTATTTACACCTTCTATGCACTGTGATTGCAAGTTCATGCTTTGATATCCCCAGGGTTTCAGAGTGTTGACATCTTGGCAAGTGATTTACAAATGACATGACAACGTATTTTTTTAAATGTCCACACAAGCGTTAAAAAGGTACAGTTACACCAAAACTGCCACTAAACTCAGTAATATTTTATTTTCTTTTTCTTTTTATTCACTGCTAATGATCAAGACATATGTATATCTTAACAGGAATTTTCTTCTTCCTGAACAGCCTGATCCTTCCAACCGACCTCAGCCTGCACTGGTGATTGTATCGGTCCCATCGGTATCTCAGTTTGAGTAATGACTACTAGTTGCTAATTTAAAATTCTTCCTAAAGTGGATCGTAAAACTTTGTCATGCCTTGAGATGGAGATATTTTGTTTTTATTCCAAGTACTCTTTTTTGATTATTTAATCAAATACATTAATTTCTTATTTTTGTGCTCATAAGTGATACAATGCCAATTGAATAGCCACACTTAACTGTGCATGTATGAGGGCTAGGTAAGGAAAGATGGAAAAGTTGTCAGTTTTGTATCTGAATTACTTTCTCATCTCTAATATAATCTACTAGAGTGCATTAGATTATATAGTACATTCTCAACTACATATGAGTAYAGAAGACAAGATTCTCAGCTCATTTGAGAGAGGGAGAAAACAATGAAAGTCCTAATGAAGTATGTAAGTTTATGAAAACCAAGGTGTTTTTTTTTCCTTTGGATGAATTTGTTATTCATCTACTTTAGCATATTTAATATTTTATATATTTTTACTAGACTGCTTGACATTTACATTTTGAGGAATAAATATTTAATAAATATTTCTAAAAATCTATATTGATTTATTAAAAGCTATTTTTTCCATTGAAAACATGAAAAAATAGAATCTTTTTCATTTTGTTTTCAGCTCAAGAGCTAATATCTACTTAAGACTTATTAAGATTACCATTAAAATATTTTTGCAATTAATTAAAGTCGAATGGTAAAGGTTATTCTAATCATATGTTGCCACTAATTTTTTTTGTGTATAAAAGCAGATTTAGCACTGTGCCCTGTCATAAGCTCACATTCAAATTATATTCTTCAATAGACCAGCTTTAAGGGCATAGTATGGTCCATAGACATTTAGGATTCATTTTTTATAATTAAACATGTAATTTATGCAGACAACAGAATAGTGAACATAACATCAAAAAAAGATAAAGAATGACAGTGTGAGAGCTAAGAATTATAGTAATTTGCAAATTGCTCACAGAACTGTATTGTTTTGACTAAACTGCTACCCATAATTGAGCGTGCAACTGAAGTTTTGAAATGACAAGTCTATTGAACATGCTTTTGCCTAAAAATTTGAATATGAAGAAGGATTCTGCAGAAGCAGTAAATGGCAAAGAGGGAATTGMTATATTGTAGGCAGTGATGCCTACATGCCTTAGATGAGCACAATGAATAAAATAATCTGCAGTTCTCTTATATTTTGCAAAACTTTGGTGTGTAGAGTTCAAAATTTGTATGCCCCTGGTAAATATAATGCAAGGATCAATTCTAAATGTATAGACTAACATAAGAGAAAAAGGAAGATAGACATTATCTGTTCAGTGTAACTTCTCAGTTCTCACTTTAACATCTAGAGGGTGACAGTCTGTGTGAATGTTGTCTGGTGAATATCTGTGTTTATAGGACTGGTAGAGATTATTAACTTTTATTAAATATCAAATGCACTTGTTTCCGAAATTTAGACATTGAAATGTTAGTTCTTAATAAATAGAGAGTAAAGTATTGCTTCAATAGTTTCCAAAAGCAGCTGAGTTTATACTAGCTAATTATAGATACAAATTTAAGAGCTTGGATGAATTTTTAATATAAGATTATAGTTAAGATTAATATCATAATTTTATGAGTCATGTTTCTCAGTCTACCCTACCTCTCAGTCATGTTTCTTTTTCTGAATGGGAAGAAACCTTGAAAATAATTGCATGCATTTTTGCAAGCATTTAGATGTGTTAGGATAATAAGAGAAACCAACATCGTCATTATACTAACAATAGGACCACAAGCTAAGATAAAATATCTTATCTTATCTTTGGTCTTTACTGCTAATTACATATTCATTACTATCAGCACAATATTTATCTTGCACTTGAAAAAAATAGTTGCTTTCACAGTGTATAAGAAGCTATTTTGTTATTTTTTCAGTCAAGCTACCCATCCGAAGGCAAATTTCCCACTAAGTGTGTGCTCCTTCCTGTTATTCCACCTTGGAGTGCTTTTCTTGGCTCTCTTTTATCCTGAATTCATGTTTCATAGGAGGCATTTCAGCTTTTTTTAGCTCTGACTGAAAGGAAGTTGAAATTGTAAGAAATTGATCGACTGGAAAAAGACTACTTCTGTTTATCAGATTTATGTCTCACTTGCCTTACTTCTGATCTATTCTTTTTGCACTCGATAGATACACCTGGGGAAAAAAAAAAAAAAAAAAAGCAGACAAATGAAAAAAAGATGGCCCAGTGCAGCCCTTGCTTCCCTCAATACCTCTATACCTTCTTCCTCTTGCTCTCAGTGTTGCCTCCAGTGCTGCTTTTGTGCCTCAGGCATAAATATTTGTAAACTCATCCCTGGTACAAACCAAATGGCAGAACAAAGCCCCTACGACAGTTGTTCAGTGCACCAGGACCTGCATGCCAACCCTCCAGCATAATTTTTAACCACCACATCTCTCCTTCCAAATCATTTTTCAATGATTGCCATTAGAAGTAACAGTTACGATATACCTAATCTATAAACTGAGTTGAGTAGGCTATTTCAAGGTCTTTTCTGCCTGGGGCACCTTTATCCAATGGTAAACACAATCTCTAAAGCAGAATAATTAGTGTATCATAATCTGGCAGGGGATTACTGCTGTGACCTGGAGGCATAAAGCAATTCAGTGAAACACAAAGAAATATTTTAATTCCTTTTCATATTCTGTAGAAGAACTGGAAATGCCTGCTGAACTGTAGCAATGCATCTAAATGGCACTTGCATAAATCCTCTTTAGAGATGCCTGAATGGTGTAAAAGTAACCTGAAAATATCCTTAGATATCTCCTTGTACAATGACTCTTCCAACACCACAGGTATTTTAGAGGATAAAGTCATAACAGGTTTGCACAGACAAATCTTAAGTTTCCAAACAGCTTTAAGCTTTCACCAGRGCGCTTCAGCATGGGGGCTGGGGGTCCCATGGCTGGGCAGGAGCCGGGCCGTGGCAAGGCTGGAGTCAGCACCACTGCACCGTCGGTGTCACAGGGCAGCAACTGATGGCCTCAGGTTGGGCTGAGATGGAGCTGGGGAGGGGACAGTGAGGACATATTTAATATTTCAGTAAACCCTACTCTTAGAAGTATCTACAAAAAGAAGAACAGAAAAAATAACCCACAGAATTTCCTCCTCCTCAATTTTTTGGCTATGAGATCATTTTTGCGGTCTGTTGGCATGAGAGATACAAAATAATAATAATACCTTTTTACTCCTGTATGTGCTACAAAGGCAAAGTGGCTAAATAGAAATAGATTAGATGCTACTCTATCTTTTTGTTTCATCAGTAATTTATTAAATTCTAATCTGAAAATCCTGTTTTTTCTTTGAATGAGAGGAACTTCGCTCATATGTAGTCATTAGACAGTGAAGCAATGTACAAAGGAAAGCAATTTTAAACAGTTCTTACTCCTCATGTACAAGGTGTACTCTTAAATGGCTGATCTGGGGACAGGTTTAGCTCAGCTGGTGAGAGCGTGGTGCTGCTAATGCCAAGGTCATAGGTTCAACCCCTGTACGGGGCTATGCTGAGGGTTGGACTARATGACCTCCAAAGGTCCCTTCCAACCTTACCGTTCTATGATAATGTAAAATTGAGAATAAAGGCAGTCTCGTAAGCAAGTATTTATGCATTTGAATCTCCTCAGATCCACAATGGTAAGTGTACTCTAGCCCCAACCTACTGGATAGGAGAGGTCCCATGTACAGAAAAGAGGTTTCTCTATTTCTGTTTATTTCTTTTTCCTCTTTCTTTTCAGAAGTGACTGACTGCAGGAAGGCACCATTATAACAGGAGATACCGTAATGCTTTGTGGAACAATCTATTTATGAATTGAACTGCCTGATTCTTCTTGAATTTTATTATTTTTTCAAGTAAAACATAGAATCATCCAAAAATAAACACATATAAATTTTCCACTTAACATCCATGACAGACAGAGCTAGAAAAGAAATCATAGTGGATGACCTGAATTGTCCTGAGAGATCATTCTGCTTATAATGCTGCTTATAACGGTCATTGATCTATAATTACTATAAGTTGTTCCTAATTACCATTAAGTAGCAGATACAACACATACTTCTTTTCCTACAAAGACCAGACTATCCTTGTTCAGAGTTTTGTCATGGAGGAATAATGATGGTAAGTACATCTTTAAACTTGAGGAACCACAGGACCCATGCAGAATTGGGTGTTTCTTTCAAAGAAACAAAYTATATGCACCAAAGACTAACTCTTGTTCTTCTCGTCCAAAAGCAGCATGCTGGGCCCAGCCACTGATAGTGCTGGGCTAAAGGAGGACAGGGCAGGTCTGAAGAAAAAAGAAAGATACACCCCAAAAAGAGATATTAAGTTGAAGACAGCTTTCAGTACATAGGGGCAACTAAACTTATGGATGTGTTTGGACAGCAGGCTAAACAAAAAGCTAGCTGTGCTTTTGCTTTCTCCACACTGAAAGTAGGCAAATGGGTCTGCACCTCTTTGTTCAACACGTGYTTTCCCCAATAGGAGAGCATTCTGGCACAGCTCCATTACCTGCCACATTAGCCATCTGAGGCTTTCAAAGTGGGGAAGAGAGAGCAATGGTAGCTTCTGAGTTTCCAGTGTAGTCCAAGTCCTAGCACACCAGAAAGAGACCCAGTCCTTCTAAGACCCATTCACTCAGACAAGGAAACCCTCCTGGGCAYCTGTGACCCTTGGTGGCAGAAAAGAAGTAAGATTTGCTTCCATATGGCACACAGGTTGTCATATACACAGCTCCAACACATTATTTTACCTTGTATCTTTTATATCTTCGTTTTTTATTATAAATTCATAACACTAGAGCAATTACATAAATACCTGTGATAAATCTCAGCAAAGCAGGTATTGTGAGAGCATTAATCAAGAAGAGGTAGTGCAACAGGCACTTTTTGTTCTATTTGGCAACTGGGAAACTACAAACATTTTTCTGACAGATATTATGACATGTAACCACTAATGACTAAAATTTGATGCAGTGGAAATCTGTGGCTGGAGCAACAGCTCTGAGAAAGAATTGGAGATCYTTTGGATAAGATTGGAAATAACAATGATTTCCAAGATAAGGTGGCTTATAGTATTTCATATTGGCCAAATGTCTGCACGCATGTCATTCTTGGAGCCTATTCAGTGTCTGCTGGGATACTTTGCACTGCTGGGACTCATYCTCTAGAGACAACTAAGCATTTCATATGGCATCCTCTATTGGGCAAATACCAAATCAGTATTTAAATAAAGTATTATGTTAGCACTAGCACAGCATAAATACTACAGTCTACCTTCTTCCAATTGCTGTATTTTTTCAGTCACAATCCCTAGAGGACTTATATTTAAACAGATGCTAATCTTCCATCTGACACAAAATATAGGTGTTGACTCTGTACATGATACACAGTTAAGTTTAAGCAGTTCATTTAAGCATTTTGTTCTATAGTCTACAAGAAAGGACTATAAAATTTGACATGATATCTCTGATAACCACATATTACCAATTGCAACAAAACTTGATAAAATGTATTTTCACAGAAAATACTGAAATGAATAAAAGACGATATCAGTTCTTGTAAATAGTAAATGGATAAAAACGTCCCAAATCTATGATCCTATTACCAGATCCAACATTTATAAAAAAATGGTCTGGCAAATTTATTTACAGTTAGCTAAAGAAAGTACAGCTACTCTGGACCCTTTCTATAATACTGCCTATTGGAGAACAGTAAATAATTTACAAGCATATTATTTGTCAAACATCTATTTGACATACTTCTCAAACAGAGTTTTCTTGGCGCATTTTGTTTGYGTACCGTGCTCTGCTCTGTTCATGAATGTTCTGATATCAAAAAGCAATAAACCAAACCTAAACAAAATAAGCAACAAACAAAAAACAAAAAAAAAGTATTTATCACACAGGGTTCTCATCAGCCCACTACTGGCATGATGGCTCAAGAGCATTGGAGGGAATGAGGGTGAAAGGCACCCTGTTTGTTTGGCACCCAACTCATACATTCAAGATTGCTTTAATGACATCTTCATCCCACTCGTGGTAGAATAGACTGCCAGCTGGCATATACACATAGTGCACTGAAAAACCACAGCAAGTAGAGTGTGGTGGGCCCAAGAGGGTTAATTGGCTCAAGCGCAGTGCCATAGTGTTGAAGGATATCTGGCTTTAGTTCTGTTATTAATACAATACCTGTAATTTTCAATACTTTATGACACCCCATTGCATGTTTTAGAAATGTTCTTATAATACTTATAGTCCATTCATCTTGCTCTTCAATAATTAATGTTTATTTTCTAAAAAGATAGATTTTTACTTTGGAAATTTTGCTTTAATAATGTTCATGATCTCTTATKCTGAATATTTTGGTTGGTATTCGATCTTAAATAACCTTGGCTAAGATGCCTGTTGCATGAGGAGCTAATATAACTTTGAGAAGATATTSAGAAAATGGAGACAGATTCTTGAACTTGCAGTTGCAGCTACAGCTAAAATATATGATGTTGTCTAATGTCAGGTGACAACATTAGAGACTAGGTGACAATATTTTCTGACAGCCTGCACAACATCTGGGAATCATTGAAACATGATGTACTTCTTGCTCCTCATCTGTTTCCCTGACTCCTTTCTCAAGACATGGGCGTGAGTCAGGGTCCTTTATCAAAATCTCTCTCAGATGTTATGTTGAAGGCACTCTCTGGACTTTGGAAAGGATAACCCAATAGGTTCAATCAAGAATTTGTGGTTAGGCTTACCTAAAAGAAAATTTTCTTTAACTATTAAGAGCATGGTTGTTTTCTAACATTATTTCCTGTTGGTCAAATTCTTCTGGCAAATATAAATCTTTCCACTGTGTTGTGAAGAGTTCAGAGTACTTCCATGCTGAGCTTTTGTGAACTGGGTTGGTTGTTCCTAGTGTGAGAGAAATTCTTTTCTTATGGAGATAAGTGGAAATGTTGAGGAACCCTACTGAAATCAGTGGGACTACTGTACTGAAATAAAAAACAGAGTCAGATCTATAAATTGCTGCTCTGGCAATTCATTGCTTTTATCTTTTATAATTTGTTTCCTTGTGAAACCAACATTTCATAGTCTTCAGAATAATAAACCTCACAGAAYGTCACTTTCTTGTACTTGATGGGATTAATATTTTATATTGTCATAGAATTACACTGAATTATCTACCCTCCCCTGTTAAATAAAAAGGTACACATGACACCATTTTCTAAGTTTTGGGGGAAGGGGGGGAGGTCTACCTTGTTCTTTTTGTATATAAGTGCCAGAATATAGTGCAAAATATAAGATGATCCCTACTATTTATGTACACTTGAGAGAATCACTTTTGCACATATATAAACAAGAAAAAAATCAATCTTCCAATTATATTGCAACCAAATTATATAGCATGCTTAGTGAGACTAAGTTGARAATACAACAGACGAAATGAAGAAGGAATGAAACTGTATTCAGACAGAAGAAGAGGTAGGRTGGGAAAAGATTCTGGTAAGTTATATGGTTGGCAGTGTCGTTCACACGTTGATAGAAGAAAATATTGAATAATTCTAGACTGTTCTGCATTTTCTTATGATATCATCAATAAGAAGGGAATAAYTGTTCTTGAAAGACAGGACTGAGCCCAGAGAGTTCCCGCTAGTCAAAATGTAAAACTGGAAGCTGGAATCTGTAGAATTAGCAGAGTCTGAGTCTGTTGAATTTAGGAAATTTGTAGCAGGGAGAAAGTCTCATCTTTCCATGCAATAGATGTCTTGGGTTTTTTTCTTTTTTTGGCATCTACACGAGAGCTAGGAGAGTCTGTAACATTTATTATATTTCACATCCTGCCTGTTTCATGATAAAGAAAGAACATGCAAAAGAACAGCAGAGTATTTTTAAGTTCCTTACTCCTTTTCAATTTTGGGTCAAAATTGGGGTAATTATTCAAGTATTTTGCATTTTTAACATAAAGATCATTTCATTTTTAATACTGCAAATAGGAGACACCTTGATTACAACTGTAATACACTTTTTCACTATTTTTCACCAGCAGAAATAATAATAGCATTAACTTCTCATATTCTTGTATCACTGAAGATCCAGGCAGGTCTATAGCATCATTCTGCCGCAGTGTTCATTAATTCCTTATAGGAGACGATGTCTGATTGTGCTCTAATCTAATMTACAGCATATTTCTACAGTCTATTAGGGGTTACCAAGTTACCTCAGAGTAAAATTTAAACAACAACAAAAGCACAACAGACTAACAAGACCTATTAATCTGTAATAGTAACTGTAAAATATTTTACATGATATCGTTTAAATCCTCGTTGTCAAATTAGAAACATTTTGTGCTTGTCCAAGTAAACTAGAATTTCCAAACATAAAATTATATCTTGAATCTCTTAGAATTGTTTTCTTTGGTCCATGTCTTACCCTGTCTTTTCTATGTATTTTAAAATATTGGCATCCTTTTCCTTTTTACAAGATGTTAAGATAGGTACTGCAAAAGATTAACACTGTCAAAGGCGAGGGACAAGCAAACAGCTTCATATTCACAAGTCAATGGCTGTATGCTTTGTCAAATCCTAAACTAAGAAAAGTATATATATATAAAACCCCAAACCTCACAATAGTGAGGCCGGTTTGTGGTTTTTTTCTTTGCTTCTTTTCCTTTTTTCCTCCCTTTTTTTTTTTTTTTTTTTTTTTTTTGTAACCTTGGAACTCTTATCTCTTCTCTGAACAAAAGGCCTTCAGAGAAGATGACCTTCAAACCTCTCCTTTTGAAATAGACTCTTTGCTTCCTTATGGATGTATTGTAATGGTGTATTTGACACCAAAATATGAAGGGCTCTCTTCTTCTCTCATTTTCACATTCACATGTCTCGATCTGCCAAAATCAATAGAATTCATGCTGGAACCTGGCGTTCTGACTATGTATAAAAGAAATGTTATGTACACTTTTCACTAGATGCAAGTGTGAGAACGTGAGGTAGCAGGAAGAGCTATGGGTGTAGCTGGAAAAGATAAATAGTTGATGAGAAGTTTCGCTTATGTTATGATAGGCCATTTTMTGAGTTGTTTATCCTGTACAAAGCCCCAGCAATACACACATACACACAGGCACACAGGCACGCGTTTGCACACACACAAGTACTTTAACAACACGTGAAGAAAACATTTGCTTAACACATTTGGTTTAAATGTTTCTAATTCCTAATAATATATTCAGTAAAAGTAGAATTCAGATCTACATTTAACTCATATCACTTTCCAGAGACCTTTTTAGAAGACAATTCTACTTTTAAGTGAGGCTTGTTTGTCCCTATTGTTTTGCAGCAATATGATCCCATCATACACTTAAAAAATAAAGAAATAAAATTTAAAAAAAGTTTACAATGATAATAAAGAAAATAATAGAGGAAAAACTTCATCAAGGATTATATTATTAATTTAATATTTTTGATTTCTACAACCAGCTGGGTTATGTAATATAATACAGATAAATTCTTGATTTTATGGTCAACAGTCAATATTGCTGGATTATTCCTTAGCAAACTGTAACTTATTATTACATGCAAAATGGGGAGAATGGAAAGAGAAAAGTACATATGCAAGTTTCCTTTTCATGGGTAAAGTTTAAGGAAACATTTTACTGTCTTTGAAAATAAAGTATCCTGCACCTCAAACAAAGTAAGTGGGTATTTCAGTTCAGGTTTTCTATATATTTAAGAAATGCGAATAGCGATTGTATTTTTCTCTGTGTCATTAAAAAAAAAAAAACTGCTCAACAAGCATACTGCCAAAGAATTGATTGTACTTTTAGTATCAAACTGAGATAAAGTGGAAACTGTAATGGTAAGAGATATACATTCGAATTTAAGACTGAAAATGACTGAAATATTTGAATAAACTAGAGTGACTTTCTAGACTGACTTACCTATACCTACTGAATTCAATTGTAAAAATCAGTGTCATCTTTTGTGAGGTAAAGTGACAAAAATCTTYCAGTGATTGATATGCAATTGCCCTGGGATTTACTTTAAGAATCATGTAAAGTTGGGTGTAGTTTCTAAATAAAAACTTGACAATTATTTCATTGTTCTTATTCTGTTCAGTTAAAATTATGGTATAAGATCATTATAATGAAAGATTTAGCTCTGCTGATTGATTGGCACTGACTGAGAAACAGTTTAAAATAAAAATAATGAACAGAGGATAGTTTTTGCCAAAAATGATTTACAAGATTGCTTATGGTGTACATAGATGCCAAGGACTGATGTATTCATATAGCTTTGCTACTCTTCCAGCCAGCAGAAGTAAGAAAATATCATGGATGGGAACAACACTCAGAAATGTTGTTCTTGAGTATAATAATCCTAGCGCTTAAAATTCTCTTTGAAGCTCCTCAAAAGCCTTTTGTCTTCAAAAGCCATTGTCTTCTGTCCACTGTTTTCAGAGACCCCAGTTTTACGGGGTTTTTAATCAAAATCTGTGGCCTTGGATGGGGGTTTCAGCATTATCTGAAAATTCCAGCCTTTACAATCAGATCAGAATGAGTGGGAAGAAAGTTGAATCAGTTGTAACCAGAAATAAAGGCTGTGAATTCATAGCACGTGATTAGCCAGTTGAGAATTTTCCGCTTTCAAGATTATGGTATTCTAGTTTCTAAAACATGCAAAATGAGGAAACAGTGATTCTATATTACTATGAATTAGAAGTATTCTGCCACTTTTTGTTATTTCAGTGACAAAATTTTCCCAATAAGACATTCAAATTCACTTAAAGCTGCTTAGACAGATACTTTTTATTTCATGTGCTAATTATTATTTTCCTAATATCTTCCATGATTTTTTTTCACATGCCTGACATATGTCAGATCTTCAGATCTCACAGAAGTGTCTCCACAACAATAATAGCACAGGCAATACATGGGAGCATGAGAGGGAGAGAGAGAAATGGGGAGGGAGTCAACAAGACCTTTTTCTTCAACCAGAAATGATGTGTACGTCCTCTTTACATTTACTGAATGTTACCAAAGTGCTAATGTAACAACTCTGACTCTTACCTATAGAACATTTGATGGAGTAATATTAAGATTTCATGCCGTAAGAGTATAGGATAGTCACTTTAATTCTTAATAAGAACAATGTAACAAGACATCCCCTCCCAAGAAAGATTAGACGAAAACTTCTCACCAAATCTCCATATCCCTTTCTGCAGTAGCACCTGTATTACAAAAAGCTATTTTAGATACAAAGAGGGACTTACTGGGCCAATTTTGTCACCATACATCAAGGGAAGGAATAGAAGATAAGGGAGGGGGCAAAGGGGAAGGGAAAAGGAGAAAGTACTTAGTATAATTTTTTAGTAATTTCAGTGAAACTGATCGTTAATTTCTTTTAACTACTCCGAGTCAGATCTTTACCAAACATTTTATAAGTAGTTGAGGGTTTAACATAAACCTGATCAAGAAGGAAATGGTAGTGTCATTGATAGAGCTTCAATATTGATGATTTTCTAAATTTTGTTATCAATGTTTTTGATGTTTGTGGCATACGTGACACGGTATTCTCTTCTGGTTTGTATACTTTTTGTCCACAATTTTAATATAAAAACAGAATAAGATAACACGTGCTTCATAATATTTCCATTTTTAAAAAAACAGATTTAGGAAATGATACTTGGTTTTAGTTTGCCAGGTTTCCTTTGCAGTATAATTCATCATTTGCAAAATGTAGACAGATTTGATGACTAGCGATGTATTCAAAAAGAACTTCCATTTGAAACAAGGGTTTCAAGAGGTACTGATTCACATTAGATCTCTGGAATGTCACAGTATTTCATCTGTGAGATGAAATGAGAGACTATTTATTTATATATATGTATGCATTTAAGAATATAGGAAGCCTTTATCTGTAAGTATTATTTTTCCATCATTTATTTAATCAATTCTGTACACAGCTTTGTTACAGTACAGAAAAAAAATCTTGAGGTTTAAATAAAGATGATACAACCGTTAAAAAAAATAAGACCTGTTGGTCTAAATTTTATTAAAAATATACTGTGGCTGTTTATTAGCCCATAAAAAGAATGATTCTCAAACACTTAATCAAATACATTAAGTCAGTGGTAACAAGTTATTTTTTTTTTGCCAACTGCTATCTTAAAAACTGACTGCTTCAGAAGAGCTGACCTGACCTCTTCTAACCATTCTAAAATGCAACACTGCAGCACTATCGTGTTTCCTCTTTCTGTCATATACTGTACATGCACAAGTGTAAAACATCGCTAGCCTTGTAAGCAGGTTATCCATAAAAATAGCAACGGGGATAAAAACTCAGGACTCCTCACTTTAAATAAACTGCTTCACCCATGGGACAGAGAGCTGAAGTCCTACTAGTTTATTCAAAATCCTTCCAAATTACAAGGCTTCAAAACAGTGACTGACCTGGTTTCAAAAGGTTTACTATAACTTTCAGATTTTTGGCATGGCCCATGTGTTCACTTTCCTCACTGACTAATTACAGTGGAACTACAGTCGGTCTCCCCGTAGGTGAGAGGGGCACTCCCACAGTCTTCACAGGTCTGATTTGTGACTGCCCGTGGGATTTCACCTCCGTGGACAAARCAGTAAGAAGATAAAGTTAAGCTGAACTCATAATACAAACAGGGGAATCCGTTCAAGGAACTTTCCCTTAGTTACATRGCCCTGGGCTGTTGTCTATTCTTATTAAAACAAATTTACTGAAGATGAAGCATATATATTGGTGAGTTCCTCTTTCTGAGCTTCTATTAGCTGTTGATGAACTCTGACGGAACTTTTGCAAAACAGCTCAATACCTTCCCAGCTCAAAAGACAACAGTGTCAGTTTGTTCTAAACGTTTTGTAAATATTTGATAACATCTAGTCAGGGGTTTTATTTCCTTTCACAGACTAATACACAACATTTATTTCTCATCAACATTTCAGAAGAAATGCAGGTTTCACCTAGGAATCTTATGATCGATGCTCTTATCAGAGTTTTTCTCCTTAATTATAATGAACATTTCTCCTAGTGTGTTTTTTATCTAAAATCATGATGAACTTATGATAAATTTCCYGCCTCTATGAATATAGTTCTAAATATGCTTCACATAATAAATGACAAGTGAATAGTTTCCAAAAATAACTTCTGGAAAATGGCACATTTTTAATTGTAATTAAACAGTTTCATGGAAAAAAAAAAGAAAGAGCAAACCAACATATTTTGAAAAAGAATTGATAGAATTGAAAAAGAAATAGTAAGTCCACATAGTTTTCATCAAATTTCATTAACTTAAAAAATGATTATTCCTAGATATTAAATTTAAATTTCTATGCACAGTGCTAAGAACCTAATGCAATATAAATGCCATGCATCTACTTTGGGGTCAGCTTCAGAAGAACCAAACAGCATAAAAAACAAAGTGTATAGAAACAAAGGTAAATATTTGTGAGCCTCTTAGAAATTTAGGTTGGAGAAAATGGTATAAATTTTATAGCAAAGCAAGAAAGCAAAATAATCAAAGTTAGGATTTCTGCTTCCTCTGTTCAAACAACTTTGTTTCTCTATCCATCACTGACCTTTGTTGTTGCAAGCAGCTGTCTGCAGTGTCATTACCTTCATTCAGCACAGCACAGGGAGTCTTAGAGCAGCCTGATGAGAAGAGAACACAGAAATATGTGTGGGACATGAAACTATCATTGCTCCAGACACACCTGAAGAAACATTCACATCAGTATTAGGCAGGATGGATGCAGTTATTACTGTAGAGTGATCAAAGAGGATTTTGCAAAAATTGGCTTTTAAAGCTTCTTTCACATTTATGGATGGTGAGAAATAAGTGCTCTAGGAATATGGAATACTAATATACAATTAATCTTATTTAATTCTAAGATTAAGTAGTGTTTGTAATCTGAAAGTGATCATTCTTCAATTGCATTGTTTTATCCGTGGCATAATATATTAGTAAATTCAGAAGAAATGATTTGTTATTTTATTCCTTCTAGGGAAAAACAAAACAATAACAAAACAAACTCACAATAATGTTATCATCCAGTAATTAAATGATAATGATAGACCCAAAGGAATATGGTTCTTCCAGATATAGGATTTCTGCCAAGAATGCCTCAGAAGTCTTATGTAGCTTGATAGGTGATGTTTGGCAAGCTGATGTGATTTTTATCTCACTGAACCTGTTTCATTAATTTGATGTGTGAGAAATAAATACTTGCTGTGCAATTAGCTGGAGATTATTATGGTCTAATGAAATTTTCCCACACAAGCAGATGCTTGACCGCTTATGTATATATAAAATATATCACACTTGGTAAATAGAATGAAGCTGCTGGGAAAACATTTTTAAAGACATTTAAATGTTGAAAAAAATGATACTCATGTAGCAGTTTGGCTTTGCTTAACTGAGGTAGTGAAGGAAAAGAAAAAACAATCGGCATGTGTGCAGATATATTTGCCAAAGTTCTGGAAATTATATTGAAATTGCAGCCAGTTAATATTTTTTATATATAAAACAAAAATGTACTCTTATTTTCAGTCTTATATATTTATCTTATATATATATTTAATAAAGCTAATTATGTTCTCATATATTCAAACAAAAAGGAAGTGAAAAAGACAGAAAAATAGGGGCCCAATTTTTTAGTGCTTAATAGACAATATGCTTTTTCTTTATGAACAATAAGATAAATAGATACTTTCACTGTATTGGCTGGACTGAAGACTGCTGTAAAAAGTAGGTAGACCTTCTATATCAATGCTTACCCATCTCCCCGCTGAAAAGCTTGATAAAACTGATATAATCTCAGCCTCAGAAGTACATTAGAGCAATGCAAAGCCTATAGCCCAATATCTATGGACTCTCCAATTAACATACAGAAATAAGTAAATACCTTAATATATAAAATATAATATACCTTAATATATATATAATATAAAGGGAAGCCCTGGATAGAAGTTGCTCCTAAGGCTGCATTTCAGAAACAGCACATATGTAACAAGACCAATGAAGTGAAATCAAACTGAAAAGGTATGAAGAAACAGAGGACTAGAGAAACTGAGAAATATCAAGCAGGTAAGTTATAATTAATTATACCTCTGATATACCTGTAAATGATTTAAGGCAAGATGTTTTAGTTAGCCAAATAAGGATTATGATCCACCTCTTTAGAATCTCCATGCATTGTTTTGTGTTTTCAGTTCATACGTGCACAGCTGGCATAAGACACGGCACTGCCCAAGCTCTTTCCTTGGTAGAAGTCCAATGTGCCCTTGGTGGGTCCATTACTAAATGAAGCAAGAGTGACAATGCACACAAAAAGTTGTGATTAACCGCATCCAGATGGGGACCAATTACTAGTGGTGTCCCACAGGGGCTGATACTGGGTCCGATGCTGCTTAACATCTTCATTAATGACCTGAATGAAGCGATCAAATGCACTCTCAGCAAGTTTGCAGATGATGCAAAACTGGGAGGAGTGGAGGAGTGGTTCTTACAACAAATGGTTGCACTGCCATTCAGATAGACCTTGACAGTCTGGAGAAAGGAACAGACTGGAACCTCATGAAGTGCAACAGAGGGAAATGCCAAGTCCTGCCCTAGGGAGGAGTCACCCCTGCACCAGGACAGGCTGAGTGCCAAAGAACTCAAGAGCAGCTTTGCAGAGAAGGACCTAGATGTTCTGGTGGACACTAGGTTGGTCATGAACCAGCAATGTGCCYGTGGGGTAAAGAAGGCCAGCAGTATCTGGGCTGCATTAAGAGCGTCGCAAGCGGATTGAGAGAGGTGATTCTTCCCCTCTGCTCAGTCCTAGTGAAGCCACATCTGAAGTGCTAGGTCCAGGTCTGGGCACCCCGTACAACAAAGACGTGAACCTGCTGGAGCAAGTCCGGAAAAGGGACAGAAAGGTAATTGAAGGACTGGAGTGTTTGGCATGTAAGAGTAGCTGAGGGTGCCAGGACTATTTAGCCTGGAAAAGGGAAGGCTTAGTGGGATCTTATCAATTTTTATAAATATCTGAGGAGAGGGTGCCAAGAGGACAGGGTCAGACTCTTCTAAGTGGCGCCCAGTGACAGGATGAGAAGCAGCAGGCACAAACTGAAACACAGGAAAATCACTTGAAYACAAGAAAACACATCTTCACTGTGAGAGCAGTCGAACACTGGCATAGGCTGCCCAGCAAGGTTGTGTAGTATCCATCACTGGAGAAACTCAACTGCACAAGGACTTTAGAAGCCTTCTGTAGCTGAATTTGTTTTGAAAATGGAGATTGGATCAGATGATCTCCAGAGATATTGTCCAGCCACATCTATTCTGTGATTCTGTGATACCTTAATTTATTTCTGATACCTCTCTAAACATTCCTGTTCTTTTTTTTCTCCTTTTTCTCCTCATTTTTTTAATGCCAGCCACCATTATTGGAATTTCTTTGAAAGTCTCTAGATGCAAGAACAGATCTTTWTATAACATAAGAAAAGAATTCAAATACCTCAGTCAACTGCAGTCAAAAACAAGATTGAGAAGCACATCTATACGCTTCTTGAAAATAACTTCTGTATGAAGACTCTTGTTAGTGCTGTGAGCTAAGTTAAAATGTCAAGATATGTTAAAATATTAAACTGCATAATGAATTGGCTTTGAACTTTGATCTTAGGGTTCCATTTGCTACAGAATCTTTAAATATTGATTGCATTACCAGTGTTCTTTAAAATAACTATGAAATGAAATTAAAACTAAATGTATTAAGAGAACATTCTGGCAGTAAAGGTCAGCATTTAAAAGTCAAGAAATGACAAAATTCAAGATAGTGCACAGTGAATCAAGGAAACAAACAGTATTTGTTTTTATTTTCACAGCTCAATAAGCTCCATTTTCATTAATTCTACAATAWCCTGCTTGTGTGTTGAGGCCTACTCAGCTCAAAAAATACCTGGGTGCTAATTTAGCAAGGTGTATTGGTTTCAGAAAGTTTAACTGATGTTTTCTGTTTTGTTAACAAATTCTAACTCAGAATAATGCAGAGATCTGTATGCTTGAAGGAAGCTAGGGAGGCAGAAAATGTCTATTCTTTATGAAGTATGGGTGTATTAAATGATAGATCAGGTTTGTTCTCAAAAGTATTTAATGAAAAAACAGTAAATGTGAATAAACTTAGAGAAGAAAGTATAYAGATAGGTGGTGAAAAATAATCAGGTGGATGGAGCAGTAACAGGAACAAGGGCTTATAGAATTGCTTAAAAAATTAGAAAGGACATTCAACACAACAGCCTACTTGCCATATGCCTTTTCCATAGCTTCATACGTTGCTAGCAACAGGAGAGTCTCCCAGAAATCTCTCTCTAATCAAYGTGTATAAACACATTGAAAAGAAAAGCTTTTGTCCAAAAGTAGCTATTTGAATATGTAATCTTATAGCACAAGGAAAGAAATAGAAAAGGAAAATTATTAGAACTGGATGTCAACATTGAAAAAGWCATTGTTTGTAAGGCAATTTACAGATGCTCCCATTTAAAAAATCTRGTAATATTGCAGCAGCATTTAGTTTCCACTCCCAAGTGCTCATAACCCCTTTGTCTTTGGAACCTTTTTGGTGAGGATCTGGCTGACTCATGCTCTGGCATTTCAGGTGATGTGCATGCACTGAYTGTAAATCTCCCAGATTTTCTGGTGAGCACCTCCCAGGGAGCACTTCAGATCCTGGCACTAACCTGTCCTAATGTCAGTACTGAGTTGAAGCACAGGTGGAGAACCAAGGCTGAGTGTAGGAATCAGCTGAGCAGAAAGTGATGAAGAGGCAGATTCATGGCAGCGTGACTCTGAGAAAGGTGAGAAAAGAGTGACACCCTCCATCAAAACCAAATATTGAGATTTATGGTCTTCCAGACCTTGCAATGGGCAGCTACAACCCTACTGCTGTCTGACCAGCCATGTTTAGTACTTCTCCTCCTGTGACGGTGCAGATCCCCAACAGAGGTTCGAAGGGAACATGTGAGTGTAGCCAGCCCCTACTCCTTCCTCTCACAGGTTCTCCCACTTCCAAACTCTTTTTCCTCCTGTTGCTGTAGGGAGCAGCTCTGTGGGCAACAGTGTATCCTAAATTCCTCCTCCTCCCTTTTGGAGGTAGCACATTCTGTTTTTCCGGAGCTACTGAAACAAGCCCAAATGATGGGCCAAACCTGAGCACAGGGTGGGGGTCCAGCTGCATACTGAAAAGCTGTTGACTCCTGGATCACATCTCTATGACAAGTCATGAAAACATTCATGATATTTCTCTGCTATATTTAACCAAAGCAGTAATATTTCTTCCTAGTTTCTGCACAGTCAGAATCTCATCCAAAAGCAACTTGTAGGAGGATGAGCTTTCTTACAGCAAAGCTACTTTACCATAGGTGTAAGGATGGGGAGAGTTTAGAGGGCATCTGTGTCTGAAACAATGCTTACTGACCAAGACAAACTGGTCAGTATGCTATGATATTCATCACAAAATATTACAGCGTATCCTCTGAAAAATTTCATTGATTAAAGGGATATTAGACAAAATGGAACAGGTAATATATTCATGTTATGAAACACAATATGATTCCCATCATAATGGTATTTTGCCACTCAGCACAAAGCAAGCTTTTGTAATATCAYAGAATCACAGAATCATAGAATCGGTAAGGTTGGAAGGGACCTCTGGAGATCRTCTAGTCCAACCTCCCTGCTCAGCAGGGTCACCTACAGCATGGTAGACAGGGTTGCATCCAGGCGGTCTTTGGATATCTCCAGAGAAGGAGACTCCACAACCTCTCTGGGCAACATGTGCCAGTGCTCCGTCACTCTCACAGTGAGGAAATTCCCCCTCACGGTCAGGCAGAACTTCCTGTGCTTCAGTTTATGCCCATTGCCTCTTGTCCTGCCACATGGGACAGCTGAAAAGAGTTTGTCCCTGTCCCCTTGACACCCTCCCTTCAGGTACTTGTACACATTGATCAGATCCCCCCTCAGCCTTCTCTTCCCCAGGCTAAACAGGCCCAGCTCTCGCAGAGGTTCCTCATAGGGCAGGTGCTCCAGCCCTCTGATCATCTTTGTAGCCCTACGCTGGACTGTCTCCAGTAGCTCCATGTCTCTCTTGTCCTGGGGAGCCCAGAACTGCACACAGTACTCAAGATGAGGCCTCCCCAGGGCTGAGTAGAGGGGCAGGATCACCACCCTCGACCTGCTGGCAACAGTCTTCCTAATGCACCGAAGGAGACCATTGGCCTTCCTGGTCACAAGGGCACATTGCTGGCTCATGATCAGTCTATCATCCACTACGTCCTTCTCTGCAGAGCTGTGCTGCAGCCCATTATTGGCAAGACAGGAAAGAGCACATACATCAATGTGATGCAAGTTCAATTCACTGTATTATTCTACCTATCTAGCTTATATATCCTTTCAGCAGGCTCACGGGTTCACGCACTTTACAAAGCGTCACTATTGGTTGTCTAGCATTGTCCAGATGTATCTGCTCAGTCTCTAATTGACTGCTGTGTCGACTCCCTTCCCAGGTGCATATACTTTTGCTTATCTTGCTCTAAAATAGCCAGGGCCCCAACAGAGCTGCTCTCTAGAAGGTCAGCCCCCAGCTTGTTCTGGTGCCTAGGGTTATTTCTGCCTAGGTGCAGGACTCTGCACTTGTCCTTGTTGGACCTCAGGAGGTTCCTCTCCACCCAGCTCTCCAGCCTCTCCAGGTCTCTCTGAATGGCAGCACAGCCCTCAGGTGTGTCAGCTGATCCCAGCTTGGTATCATCAGCAAACTTGCTGAGGAGGCACTCTGTCCCCTCATCCAGGTTGTTGATGAAGAAGTTGAACAGGATGGGACCCAGTACTGAGTCCTGGGGGATGTATCTACCCACAGGCCTCCACCTAGACTCCACAGCCCTGATGATAACTCTCTGAGCTCTGCCTTTCAGCCAGTTCTCAATACACCTCACTGTCCACTTGTCTAGCACACACTTCCTGAGCTTATCTAGGAGGATGCGATGGGAGACAGTGTCAAAAGCCTTGCTGAAGTCAAGGTACACAACRTCCACTGCTCTCCCCTCATCTACCCAGCCAGTCATTCCATCATAGAAGGCTATCAGGTTGGTTAACCACAATTTCCCCTTGGTGAATCCATGCTGGCTACTCCTGATCACCTTCTTTTCCTCCATATGTCTGGAGATGACAACCAGAAGGAGCTGTTCCATCACCTTTCTAGGGACGGAAATGAGGCTGACTGGCCTAGAGTTGCCTGGGTCCTCCTTCTTGCCCTTCTTGAAGACTACAGTGACACTGATTTTCTTCCAGTCCTCAGGCACCTCTCCAGTTCTCCAGGATCTTCCAAAGATGATGGAGAGCAGCCTGGCAGCAGCATCCGCCAGCTCTCTCAGGACCTGTGGGTGCATCCCATCTGGGCCCATGGATTGGTCGATGTCTAGCCTGCCCAGAAGGTCTCTAATCCTTTCCTCCTCAACCAAAGGAAAGTCTTCCCTTCTCCGGACCTTCTCCCTCATGTCCAGGCTACAGGATTCCCGGGGGCTGCCCTTAGCAGTGAAGACTGAAGCAAAGAAGGCATTCAGTAATTCTGCCTTCTCTGTATCCCTTGTYACCAGGGCCCCTGCCCCATTCAGTAGTGGGCCCACATTTTCCCTAGTCCTCCTCTTGCTGCTGACGTATTTGAAGAAGCCCTTCCTGTTGTCCTTGACATCCCTTGCCAGACTCAATTCCAGCTGGGCCTTAGCCTTCCTCGCAGCATCTCTACATACTCTGACTGCAGTCCTATAATTCTTCCAAGTAGCCTGTCCCCTCTTCCACAGTCTGTGTACTTTCTTCTTCTTTCTGAATTTGGCCAGGAGCTGCTTGCTCACCCATGCAGGTCTCCTACCCCTTTTGCTGCATTTATATATAATATATAAATTACATATATATATAAATTATATAAATATACATAAAGATATAAATATATATAATGTGGCCCATTATGATGAAATAGCTRCAAAACCACTACTCCATCTTAGGAAAAGAGATATCCTTCTCTGAGACTTTTTAAGAGAATCTATCCTGACAACTATAGAAAGAACTAAAGSTAAAAGATCAAATGGAGGCATTCTCATTTAGGTCCCCATGATGCTCATGTGGTTTCTTTGGTTAGCGTTTTTCTTTTGAGGGTTTCACAGACTGGTCTATTTGCTTTCTGTTTACTTTTGTTGCCATTGGGAACTACGTACTTCTCATATCTCAACTGCTGTTAGTAATAAAATAACATATCTGGAGGCAGGCTGCCAACTGAATGCAGCAATAGTGTGCAACGTTAGAAAACGTTAGACTGCTGCAATGATGATCAAGAGGAAAAGAARTATTCACACAGAATCACAGAACAGTTGAGGTCGGAACRGACCTCTGGAGATCATCTAGTCCAACCGCCCTCCTCAAGCAGGGTCACCTAGAGTGTGTTAGATAGGGTTGCATCCAGGCAGGCTTTGAATATCTCCAGAAAATTATTATACTACTCTAAGACATAGCAAAAAACTATAATAATTTGTAATCAATAACAATAACATYACACCAGGACAAGTAGCAAGAGCAGAAGGTAAAGATCTGAACTGAAATTCGGTGAAGGCAGATTTCTTCAGAAAGCAGAATTTTTGAAAWTTTTTACCACCTGCTGATTAGCTCTATCAAGTCATACTCAGATTTTGGAGAATAATGTCCCTTGGCCAGGCCAGCAGCATCCACTTTTCACTGAAAGAGAGGAGCTCGTGTTCAGACATACTGAAACTTGACCCCACCTTTCAAGCTCTCGGAATCATATCTCATAGAAAATCTCTAGTGAAAAAGAGGGCTATCTATTCAAGGACTTCTGAAAAGTCTGTTAACACCTATTCCAACTTAATTACAGTAGAGAAATACAGAAAACTTATGAAGACAGTTAAAAACATTAAGCTTCCCCTTAATATAATTCACAGATGTAGGACACAGAGGTGCAATTCAATATGCAACTTCTCTCCTCAGCAGTTGGCCCTGCTCATTTCAAAACRTTCTGTCAATCCTCCACACCTTTTTTCTGTTCTTTTTTTCACACTTTATCTCAGCTCCTCTCTTTTTCCTTCTTACTTTATTCTTACCCTTCCCTTACTCCCCTTCCCCACAGACTTTGAAAAAGGAAGGTCACACACAAAAAGAAAATTATGGAGGAATTATCATATTGAAACAATTCCCTACATTTTAATTCAGCTTCCATTTTCTCAGTGTAAAAATATCTGTTATGATCTCTAAAATCAGAGAGTCTTGGGGAATAGACCCATTTTAACATTAAAGGGGAAACATAACAGTAGGAGAGACTGTGTTCAAGAGTCATATTTGGCATTCAGAAGCCACCAAATCTGTCTGGATTTATTCTGCCTTTGAACTACATTTTTTTCATGCAAACCATAGTGTCTGGATGAGACAGTAAAAGGTASGCTCATTAAATAATACTGAGTTTATTAGAAATCTTGAGTCTCACCTTGAGACCATCTAGGGGCTTTATCAATTTGCTGATGGAGATCTTTGGACATGCACCTAAAGCAATTCTGAACAGTATCTGCAACTTGGCTTTAGACTACAAAAACCACACAATAAGATTGCTGCATGTCAGCAAATGCACAATAGCTGAGATAGATGATGATCTGACTTCTATTTGTTTGGGTCTGACAGTTAGTTTAGATACCATCTGCCACCCTTTTGGGATGCCACCTGAGAATGATGCTGCTTAAGCATCATGATGCCCAAATCTTGCCGTTTATCACATACTTATGGTTCAGGAAATGGAGGGAGAACTTGAATGAAAAACATTCTGCTACTACACCTGCTGCAGAAGACTTGCCTCCTAGCCTTTATAGGGTTTGTAAGGTAAGAAGTCCTTAAAATATTTCTGATTTGAGGGAAGCATTTAATTCAAGTTTCAAAGACAAAAATGAAACCCTATTTCAGCACAAGTGATAAAATAAAGGAAGTGATAAAATAAAGGAAGTTCTAAGGACTCAATCTGTTGGCTGTAGACTTTTAAGAATTTACTCTGTCATCCATGTTAGAAACAACTTCCTAAAAGTACAGACCTTTTCCCTTATCTTCAGTGTGCTCTGTCTTGCTGCATGGATACCTCTTTTGTGACTATATACTCTCTTCCATCTTGAGTAATTGAACATCTCTTAAATATAGACCCTACGGCACTCAGGAATACTCTTCTGGGAGTTTAAATATTACAATTGAACCATAATATTAACAGTTTTAAGCTTCTCAGGCTTATGCTTGCTAATTTACCATCTCCCTACTCCCCATCCCCCCAAAAATAGAGCTAAGAAACTGACAGTTTTAAACAGATACACTTTATGATAGCATTAGAGCACAACCTTGTGGGAAAAAAGCACATTTAGCCTGGTTCCTCTTCACTACCTGTATATCTTTGTTCCAGTAGAGGCTACCCATGATCTTTTGTTACATGCTAACACCTCTTACAGTATGTAAATAAATAATAGTTGCTGGTCTGAAAAGCTTAGGAACCTATGTCATGACAAAAGAAAACAAAATTATTGTTTCTTCAATTTTACAAAAGATAAATTGAGACACAGAAGTTTAAGTGGTTTAATAAAGGTTTGTGTATCAATTATGTTTTTTGGTTACTTGCTTATGATGAAATGTCTCTATATATCTTCTGCAGATCATTCTCCATACTTCTAGAACACAAACCTGATAAGAACAACTAGTAAAAATAAGCAGACGTTTTAAGTATATACTTATTTATTTAAGTATACACTGGTAGATATAGTTGTATGTATGTGGTAAATAAGAGGAAATTAAACAATATAGTGTGGTTATTATAGTCCAAATATGCTATAAGTGATAGAATTAAGTAAGCTTTCATAACAATATGATGTTTTATGCCAAAACCCATAAATTTWTGTGACTGTAGTATTAAACAATCCTTTAATATTTAACAAATCAACATCAATATAATTTAAAAGCCCATGATGTAAGAGACCAGAATGAGATAATTATGTGGAACCTAGTAGTTTTTCCCACATTCATCAGTTCAAACAGGACAGAACCATTCTGTACAAAGTATAAAACTGAACTGAAACAGGTGAAAAAGTGAAGGACAGAAAGATAAGTAAATGGTTATCTACCCTTTATCTTTTTCAACAGCCTCAATCATCCCCCAAATGGTTATCGTACTTGTCACTGAATTGGTCTGCCACCTTCCATGATTACATGTTTTTGAAGAGAATTTCAATAATGTCCGAACTTCCTCTTGAACAGCAGGACCTGCACATGTCAGAGGAACCTGTGCTTTACCTTCTAAAGCACAAGGAGAGATGCTGACGCTCTCAGTGGTTTTCCACTAATACAAAATGCTTGTGTGCTGATCAAGGATAGAAAGAAAGATTCTGCAGCAAAGCTTTTTTTTTTTTTTTTTT
>NW_028186867.1:3157134-3208279 GCF_003343005.1 Rhea americana | reverse complement strand
TTTTGGACTACAATGTGGCTGGCCTCAAAGGCTCCAAAATTGTGTCAAGTCTGACTCTGAAACTGCCTTCTCTATAACAAACCACTATAACACTGCAGAAAATTGGTCCTTCATATCCCTGGTGCTCAGAAAGGTTGGTCAACGAACTGATTTCTTTGAGACTTTTAAAACTCTTCAGCTTTGTTCTTTGTGGTTTGCTTACAATAAGCAGAGAATACAGTCTGATAAGCGGAGTAGACATGCAGGTGTCTTCTAACAGCAAACACTATTCAAAATGACTTACTCCACCAGAAGTTTTATGGAGAGGAAAAAGCACTTTGCTTTGCCTTGATTTTTTTTTTCTTCTTTTCTTCTTTTCTTTCTTTTTTTTTTTTTTAATTGACTTGGTTCATTTGTTTCCAAATTTAGTTTAAGCTAACCAGAACAGGCAAATGTATGTGACCAGATCTTCAGTTACAGTAAAACACTTTCAGACTGAAACTTGGAACCCTGATCCCTCATTTCCTCTGCAGATTTTCTAGAGATTGGCTGCTTGAACCTGTGGGTTGCAATATCTTCCCTTTCACTAGCTCTGAATGAAAGTTGTGGTGGGTGCTTCTGCATGTGCTGAGCTCAGTAACATTGGTCTATGTCACTCTCAGATTAAGTGGGGCCTTCCAGGGGATTTACTTGCATAGAAAGAGACTTAGTTTGCAAAGACTGTGTAATCTCAGAAAAGGAATAGCTGAGCWAAGACTGGCTTTCTAGAATCCTTCATTCCTCAACAAGCTCATCAGGATTTTTAAAAACTCTCACTGAGCTAATGTGCTTCAACTTTGYCCTAATTACACCTTGGAGGACTAAATGATATTTGAGACCTTGGTCCTTATTAAGCATTTGCTCAGACTGAAACCTGTTTACAAAGGAAATTTCCAGAAATTGAAAAAGAACTAAGTGGAAGGAAGGAAAACTGTCACCAAATCCAAAATCAATAAAAAAACTTCACAAAAGATAACACTTTACAAAAATGCTGTAAGTCTGGCATCTTCCTGAATACATACATATATATGTATATATATATATATATATATATATATAAAAAATGTGTGTGTGTGTGTGTGTATATATATAAATATATATATTTCTTTTTTTTTTTTCAGAAGGAGTGGATTAATTATAATAATAAAGGAAGAGGTTACACTGGCCAATCAAAATGTTTCCCCAGGGATCTTCTGATGTCACTTCTAATGATGTTGCTCTTTAAAGTGTGTGATCTATATCTTCTTTCATTTTTATTTAAAAATTAACAGAAGAAATACCTAGACAAGTGGTAGAAAGTATTATTTGCTCTGTGATTTCTCCTGCCCTTCAGCAGATTAGAAAGTAAAAAGTGGAAGTTTTTATCTCTTTGGTCACTGTTGGTGGTTTAACATACTTAGCATTTTCACTGTTTCGGCTCAACATTGTTACGTATAAAACATTTGCTGATTAACATAAGAACCAACTGTTTTGCAGTTTTGTCTCCTATTTGTTTAAGAATCTGAATTACCACCCTTCTTGGCCCATCTGTTTCCTTGATTGCTGCTGGCTTCTCCACAGGGATAGAAAACAGTAATTTAGATGCTTCATTATTATTAACACCTGCAATTTTTGCTAGCCTAGGACAAATATGTAGGATTCATAAAAAAAATCATACTAGCTTTCAGTTCCTTACTTTTAGGAGGGTGTTTAATGTTGAGAGAAGGTGGAAGATTGCCAACACTGGAAACTCTTGATAAATTTATTAAAGGAAGAGATATAGACTGATAGTCACAGTATAAACTTCATTATATAACTCTGTCAATATAATTCAGTTCTGGCTTAATTTTTTCTTCATTCTTTTTTTTTTTTTTTCAATTTATGAATTAGTCACAAGGGAATTAGCAAAAATACTATTGCCATGAGCTCAACTTTCCAAATAGATGGCCAGCATCTGGAGTTTTACACTGGATGAAATGAGGAGTCCTGAGGGCACCTATTAAAGTCATTTTTAAAAAAATTATTTCACATTTTTTAATAGTAAAATCTAGATCTCAGATCTTGAAGTTCTCAAAAGCCAGACAGTTTTCCTTTTTCATCTTTTTCATTTCCTTAGAATAGACAAAGTAGATTTTCTTCATCAGCTCTACAGCACTGAAAGGAGAAAAAATGTCTCTGATTTACAAGGAACCTTGGGTAAATAAAGAAATGTGGATATTTATTCAGCTGCTAGAATTATGTTTTGGGATCTCCATCAAACAGAAAACAATTTCTGACAATCTAGCTTACTGATTTACAAATAAATCACTATTCAGGAACAAAATGATATTAGCTTCCCAGTTAATCCATTAGGAATTGGAGCCTTATAATAGTTGTATAACTCATATAATGGTTAAACAATATTGATCAGGCAATTTCATGTGTGCAGCTATGAAAAATATCAAAGGGTCTTAGAGGAAACCTCTTATCTTGGAGCTATAGGTGGGGGATCACAAATCTGAAGATATATATATATATATATTTTTACATTTATCTTTAGGATATTCTCTTTCTATCCTCCCTTTAATATTACCTTTCTCTTCCTCTCTGCTTTTACTTTTCTTCTTCTATGCATAAAGTACTGTTTCAGTAGAGACAAATCATAGAATGGTAAGGTTGGAAGGGACCTCTGGAGATCATCTAGTCCAACCCTCAGCATAGCCCCGTATGGGGATTGAACCCACAACCTTGGCATTAGCAGCACCACACGCTAACCAACTGAGCTAAACCTGCCCCCCCAATATTCAACAGCTTAATATCTAAAGGGTAGAATATCTAAATATTGTGATAATGCCTGTGGGGTTAAAAGGTCTTTAACACAGCGCTTTCTAAGTCAGAGCGATTGCCTTGTTCAATGTAGGTATAACCGTACTGACATAAGCGCTAGTGAAACTAGCTTCATTTCAAGAAACAGAGCTGTATTTCAGAACTATGCCCTCTACCTCAAGTTGCTTGTAAAAGTAATTGCAGGGAAAAAAAGTAAGATTTTTATTTTTTGATAGATAATGAAGTTATTTTGTTTAAAGGGGAGAGTTTTCAGCTTCTGCTAAGAAAATTGCTCCAAGTAGAGTGCGTATGTCTCAAGAAGCTAACACTGAAATACAGTGTAGAAAGATCTCGTCTTGTTTTTGCTCTTCCTGGCAACAGAGGAAGAACATTTACATGAGATCTGAGGAGGGTGTTGCCTACTTTTGGTATGAGAAAGCACAAAGGCCTGCTGATTTGTTCTTTCAGTCAGAGGTTTCAAAAAGCCATTCTGATAAAACATTCCTTTGTACCTCATGTGGGGATTGTCTTATGCCTGACTTAGCCTTTCCTCTGGCTAGCAGGAGTGTCAAGTGTGGGAGCATCAGCCCCAGTGCTCTCACCTRGTGGTGGCTTTCAGCAGACTGAGAGAGAGTCTCGCAGCTACTATCATGTTCTTAACAAATGACTGGGTGACAGCTAGGCGGCTGAAGTTCAATCCAGATGAAATTGCAATATAATTGGTAAGTTAGGTGATCCAAGGCAAAAGACAAGGTGAGGAATTCACTGGAAATATATGGTTTCAGGTTTTAAAATCAATCTGCAAGATTTCCAGCCCATTGTTGTATAAGCTTAGGGCAAGGTTACCTCACCTCTGTGCAAACAGGATTTGCCAAGAGACATTATTTTCTTTCTTTTTTTGTTGTTGTTGTTTGTTTTTTGTTTTTTTCCTAACCTAAATATGATAACTCTCAGCTAAAGAGATTTTCTCATTGGTTTACTTGGACTCTTTCTAAGGCAATGTCAAGACTTACTGCAGGCTTACTGCAGGGCACCCAGCCTGCGTGGAGTTATACTTCAAGCCAGCTTAGAAAACAAAGACAGTGTAAAAAATCTCAGTGAACGGCTTATTGAATCAGTTTGTCAGTGGGAATATGTAATATGACAGCCCTGTGCTTTGCCCTGGATKGATTTTAAAGTGTTGGTATTGATCTATAAAAAACAAAATTGTTTGCTTTCTGCCTACTTGATAAACTATTTATTTTCTACAGTACGTCAATATACAATGAAAAGCACTGCACTAGAACTTCCTCAATTTAATCAGCAGAAAAATTTTCCAAGTCAGAAGGGACCATATTCAGTGGAGAGGAGAGCAAGGGGGATGAGGTAGGAGAGAGAGAAGGAGAAAAGGGGTGTTCTTACTCCATAATAGCTTGATTCTTACTGCACTCCTTGGGGCTAGGTGAACGTAAAATTCCACTGTAATAAGCCTACAAAAATATGGCCATTTTAGCATTTTTGAGGTGAGCTCTGAGCGGATCATGTGCATTAAGAACTCTCTGAGCATGTGTGAACAAACAGGGTGGGCTTACACAGGAGATGTTGGAGGAACACATATGATTGGCAAAGCTATATCAAAGGAATTAGCACTTCTTGCTACGCCCAGGATGAGAATATTGAATGGCTATGTTGATTTGGACAGAAACATTTCAGTGCACCATTGCCACTATCCTGCCCTTTTTATTTCTTCTTCTTTTTTTTTTTAAGTATTTAATTACTATTTTGCATCTCTCCACAGAGTCAAGCAAAGCATTCCTGGGAAGAGTAAGTCCTCTCAGCCTACTGTAGACTCTACTGGAGTTACTGACTACATCTCCATTGTCTACAGTGGCAGCTCAAATGCCCAATATACCTGTAGATACCAAATTTAAAAATTTTAGTCATGGGTCTATTCCACTCCTACTCAGAGAATATGGTGGAAACCTGCAGGCTGTGAAGTATACTTCATCCCAGACTAAAAATCTGCTCTGTCTATGGATATGTATACAGAGGGCAATGAACCAGTAGTGTTTTCCAGATTCCTTTACAAAACTAGGCATGGAAATTTATCAAATTCCTGGTATCCAATTATTCTGACAGAAATCAAGATCCACCCACGTTAAAAATAGTTTTCTGAATTATACAACATTTATTTTTTTAAGTCCAGTAAAACTATTCCCCTAATGAGCTTTATTTAAACATTAATTAGCTTCCTATTTAGTAATAACACTCAATAGTACAGGGATCTGAAATCAATTGACTTTGTAAATAACTTGCTATAACTCCAACTTGCAAGCTGCAGATCCACTACTGGTCCAYGTTGTTGGCATCTCTGTCCATACGTGCTTGTAGAAGGAACAGTGCATAATTTTGGACTCTAGACTCCAGCTGATCAACTTCACTTTTAATTCAATACACAAAGTAAATTCTCTGGTACTGCTGCAAATTCCTTTCTTGGTTATAAGAATTAGGAACTGCTAAACAAACAAATTAAGGTTGTTACTTTGGTCAAATGAGAGTACATACTCTTTGCATATGTCACTTGTTATATTTCCCCAGCATCTCTCCTAATTGTGAATGTAAGGTACCATTAAATTTTTTGCTTTTCCTTACTGAAATCTATTTTTACTCCTATTTCATGGATATTATTAACAGGGATGCTGCAGTGTCTGTAACTTTTTACTAGGCTAAAGAATGCATTGTTGTGGAGATACTCGACAAGAGCTTCTGCAATCTGCATTAACTGATGAATTTGCTAAAACTTTCAGAAACAGACACTGTACATAAAGCAGCTTCTGAGATCAGATAGGTTGTCTCAGTCTGCATTATTATAACATTATTGTGACAGCCTTATCACATCACATACATCTGATTAGGAAACACAACAAAATCCTGATAATATAAGCTGAAGCCACCAACAAATCATGTCTTCCATCACTTCCCAAAGTAGCACCAGTCGTATTCATGTTCTTCTTGACATATATTTGTCTAATTTTTCTTCAGACTTCCAGAAGAATCTGTTCTGGTACTCTGCCACTTTTACCAGTAGGAAACTTTTTATAGTATTTGTGTGTTTTGTTGGACTCTAAATTTATGCTGAATAAACCTAAACGGTAAACTGAATGTAAGTTATGCTATTTGTTTAAGATATGTTAAGGAGATGCCTACTTTAAGCAGTTCTGTATTTTGAAGCAGCTATTTGTGAGTAGTTGCTGAACTGTGAGGCACTGTTGTTTTTCACACAGCCATATTCACCTCYGTGAATCCATGCCTTTCATGAATAAATATCTCCAAATAAAGATCGGTAAAGAGACACTACTGTCTTTCTGGCTGTTCCCTCATGTCTTTTTATCCATCTTCATTGCTTCATCAGGAGACAGGTATAATACTTATTTTCTCACATCTTAGTGATACTATTATACCTATCAAAACAGACTGTGTATTTATTTTTCATTCAGACGTTACTTCAACTATCTCACTCCTCTTTGTTGTATGCAACAACAGCATAGCGTATGTGAAAAAGGTGTTCAGTTATGCACTTAACTCTCCCTCTTCACATAACTGGATGGTACAACCTTTTAATGTAGCGTATGTAATGCCTCCTAGGGAAATCCATCTATCTTTTTTTCCAGTCCTCTGGAAGGATTATAATCAACTGACATTTAGGCCTTTTCTAAAAGTATATTCCTTATTATAATCTCATATGTAGTCCTTACTTCAGTAGATAATTAAAAATATACTTTTCAGGTAGTCAGACTCAAGTTTCAGAGCTCTCTGAAATTACAGAGATTTAAACAGAAAGTCTAAATCTGATTGTACTCACATCATAGGCTTTACGTTGATATCTCTCTAATACTTTAATAGAGATGCTTCTTATTTTTACTAACAGGAGAAGGTCCTACACAGCATCCCCTAATGCTTAGAGATCTCAAAGTTATGCACTTTTTTTAAGAGTTCAGCCATCATTGTAGGTGCACTTCTTAACCTATCTTAACTTTCAAACCTTAAAATTCTTCTCTGTCAGCTATCTCACACACAGGAAGAATATATAAGATTTGAAGATTAATGTATCTTCAATGCTAGAGAGTAAAAACATTTCTCCTACAATGGCACTGTATAGTTCCTATTGTATGCCATAAGAAGCAATTGATCTTATTTAAGCTCTTCGTTATTTCAAATCCTTCAACATGTTTTCTTGATAACAAGTTTCACTTACATAGCTACTGAGAAGTGAAGTACAAGAGTTATTTGATTTTTCTTCCTCAAGGCATTTATGGCACATGTACGTGACTCCTACAGGACATATGTTTCTTCTCAAACATCTTTAATGAATCAAAATAGACTTAAGCAAATACGTATCCTTAAGTATTAGTATAAATGTTTTAGTAGCTGAAGCTCAAGGCTCTGGTAGCATTTGATTTCAGCTGGATAGCAATTTTCTGTCCTATTTTTAAAAAGATACTATTTGCCTTGTATAATATTAACATATAAACTACACTACAATTAAAATACGAATTTCACAATGCCTTGGTTAGTTACAGCTGTAGGCAAGCCTTTCTGTTTGCTGAATATTCACTTAGTCAAAAAGCTGGTGCTCATTTACAACCTGAAAATCTACTCAGTAGTAGATTGTAATTACGTATCATTAAAAATAGGTTAAACTTTTGTTAAGGTAAGATTCATTGGATCAAAATATTGAGATAAACAATAAGCTAGAAAGTAGAATAACTCTATCAGTACCTAATTAAACAAATATATTTTAAAAAAAAAAAAAAAAAAAAAAAAAGAAAGAGAATATTTGTTCTGGCAATGACTAGCTGCTTAAATGCATGATTGAATCCCCAACAACCAGCTGCGTTAAATTACTAATGCTCATCTGTAATCAGTTTTCTCTGAATCAGATATTTCTTACTCAAATCACTATCTTTAAAGGCTTTTATCACTGTTGTTCAAAATGTTACAGACCAAAATAGAATATTATCTATGGTACTATCTAAAAACAGAAACTTAGAGAAGCTTTCCACTTTTTTTGTTTTCTTCTGTAACCCAATTGGCATCAGATGRGATTGATAACTATGAAATCTAATTTCTTAAGTAGTCTTACAATCAAATGTTGACATAATTAAATACATTTGTTTATGTGTTGACAACAAAAGAGGTAAAGTCTCTGTCATAGCTTTAATAATATATTGTCTTTGAAATTATTTTTCTCTGTCTCTTCTAAGGAATAAAATTTTACTTTCTATCTTGTTGACAATTTTATTTCCTTTGAGTGATAATTGGTTATCTGGGTATTTCTAGAAAACAAATATTTCCCTATTTTAACTTTCATTTTAGTTATTGATTGTTAACTAAATAGATAATGTATGTACACATGCAAGTTAAATTGTCCACAAGTGTTTGTTCTAAGACCAAATCCTCGAATATATGTAAATTAAAATAATGGAATTCTTTAAGAAATAAGTTAAAATATTTTTTACTCTATAAACAATGAGGAAGAACAAGAATTTTATTTTAACTTTGTGTAAATGGGCTCTAGGGTATCTAGCTGTAAAAGATGAAGGTCACAAGAAAAAGAATCATACCTTACTCCAGGACTGGAGAAAAAGTCTTACAGCTTGCAACTTCCAGGTATTTTGTTTTTTGAAAAAGAATATCAAGAGAATATCTTATGTAATGTATATCATCACAAAAGAAAACATAYGTGGTGCTAAAAGGTGCTTCAGCAGAGATGTAAAAGCTGTTTCAGTAACTAGAAGCTGAACACAAAAATCAAAATGAAGAGACAATCCTTCTCAGTGAGAGTGATTAGTCATTGCAACTACTAACCATTAAAGTGATTGACTAGCTRCTTCTCAAAGCCTTCAAACCAGAACTGGGTATTTCTCAGTCAGGAAGTTATGTCTTAGTCAAACCCAGACATTCAAATCTGTAGGCAGTTTAGCTGGATGAAATCAAGTTTTAGCTAAACCCGGAGGTAACTTTGCTGAATGAAGTCTAATGGTCTCTACAAGGGGTCAGAATAGCTGAGCTAACAATCTCTGGTAAGTTTAAAAGGTATTTACCAGGAGCATGATTACATTACCCTCTTTGCCATACCTAATTTTCACAGCTAATTATCATGCATCTTGGATTGCAGGTTGATAATTACATATTCAGTATCTTTTCTGCACAGAGAATTGATATTACTTCTGAAGTATTTCCCTGGTATGTTTTATTTGTCTAACGGGACCAGTACTGAGTGGAGCAAAGTCATCCTCATTTACCTGGTGCTGAAGGCATTGACAGGACTTTGGCCAAGAGCATCAGAGCCAGGCGCCTATCGCAAGTTTGTAACCACTGCTTTCAGTAAATTTTCTTTTTAGATGCACAGCTCTGTGAGCTTTGGATATATTTGCCGTATTAAACTGATACACCTTCTAGTGTGCCTGAAAAAAGTCCTCAGAATGGAAAAATAGTTCCCGTGGAGTTCAATTTGATATGTGATGGTAGAAAGGGAAATAGCTACACTGAGTAAAACCGCAAGAACCTCCCCCTAGAAACAAGATTAAAAACATTTTTAGGAGAGCTTTAGTTTACTTTTGCACTAGTTGCTGAGTGTGGTATCAATAGTTTTGGCTGAGGTTGTAAAATCTCTGCATTAGCAATCCAAAGAAAATGATGCAGCTTGGTATATTAATTATGACATCTTACTTTGTTCATTTTACAGGTAAGCAGATTTTCTTTTTCCATGGAAGTTTCCAAACTTTAACTGATCAAGAAAAGCAGGGCTAATTTTTAATCAAAGATAAAAGTGCCACTTGCTCAGTTTTAATTTTATTTTTACTTCATGAACTCTACAATTGCTGTTTTATGGAAGAAAACAAAATAAGGAAGGAAATATAAAAGTATTTTCAACAGCAGATAAAAATTTAGATCCTATCTGACAGATGCAAATTGAGAAAGAAGAAAAATGTTAATATTTTGGATGTTACGAGTCTGTATTAACACATTATATTTAAGTAAATCAGACAGTATATTATCTTTATTCCAGCATTTTTATATTACTACATCTTATGTGATTTTGAAACATTTTTAGACTTATACATATTCACTTATATCAACAAACTTAAAAGAAAAACATAAATGTTATTTAGGACTAGGTGACTTTTTTTTTCCTTTTTTTTTTTTTTTTAATTGTAGTATCATCAAAGTGCCAAAGATATTCCCGATATAAGCCATCAATTTCTCTTCATTAAACTAGCTATCATTCTACGTGCATTAAATTGAGACTGGCTTGTGAGTGGGTTTTGGAATATACATACCTGTGTATATCAATGTGGTGTATTGATTTTCAAAGGTATTTATTTTTAATGTAAATGATGGAAGTAGGCCTGAAACTTCCTATACTCCATTATTTCCATTTTAAAATGTATTCCATGTTATCTTTTACCAGATGAAACTGAATCTCTTTTAAGTAGAGCACAGTAATTTTTGAATATACATTTCTTAGTATAAATGTTCAGGTGATTAAAAAAATTTTAAAAATGATATATAAAAATAAGGACAACTAGCCATTTTAGAAAGACACTCGAATTTGTTCTGATACTTTTAAAAGCATGTTTTCTCTGTGCTTGTAAATGCTTTGCAATTTTTTTAATACTGAGTACAAACTGCATGTGTAAATTTAAAGACAAACGACGTTTCATTTTAAAATGATTCCATGAATAGAGGATCATTCATGATGGAAATCTATTTTCAGCTTCTCAGATGGAATAGGAAAGATATATAATGCCTCTATCTGGACTTATTACTCTAGGTGATAAACAGGTGCTTTTCGGGTAAAATAAAATCATTTTATCTATTTAAACTTTATTATGGGATGAAATGAATTTTGCCCTTAAGTTACTATTTCTGTTTATTGACTACTGAGCCTACAGAGACTATTATAGTAGGAGCTTAAATGTCAATATTTAAAGCGTAAATACTTCAGTTCTGAGAACAATAATCTCACATAAATTTTTTTAGTTAAAATTCCAAAGCACTTAGGATGAGACTCAAATGTAGACGAAGTTTAGTCATGTAAAGCGTTTTGCTTAAAAGAGAGAAACATGGTTGCTGGTGGCCCTGAGATGGCTGTTACGTAAGGGATCACCCTATYACTCAGAAGAAATTCTAGCAGTTCGCCATTACGCTGCTGGGAAAAGCCTTTGAAAGCTGTTTGCCRGTTTAGGGTTGCCCAACTAAAGTGCACGCGAACGACCTCCAACATTCGGCTCGTACCGTCGTGTCTACAGCGACGGAGGAAGTGTGGACAGGCTGTTGACTTTTAAACTGGCTAGTGACTGCCTTTGGCAGAAAAAAAAAAAAAATCTCTAAATGCATTGCCAGTTTAGCTTTCTGGATTCTTTGCGTTTAGTACAAAATTTGGTTTTTGAGACATATTGTGTTGCTCACAGCAATGTTGTTTTAACTAATATTCTCTGCATTTTAGCTGTTCAAGGCACAGTAATTAATAGACTTATTTCAGGCCTGAACTCTCCCTGTCATTTTGCACATTGCAGCCTGCACATTTTGAGAGAGATCTCTCTCAAAATATCCGTGATTTATGGATGCATTATCCTTTTGTGTTGTGTACAGTTAGCTTATGTGCACATAATGTCCAAAGTGATACTGCATGCAAACCTATGACAGTCAAAAAATTCCCCCAAAGCTCTAGGATATGATATAAGGAATTACTAATGCTGAAAAATGACAGAAATTGAAGAATGGAAATTGTATCCGTTACTAAGATTATGGAGAAAATATGAAAAACAGTGAGTCTGAGTAAGCTTGAATAATCCTTTTATTTATTTCAATACAAGCATAGAATTTCTTATCCCTAAAATATTTATTACTGTTATGTTTATTTAATATTTAATTTTTATGCTATGCAGTTATCATTGTGTTTTCTTGTCTTCCAGGATTACTGCCCATAACAAAGTGCTACAAAATCTGAGTATACAAAAATACTTAAATAATGACATCTTGACATAATAGAATGGTGTGTTGAAAACGGTCTTAATAAAAATAATAATGATCTTTATTTTCYATTGATCTCACTCCATTTTAATATGACCCTGGCTTTTTTTGTGATATTCAACTATAAGGATGATTTTAACTACTATATTTTCACAGATATGTGTCAGTTTCCACATTTGGAAATAGACTTTTCATACTTCTTTCCATACCTCTTTATTAATTTAATAATGACATAACTGYCTTATATCGTAAATCATATCTGTGCCATTGGCAATATGCACTTTGAGGTAAAACTCCTTCATTAGAAATATTGCACTTACATACACAGCAGTTATGAAAAGAGCAAATAAATTTTGCACATTGATCAGAATAAAAGTATTCCTCAGAGCTTTTTTACCAAACTATTGCCAAAATGGGTTTTAATGTCATCCTTCACTTTCATATGAACTGTCATATACATACATTTACTGTATGAAATTTCCCAGACCAAAGCTTTGATATTGGACATCCCTAAAGTTTAAGAATAATATGAGTTGTATGCAAAGTTACTCCAGTTTTCAGTTCCAAAGCTTCTGCTCACAAACCTCTCTCCTTGATTACTTCCTGACCCTGGAACCTGYAAGCGTTCCACAGCACTTATCGGGTATGTATGTGCTCCTCAGGCAAAGCTAACGAACTGCCTCTCTAAAGCTCCGCTAATCTGTATTTGAGTGCTGAATGAAGCATTGGTTCCTCTGAAGACAATGGCAAAACTGTCGTTTGCCTCACTTGGGCGCGCCTTTCGCTGTATACGCGCACAGCTGGGGCTTTCCTGGGTGTGCAGGTATCTGCTGTGCCCATGTATTCAGCTGGCGAAGACAAGCCCTCCTAAAAGAGCCTATCTTTGCTTATTTACGTGTACTTTATTTTTACCTTGCAGCTAGCACTGGGCCAGAGCTTTCAGTTGTGCAATACCCTGAAGATGCCAGCGCGCTTCTGAACTCGACGGTGTGGATGCTGTGCGTATTTGAGTACCCGCAGGAGAAGAACGAGGAGCCGGTCGTGTACTGGAGGAAAGGCCCTGACTACAATAATCTGCAGAGTCTTCAGCCGAGCACAGGAACCGCTAGGCCACACGTACACATTACAAAGAACACCCTCAAGGGATTCTCCATCTTGAAACTGAGCGATGTTGACCACAGTGCCACTAATTCATATTTCTGTGACGTGATGCTAACTCAGAACRTCCAGAGCAAACGTGGAGGTGGCACCAGACTGACCGTACACGGTAAGGAGCACTTGAGAGTCACAGAAATGGATTTGATGCATGTAAGGTGAATTAAATTTTTATTCAATTTAAATCTCTCCTACTGCTCACCTCGGTTAGGAGAAGGTTTGGAAAAAGCAGCCTACAGTCATACGAGTAAGAAAGAGAAGGTTAATAAAAAGAAGTCAATCTTTTGCTCGAACAATTTATACAACTAGGCAGACAGACTTCTCAGGGACAGGGACAATTCTTTAGGTCAGAAGTTCGCTAAGCAGTAGAAGAATGATTCTTTCAACAATATTATGCAAGATATTTTCTTAAAGTTCTCCACAAACTCTTACTGGATATTTACTCCATACAAAACCCACAAATCCTTGACAATCTTTCATATCCTTTTTATCATTTTTATCAGTCTTTGTAAGCCAATGGTCTTGACTGGAGTAAGCAGTTTGTCTTTCCACTTACTAAAAAATTAACAGTAAATTAAGCAGTGCAAGGGTTTTAAGGAAAGGAGTATACGAAAGTAGGAATATGTGAGAGTGAAAGACTCTTTCCCTCTAATTGTAAAATCATTTTCAATAATTTAAAACTCTTCTCCATCCTCATATTATGAAAATAAATTCTGTAATCCTGATAGGGATTATGACTCCAGTGACTGAGATACACTATTTTAGATGATCTAGGTTTTCCCCATGTAGACTGTCCAGGTAAATCTGACTACATATATGTTAAACTGTGAAGTATCTCCCTAACTCTTGATTTCACCTTGTGTTTTGCAATTTTCTGATACAATCTTCTGTAGACTTAAAAATACAAGTCAGTGGCCAGTATCACACCATAAGCATAGCTTTGGTTCAGTCCAGAAAAAAAAGAGAAAAAAAAAAGTTTTCTGAAACTTAGCAAGATAACTGTCATTTAAACTGGCTTTTTCATCATTACTTAAGTTTGTACTACATAACAAAGTTCTTTGCACATGCTGTGCTTCTAATAAACTGAGAATTTTGTTTGMTCTCCATGTAATAAGTAGTTTAAAACTGGTTCACAAATTTCTCTTGAATAAAAGAAGATAATAGTTCTCTCAAGAGTAGTTTAATCTTTCAGCCTGAAAAAAAGAGTGAAAAAAAATGTGATAAAAATGAATATAAGGGCAATCTTGATACCTGGTCAATCCTCAATTTGTAAAACAACTTTTTGATCCTCAAATATTTAACGTACTTTCTCTTTATTTCAGACTTAAAATGCAAAGCCTGTATAAGATCAGACAAGACCTGGTGGGGCTGGTTTCTTCTTGGATACACCATCTTTGTCACCACAGTTATCATAGCTTTCAGTGTAAGTAATAATTTCAAAAATACATATTACAAACTTAAATATGGGTGGCATCTTCTGACAGAAAGAAATGAATGGGTGGCCTCAATATGCACTTGTGGCAAAGTAAAAAGTTGCTCTACTTTCTGTTAACTAAAGATTTAAGGGTAGAACTCCCTGCCTGTGAATGTTTTGAGGGAATGATCATGAAAGAAAAGCGCAAGCTGTGGCAATGGAGAYACCTAGAGAAATTATGGTATTTGTTTTCTCTGAGCTTTTTGACAACTGGGAAGTTATGTTCCATGTTGCCAGCTGATCTAAAGCTGTTATTTCTACCTGGAAATGAGAGAACGAGGAAAAAAAATGCTTAAATGATCAGCAGTTTGCAACACATCCTGCTCCCTCCATACTTCCAGGCTCCTGCTCCTAATTTCATGAGTGCCTCTGGAGATACATGAATGTCTGCTCATGTTTCATCTTGCTTATCTTCCAACAAACCAACCATGCCAGGGTTTTATGCCCACTCCCACATAYTAATCCATATGTCCTATTCTCCAGGCAAGGCCTGGCATTTATCTGGCCAGCAGTGAAGCACACTGGCAACTTCTGATTAGGGACAAACTGAAAATGTTGACATATATTGGAAGAGGAGAAAATATTTTTTTTTAACTAAAACAACTCAGTCCAAATTCAGGATAWTTTTTTATATTTCCTATAACACTTTAAAAATCCTTTCCTCTTCGCATACAGTGTGTTCTGTTCCCTAGTTTCAGAAAAAAAAAATCACAATCATTTTATTTCTATCTGTATTCCAATTTTCTTTTTTCTCAAATATCTTTTATGAAACCAAAAACTAAAAAGCCAGTTATTAACCAATAGCTGTATTTTGATCCTATGTGGGAATCTTCTTTATGTAAATGAAGCCTTTTCAAATGAAATTAACTTAAGCTGAAGAAGTCTGAGGTACAGTAAACGACACATTTCCTATTAGTGACCAGCCACCACAGGAGTATTCCTGTTGGTAGGCTCACCCCCTCCTACTGAATGTTAGGTCATCACATCTCAGTTCTCTTGATCTGTTCTTGTTTCATTAAGACAGTTTCCCATCTCCCTTTTGCCCCCTGAATTAATTAAAGTAGTCATTTTTCTCAAGTATCCATAGATCAAACAGCCTCTAAACCAAGCCACCAGTGCCAGTGGTGGCTTATGATATGAACACTTTTTATCTGCCTCATGATAGGCTGAAAAATGCTTTTCATTGACACAATTTTCTCCAAAGCCTCTAGTTGGCTTTTCTTCTACTCAAGGCTTTATAGACTAAAGATGAAAGCATGCCATAATATTTTAAAAACTTCTGYTTCACTTACATCTCAGCCTCAGTTTACACATGCTCATGACCTTCTTCCCAGCAAGTTTTGTCAAATTATTTGAGTTTTTCATATTGGATCCTAATCAACTATTTTTGAATAATCTTACCTACAGGCAGTCTGTGAACATTATCTGGTGTGTGCTGCTGATCACRACACAAGAAGATTTTTATTTTAGTGTTGCTTCTCTTTTCCTAACACTGATAAACTGATTCAACTGTACAGTTAGCATCAAACAATCTTTGAATGCACACATTGGGCTGTGCTACCCTCATTCCTAACCCTGAAAAGTACAATGTGCTCTCTAATGTAGAGTACATTAGTTACACCTATTCCATATTTCCAAGTTCCCTACTTTCAAACAAAATTCTAAGATTATYATTTGAAATAGACCTTAGACTTCCTCATGCTTCACCAACAACCTCGCCCCTCAAAAACCAACTTTGTAAAATGCCTGAAAAGTTAGTAAATGTTGCCTAAGTTGGACCAAGAGGGAATAGGTATCAAACCAAACAGGCTCACAGGAAGCCAATTTTGGTTCTTGGGGACTCCACAGCGTCTCCACTGTGCTATGTCAAGTCCAGAGAGAAGGCTTTTTCAGGTACCTGGCCCCTGGCTCAGAGGCAGGACTTCCTTCATCCTGTCTTATCTTTCTCAGCCTGCACAGTCTAAGGAGGTTACATAAGCATTACTGAATTTGGCAACGGGTCCCTCTCTGCTGATACTGCTGCACAGCCCAAATTTTCATTATTAAAAGACACAGCACCAATGACTAATAAGTCACAAGACTTACAAAGACATTTATGGTATCTGATTGTTCTTCTGGGTCAAGTAAGGTTTGGGTTTTGTTTTCTTTAAAAGCTAGTTGTTAAGTGCTGTTACCTCAAAGCGACTTCAAAACCAGATGTGTTCCTGTAGTTCTGGCAGTAGAAGAACAAGGGATGTATACTTAGTGAGACAGAATAAACTCAAGCCAGTGAGAGAAGTGGTAAACAGTCAAACTTTGCTAAGGTACCATAGCAGCAGAAGCCTGCCAAAAGCAGCTTCACAACTGAATACACAGAACGAGCCCATTTAAACTTTCCTAAAATGAGTCACTGTGAGCATGATTAGCAGTAGCAGATTTAAAAAAGGACAACAAAGTTTATAAAGTTAGGACATTTATAACTTCTTTAAAGTCATTTTGTTATTAAATGACAGATGCTTCGTGTCGTGCAAATATATATTTTGTCAAAATAAGAGTGCAATGTAATGAAAGGGGGACTATATTACTCAAAGGCACTTTGGCCCATGTAGGTCATGGCTTAAACCTGATATGTGATGGCTGGCTAAGACCTTCTGGTAGCTTCTGTGAGGAGTTCATCTTTCCAAAGAGAGGCCAGATTTGCTTTTTTTTAAATAGTCTAAAATACTCTCAGCTGTTCCCACCTGTTAGTATTATTAGCATATGCCCAGATAGTTACAGAGTGGGGTGTTATACCCTGCCCCATGTTCTAATATTAAATTATAAGGCATCCTACAGCCTTAAGGAGTTTTCAATCCCAATTTCCTCCTGCAAAAGCTAGCATAGCAAGAGCTCATCCTAGGAAGTACTCAAAGACTGAAGTACTCAGATCTCAGCAAAGAATATAACTCTTACGGATTTACAGCCGCAAAGCCCTTCTAGAGGTGGGATTCTTGCTTCTATCAAACTTTTTCTGTGCTTATTCAGCTTCCAAGTCAAGACTGAGGCACAGCAATGTGATATTCTAATGAAAGCTCCATGATAATTATATTTATTTTGTAGAGAAAAAAATTACAGCTTTCAATTGTGGATTTTCCCTTAGAGAAGACGTTCATCTCATCCGCTCTTCAAAAATTTGTTTAAACTACTTAAGAATAAAGAATGAATGAAAAAAGTCCTCCCTGACAATGCTCTATTTTTTTTTTCCAAAGAAACAGCATACATACATTTCAGGAGAGAGTTTTGAGGATTGGAGAAATGTTTAATGGAGTCATTGGCTTACAATCGGACAGATTTTCTATCTGCCTATTTCTCAAGCATACCAGTACCATATGATTTACTTTTCTCCTGTTACCTGCAAAGGCTTAGAATTCAGCATTAAGAAGCTAATTCACCAAAATAAATACGCTAGTTTAACACTGTTTAATATTAGTTATTACAATCATTTTACACAAATTATATAAATAAAATATATACTATAACGGTCCTAATATAACGGTACTACATTTGATTATATTCCACCTATTTGTAAAGTTGGAACCTGATAAGGCAGAAAACATTAACTACTTAAGTATAGTGTCTTAGCTAACGTATTACTAAAATTTATTCAGAAGAATAATGAATAGCTTGTCAATTTATGAAAGTGTGGTTAAAATTAGTATTCGCATGTTTCATTTTGACTGTGATATCCATAACAACATTACAAACAATTCATAATAAAAAATGAGATTGCTATGTCAGTTAAGCTAGCTACGCATTCTTTAAAAAGCTGGCATATCTGATGAAAACAGATTTTTACTGCTTAACAATTTATTTGTGAAATATTGCAACAGATTCACCAGGGCTRCAAAAAGTGCAAGAATAGGTCAAGAAACACAGAGAGCAGCGCTTCCTTGCCTTGCGACTGGATTTACGACAAGCCGTCCAGACCAGCTACCAATGAACTTAATCAAGAATATGAAGACATGTCGCTAATAAGGACTTTCACTGACATTGGAAGAAAGAGGATATGAAAAAGAAATTGAATGCTCCCAAAGCACCATGTTTTCTGCTGTGAATTAAAGATAAATCTTCCCCTCCTAGAAAGCCTAATGATTGTGTGATATTTGATAGYGTTAAACTTATTGTCAGCTTAGTAAGGCTCTCTGTAGAACTTTCCCAGGTTACCATACATTTATATTCTCTTTAAGCATTCTGTGAATAAAGATGCCAATAAAAACCATCTTCATTAAGAAGCTAAGTATTCAACTTTGTTTTAGTGAAACTGCTGGCTGATACACAAAGAAAAAGTGATTTGTTACCTTCAGGGGGACAGACAGACTATGTGAAGGATAATCAGGTCTGGAAGAGCCTTTTTTTTTTTTTTTTTTTTTTTTTTTTTTTTTTTNTTTAATTTGGATAACAGGAATGAAGTAATGGCCTTTTCTCCTCATCTACCCAAACTGGGTCCTGTGGTACATTGTAGTTGTACATATCCAGATTTCCAGAGTCAGTAAATAACCTATAATTGTGGATATAAATATGCAAGTTATTTATTTTCTAGAGAAACTTGCTCTGCAGCAAGGACATCAGAAGCACAATTTTCCTACGTTTGGAATTTTTTAAATTATATACAAATTAAAAATAAAATCCTAGTTTTATATAATACATGTTTAACTCTTCACTGTAAAGTTTAATTATAAATTGGGTTAAATACAGGGAATTTTTATACATTTAAAAGTGTATCTTTAGAGTAGGGAGAAAGAGCCATTCCATCCTTTAAAATGATGCAGTTCTACAGAAAAATGAATTGACGGTAGAAGTTACTGACCCAAAGTCACCTTCAAGTAGAAGGAGCACAGTGAGGTCAGTGCATACTGTGATACCTTCCTGACCTGGTATTTTGGAAAAAGARATAAGAATTCATACCTAATCTACTAGATATAACTAGAGGATGGATTTAAAAGGGATCTCATTCAGGTAATTCATACACCAAATGGGGCTGTTTTATTTCCTCATTGTAACACTGCCTCTATCCACTTCAGAGAAATGGCCCTTCGAATTAAGGTCAACATGTTTTCAGTACTTTTTTGCATGCTTCTCAGAAACAGCTCATTTACTATGTTTTCAAGAAATTCATCTTTAGGACAGACAGTAAACCTATAAACTTCCAGACTGAAAACTTAAATATTCAGAAAGTTCTGGGGTACTGAAAATGAATAATAGTTACTACATGTTACCACCTCAACCCAACAGCACTTGTATAGTAGAAAGAAATAGTCTATTCTGGTGTAGGTAGTAAGGTCATGGAATTATCACAGCATCCYAGCATAGAATGAAACACCAGGACTGGACTCAGAATGAACCTATAGCACAAGTACTTTGTAATATTTAACATGTAAAATATTATTTCTCTCAATTTATGCTTTTTTATAAAATGTATGTTGTAGTCTTAAGTATTTTAATATTTAAATGAAAGTCTGATCCTACAATGAAGGTTAACATTTTCAACTCCAAATGACTTTAAACAAGATCCTCAAGTTCATGGTCCAGTATMTGAAGGATGGAGTTTTAGCCCTAAGGAAAAATGGAGACAAAACTCCCGCTAATTTTAGAAAGACTCAACTTTAACTTCAAATTTGTTAAATATGTACTATGAAAGGAAATGTATAGCTAAGCTAAAGGAAAATACTAACAGAAACAGTAACTTCCTTTATCCAATACTAAAGATTATTTAAAATATGCTTAGCTAAGAGTTTGTTTAACAGTAATTACAGATATTCCTTCGTTCTTTTAAACATTAGAAGTACTCAAAAGTGAAAAWTTAAAGAAAGAGATGAGAAAAAGCATGGGCATTGATGTTAATATGAAGAGCTGATTTTGAAGAAATAAAGTTACTGCTTAGGCATCAGGGGCTCATACAGTATCTGCATCATGGTGATGGTGAAGCATTACTGCTTAGCCTAGTAGCATATTAGTCCCTGCCAATGACTGTTTGTATTAGGCAAAAAAATAATTGTTGCCTACTCATAATGATCTTCACTCTAAGTCTGTACACACACACACAATATTGACCAAATATTTGAAGGTTCAAAAGTAGGTTGAAGAGTAGGTTCAAAATCTTTTGGGGGAAAATAGTGGCTCTAAGTAAAGGTCATATTATTCCTGATTATCTCAGACAGGATATACACRGATTCAGAGTAGCGAACAGATAGAAATTCATCACACTCACAAAAAAAAGAAAGGTGACAGAATTCATGAAGGCATTAATTTAAAGCAGTCTTCCAACCACCAACTGATTCAGAGATTTCCACACAGGAATAAGCTCCAAGATTCTTCTATTTCAATAACTGAAGTGATCCTTAATAGGAACAAAAAGATGCAAGTATTCCTGTTGGCCTGAATATGTGAAGAAACTGTTTTAACCAAACACTTGGTGTAAACTGCCTTTTTAGGCTCAGTTGCATGACATTAGGGAAAGAGAGCACATCTATACCAAAAAAAACCCCAAAGCTGTAGTGTTTCCTTCTCAAGTATCTACAGCATTATATATGTGCATATTCAAGACCTCAAAAAGGAAATAATGATTTCTTTAGAGTATCTCAAATAATAAATTTACATTAGATTAGAATGAATGTTGTTAAACAGCAACAAAACACAGTTGGATTGCTACCCTGCCAAGTATGTCAAGGTAGGAAACTCAGAACTGTAGTTCACACTTCTATGAACAAAAGCTTAAATGACAGAATCACAGAATCAGTAAGGTTGGAAGGGACCTCTGGAGACCATCTAGTCCAACCTCCCTGCTCAGCAGGGTCACCTACAGCATGGTAGACAGGGTTGCATCCAGGCAGGCCTGGAAGATCTCCAGAAAAGCAGACTCCACAACCTCTCTGGAGAACCTGCTCCAGTGCTCTGTCACTCTCACAGTGAGGAAATTCCCCCTCACCTTCAGGCAGAACTTCCTGTGCTTCAGTTTATGCCCATTGCCTCTTGTCTTGTCACATGTGACAACTGAAAAGAGTTTGTCCCTGTCCCCTTGACACCCTCCCTTCAGGTACTTATACACATTGATCAGATCCCCCCTCAGGCTTCTCTTCCCCAGGCTAAACAGGCCCAGCTCTCGCAGCCGTTCCTCACAGGGCAGGTGCTCCAGCCCTCTGATCATCTTTGTAGCTCTACGCTGGACTCTCTCCAGTAGCTCCATGTCTCTCTTGGACTGGGGAGCCCAGAATTGGACACAGTATTCAAGATGAGGCCTCCCCAGGGCTGAGTTGAGGGGCAGGATCACCTCACTCGACCTGTTGGCAACACTCTCCCTAGTGCACCCCGGGAGACCATTGGCCTTCTTGGCCACAAGGCCACATTGCTGGCTCATGGTCAACTTGTCATCCACCACGTCCTTCTCTGCAGAGCTGCTCTCCAGAAGGTCAGCCCCCAGCTTGTCCTGGTGCCTAGGGTTATTCCTCCCTAGGTGCAGGACTCTGCACCTGCCCTTGTTGAATCTCAGGAGGTTCCTCTCTGCCCAGCTCTCCAGCCTCTCCAGGTCTCTCTGAATGGCAGCACAGCCCTCAGGTGTGTCAGCCACTCCTCCCAGCTTGGGATCATCAGCAARCTTGCTGAGGAGGCACTCTGTCCCCTCATCCAGGTCATTGATGAAGAAGTTGAACAGGATGGGACCCAGCACTGAGCCCCGGGGGATGTATCTACCCACAGGCCTCCAACTGGACTCCACGCCACTGATGACAACCCTCTGAGCTCTGCCTTTCAGCCARCTCTCAATCYAYCTCAYTGTCCACTCGTCTRACACACACTTCCTGAGCTKATCTAGGAGGATGTGATGGCAGTGTCAAAAGCCTTGCTGAAGTCAAGGTACACAACGTCCACTGCTCTCCCCTCATCTACCCAGCCAGTCACTCCATCACAGAAGGCTATCAGATTGGTTAAACAGGACTTCCCCTTGCTGAACCCAGGCTGGCTACTCCTGATCACCTTCTTTTCCTCCATATGTCTGGAGGTGACATCCAGAAGGAGGTGTTCCATCACCTTTCTAGGGACAGAGGTGAGGCTGACTGGCCTAGAGTTGCCTGGGTCCTCCTTCTTGAAGACTGGAGTGACATTGGTTTTCCTCCAGTCCTCAGGCACCTCTCCAGTTCTCCAKGATCTTCCAAAGATGATGGAGAGCGACTTAGCAATAACATCCGCCAGCTCTCTCAGTACCCGTGGGTGCATCCCATCTGGGCCCATGGATTGGTGGATGTCTAGCCTGCCCAGAAGGTCTCTAATCCTCTCCTCCTCAACCAAAGGAAAGTCTTCCCTTCTCCCTCATGTCCAGCCTACAGGATTCCTGGGGGCTGCCCTTAGCAGTGAAGACTGAAGCAAAGAAGGCATTCAGTAATTCTGCCTTCTCTGTATCCCTTGTCACCAGGGCCCCTGCCCCATTCAGTAGCGRGCCCACATTTTCCCTAGTCCTCCTMTTTTKYTGCTGATGTATTTGAAGAAGCCCTTCCTGTTGTCCTTGACATCCCTTGCCAAACTCAATTCCAACATGGCCTTATCCTCGCAGCATCTCTACATACTCTGACTGCATTCCTGTAATTCTCCTAACATTGTGGGACTCCCAGGCTGCACTACAGCTGCACTACAAATGCATTTTGGATCAAAATTACTAGGATCTTCAGTCCATTCAAAATGTAATAGTAACCTCCTTAGAAAGGGAGGTCATTAAGAACACCTCTTTTCTGCATCTCCCTCATTCCACAAGTCACTCAGTAAATAACAGGGCATTTACGTGTGTCTTGGTCCCAGTTTTACAGCCTTTGGTTACCGGAGGTGAGCAGCTCTTTCTCCCTGTGGAATGAACCCTCATACTAACTGTGTTCTCATGAGAAAAGCTGAACTACTGCCACCAGTTCAAGCTAAGGAAACTGACTCAGGACTAACATCTCTGTTGTCTAAAAAAAATGAGGTACACAGATATATCTGAACAGGGGTTGGAAAGACAGAACCAGCAATGGATTATTTGTAAGTTTATTAATTATGGAGGATACTAATGCTTGAAGGAGGACTTCTCCCAAATAATTCCATATTTTTGTTTCAAGAGTCTGCATTCTGTTTCTAGAATTTATTTGTAGTTAATGAGGAAAGCTGGAAATTTACTACATTTTCTGTTCTCCCTCTGGAGCTCTAATTTTCTAATCTCACTAGGTGTCATGTTGTATTTTCTTATAAAGCTTATAATTAAAATGGGAGGCATTAGCTACTATAGAGTTGCCTGATTCATAAATATGGAAAATATAGTTTAATGCTTTACTGTCCCTAGTACACTTAGAGCTACACAGTTTCTCTCCCCTGTAATTACTTACGTTTCATTAAAATAAAGGCAAATTTGCCATTACTTTGGGGCATATACAAAAAAAATGCAATACTTGATCTGACTAGAGGAGGAATGATATCTTACGTTCAGTTTACATTCTCAAGTGAAAGTTTAATCATTGTAGAAATATGAAATGATTTGATAAAAAAAAAATTATCCCTGACCTGATGATACCTAAATCATGTGAGACAAAAATATCCTGTAGAGCAGATCTCTGGAGTAGAAAAGGATCTCAGACTAGTTTTCTAAAAATCRGTAAAAATATTTCAGTATAAATTAATCACTGCTGCCGAGAACATTCTTTACTAGTTATAGACCAAGACAGAAAGAGATAGATACTTTACAAATATAAACCATTCTTAATAATCTCTCAGGATTTGGCTTGCCTGTTTAAGCATACTTCTGCGTCAAATATTCAAAGAATAAATACTGCAGCATCCTTGTATTTCATGACCTGAAGTAGCACTCTCAAAACAGACATACTACYATTGTGCTTCATCATAAAGCTAGGTTCATCATTAGATAAAATATTGCATTATCTTGACTCATTTTCTACATTTGAATGTACCTGTACTGAAAATTTTAAAAGCAACTTGTGGCGTGTGAACTTAAAAAAATAATGGTTCCTCAGACAACACAAACAGCAGAGCTGGTAAGTAGGTTGCAGTAGAAAATGGCATACTTCATGAGTATGTACAAATATGCGTACGTATGAGTACGTGTGCATATACAAAGTAACATTCTGAACATTGATTATCTTAGATTTCTCGCTGCTCCCCTTTTAAATATATTTAGCCTCTAAAACCGTATAATGCAATTGCCCATTTTGACCACGCACTTTCAAATCTCTTGATTTAAAAAAAATATATAAAAAAGAAAAAAGTTAGAAACACAAGGTGCCATATATATTCCAATCAGAAGGGCATGTGTGGGGTAGAAAGAGGATTAGTCCAACTACAGACGAAGATACATGTGACTGGCTAAAACRGATCAGATCCTTTGCCATGAAACAGACGGACATAAATAAAGGTACTTGTTAGCCTTCCTAAACTACAACTAACTTTTGCAAGCATCCTTATGGTACTCCTCATTTTTGTAGCAAAATTGAATGACATCTATACTGTGCAAAAACAAACTAGAATATTCCCTCCATTCACATGGATTACTCTATCCTAGATCATTTTCAGTAACGAACACATTATTTCATTAGATACRGAGACTAAAATTAGAGAAATGTTTTGTCTAGACTGAAACAAGTATTTGTACAGTAAATTAATAAATAAATCCACAGTAGTAAATACAGACTTAAACACAATTCAGTTATGGAATTCTGAAGCTTATAAACAGAAAATAATTGTCACCTATTCACAAACTTTTTTTTGAAACTAAACCAGAAAGAATATAGTTTTATCTTCAATAAAGTTATATATTGAAAAAAAAACACTACTTTGGGGAGTGAGGGGAGAGATTCTCTTAAAAATTTTATATCTTATATTGTCAAGGTTATATATTTATTTCCATGCAGTGGGGAAGGAGGAAATAAGATTAGCAATACAAACAAAATCTGACTAATTAGAATCACCCTTGGCTTCCTCCATAAAACAAAGAATGCAACGATCCTCCTGATTTAAAATTAGCTTTTGCAAATACTTTCCAAAGATGTTAATGACCGTGAGAGGTCAATTTTTTAAAATAGATTTCATTTTTTCACATGAACAAAATGGATTAAAATACTGTTGGCTGAGAATAAAGTACTTCTGAAGTATTTCTAAAGTATTTCTTTATTATACAATGCTTCATTAGGATCAGTTGAAAACCCGAACACAGAACTTGAAGAACACAGCCACTACCACTTGCTTCTTTCAGGTTTCTGTAAATCATCTGCAATCAAAAAGCATTTATAAAATGGTGGTAACAGAAAAAAAAATCTAAATCTTGCTATTAATGCAGCAGTACTCACTATGAACAAGTGTTATGACTGAACAGATTTCTGTTCTTATTCTGTTATGCTCCAACATTTATTTTTTTTATATATTATATATATATTATATATGTATATACAACATATATATTCATCTAATCATAGAATCATGGAATGGTAAGATTGGAAGGGACCTCTGGAGATCATCTGGTCCAACCCTCAGCACGGCCCATACAGGGATTGAACCTGCGATCTTGGCATTAGCAGCACCACGCTCTAACCAAATGAGCTATGTATTGTAACACTTCCACGTCTAATCTCTGCATGAGTTTGATTTTTTTTTTCTTTCTGGAAAGTCTTACCTCAGTAAAGATGATACTGCATATGCTCCTGTGGGTGGCATTAATATATGCAAGAAGAACTCAAWTTTTTTAACTCAAGTTTTTATGGATTAAGTAGCATAGTGAACTGTGAGAGTGCTGACGCTCAAAAGCATCACATATTATCTATTAATTTTGCATTTAACAATCCTCTCATTTAAGGTAACTTTTATGAACTGGCATCCAGGTAAACAAGCTTTATACAATTTTGCTAAAATACATGGTTCTATTATGGCTCAGAAAGGTACGGATTAGTGCATGTAGGTTTCTGAAAGCAGGAGAGTAGCTCCAAGCCCTCAGAATGCCATACTGCCAAAATAGGTATTATCCTTGAATTAGAGACTTACAGGTCACAGTAGTTCATGCCAAGCTTTCCTCTATATAAAAAAGTATGCAAGCAAGCCAGGCATAGATGYTGTTGATAGCACAAAGGCAATGTTCTTAAGTTGTATGTGCAGAAATGCTGTTCTACAGATGTGGGAATAACATATACATCCTATTTTCACTGTTTACAGAACCTCATGCAGCTAAAAATAAAAAAGCTTATGCAAAGAACCATATTTTTTTTAGTATTTCTTTTATTAGCATATAAAGTACTAAAATAACTCAATCCCTACTGCTTAAATGCTAATCTGATGAGGTCTGTATTGAAATTTCTATAGCAGATACTTTAAACTCCTTCCTTTTTATAGACTCTTTTCCTTTCTTCACCCTCCAGAATATACAGACATTTAGCATTGTTTTTGGAGAATGCTTTACTTTCATACATAAATATATAATTCAACTTCAGATTTTTATAAGAATTCAACTTAAAAGCCATAAAAGTTATAACAAACAGTTGCACCTTTTAGAACTTAGGTAGTAAGATTGAAAATCTTGAACCTGTAAGTCAAAGCAAGAGGGATGGTAAAAGACTAAGACACAAGAGTCTGAACTAACTCTATGTTAACTTACTTCAGTTCCCCTCCAACAGACTGAACTGTGTAAATAATCAAGTTGTTGTAGCATTCTGAGAAATTTATAAACAAGTTCTTGGCAAAGCTTCAAGAACATATATTTATTCAATTTTAGTTGAGGAAGAAAACATAATAAATATAAGTAATATAAATATTTCTTACCGTCTCCTTTACAAGACACTTTCATGGCCAAAAATACACTATTGCAAGTTCCAGAATAGTATTTCAAATTTAAAAATACTACATTCACTAAGAAAGACAAGAACTTTTAATCGGAAAAATATAGTATCACAGTAAATAGTGCAAATGTTTTATTTATTGTGACTAGTGTTAAGAGTTCAAGTCCTGTAGAACACTGCAGGAGAGATGCATTAGAATCTTAAGACTAGCAATACTGCAAGTATTCAATTAGTGTGTGCAACTACTAAGTGAACAACACAGACTGTARTTTTTTGGTACAAACTGAATTTGTCTCTCAAATAAGTAACATGAAAAAAAAGATGTTTTCAATTTTCTGCATGACAACATAAGCTTCCACAAATCTTACAATAAAGTCCTCCTTAGAAGCAAAATAGGTCTAAAACTGAACCTCTCCAAAACAGGACAGCTATGTTTTACCACACAATTCCCATTTGGTGTGTTTTTGAATTCTATCCAGAATACTTGTATTTTTCTTCACAAAAGCAGATGCAATTCCATTGTCAATATACAGAAATTTTGACAGCAATCACTTCAATTTTGCAGGATGCCTGTAGCTGTGTTTTGATAGCTATGAAGCTTAGTTAAATTTTCTGTGTACAGTCTACTCAAACCAGTTTTCTTTTAGTAAAAAGTGTACAGCATCATCAAATCCATTTTGGTACAGCAATTCCATTTTCTCATGGTTTGGTGGGAATAAAGCTTGATTAAGTCTTACCAGGTTGGCCAAAGACAGCTGCAACAGAGAGTRAGTGAATTAGTTTGTTAAAGAAAACTATGTAACACTTGACTGTGTTGCTATCAGTCCTATCATGCTTCATATAGCATATGCAAAAAAATGCCAGAGTGGCTGTGTCTACAGTAGTAAATTAATCATGCCCAGGAAAACTACTGAGCATTGAGATGAACTGGCACAAACAGTCTGCATCTACACTCATAAACATGCAGCCTCAAATACACACTGCCTATAAAACTTCTCGTAGTTTCTGAAACATTTTTACTATAGAAATATTACCAGAACTCTTTAGGGAAGTCGTAGCTGCCACATGCTAAACTTATCCCAGGAAATGTTTTGACAGTTTACTAGTGCAAATAACTAAAGTCTCAAGAATATTCCCAGGAGATGTTTAACATATGAGTATAAATGTAGCTTGTGTTTCCAACAAATTAAGAACTATTCAGGTTCTCAACTAGTCACTTTGATGGAGTGAAAAGACTTCAAAGTTTGTTCTTTAATAGAGACAYATATTAAAATACAAATATAATTTAAAAAGATCGACACTTCATTTACATGATTAACTTAAATATATATTTAAGCCACATACTTGATTATATGTAATTTTGCAACATAATATCAAAATCACCTCCATTATTTGAACTAAGCAATTATTCAAATTCTGACACTAATGAATGGAGGAGGACCAGAGACAAAAGACTGTTGACAAGCCAATCTAGATAAATAGTGATACATAAATATATATAAGTTATATAGTTTTTTATATATATAYACACACACACACCCCTCTCCATGCTGTGCATATTTAGATATTGCTACAAAAGATTATTCATATTTTGCATTTTTACAGYTCTAAAACCTAAGGATGTTTCAAACAGAATTATTTAAAATGATGCCTGAGATTCTGCATATCACAGAAGGCAATTCTGAAATTAATTTTCTACCTCAGAATTAATCTATTTATCAATTCATTTTTTCCTCTCAAGATGGATATTTGATGCAAACCACAACCAAGAAATACATAGCAAGACATGCATGTATTTCAGTAAATTAATTTCACACCATGAAATTAATGACCATTTATCAAGTATTATCACACCTAAATCCATGTGAAACTACAAAAACTCAGAAACTTGTTCAATTTAGAATGACATTATATAACATTAATTTTACTTAGATTTAATAAAACAAAGTAAGAACCATCTAAACGAAACTTCAAAAAATGTAGCAAGTAATGAGGGACTGTTGCTAGGCAGGACTTTTTCTTCCCTCCCCCCTTTCTCTTGGAAAAAAAAAAATCTTTTTGAGATCACTGCTAGATCAACCGTTATTCAATATTTTYTTTCATTATGTGAAAGGAAACAATGTGTGTGAAACTTTGCAGGAAAAAGCTTGCTAACACAGAAACATCAATGATGAAAAGGTGGTCATAAAAATCAGTCTTAGCCTATGTTTCAATACACAGAAATATTCTCAAACATCTAACAAAATTTCTGAAAGTGTTGTGGTCACAATATTCAAAAATTTAATATGAACTCGCTTGAGCAATAAGGTGACAAGTCTTTGTACACCATTTCATATGTGAAGCTTAAATTCACCTTTTAAATTCAGTTATAGCAGTTTATTTCAGCAAATAAGCATGAAGAGATGTTCTGGAGTTTTCTTTTCCTGAAGTTTTCTACAGAAGTCTTATTTTTCCAGAAATATCCTGCCTAGCAAAAGACAGCTGATATTTTAATCAAGTCTACATTATTTAATAAGATTAAATATAATAGTCTGTAATATATCTCCTCAATTTTGTACCAGATCAAAGCTTTTCAATCTTTCTTATAAAATTTATACTACATTTTCCCTTCTCCTGCATTTAAGGGCAAGTTACATTCCATATGCACAACACAAAGCCCCAAGATATCACATTACTTAAACACGATACATRAACAGAAAATAAACCCTTAAAATTTAAGTACAAAGTTAACTGCTCAACTATCTTTTCTTCATCTAAAATTATTTAATGAACAAGGAACTCACCATTATATCTTGTTTTGCAAATTTAACATAAAGATCCACATGTCCTTTATCTTGTGGACAGATATCTAATCGACCACTGAAGGGAGAAATTGTCACTGTTCGTCCTTCAGGCAAGATAGGAAGGCCATTGGTAAGGCCACCGTCAACCCATTTCTATCAGAAAATAAAAGGCATTTTCAAGGTAACCTTAGTATAATATGATCGTAACTGAATATTTCATCCTTCCTGTCCCTCCCTCCTTCACCCTACCCTCAAGAAACCTTACAAGTTTCCTTCTCAGAATACCATGAATAAGCAGCTTGAGCATAAGAGGCATAAAAAGCAATTAACTTATAGCTTATATATACTGTATGTAATCAATGAGTGTTTGATATATTCTACAAACATATTTACAAGCTTCCCAGACCCTTAAACATTTTTTACCAGTTCACTGTTACAGCTTGTTCAATCTATTAACAAAATAGCCCTACAGAGCTTTAAAAAAATACTGATCTTTTTCAGCTTAAAAACACGGATTTTATTTCTGAACATATATATGAAAGGACAAGATTRTTAATATTACACAGCATATTACACACACTAGATAATGTGTACCCCTATAAAATATTACTTTTCTGCAGACTAGGAGCTGCAGACAATCTGTACGTGCAGGTAAACTAACTGAACAAGCTAAAACAAACCTTCATCAAATCTCCCAGAACTTCTTTCTTGCACACATAAGCCATCAACTACAATGAAAGACAGCAATAGCTGAAAAGAGAAGAGGATAAAGGGAGGAAGAGTTTGACACCTATGACACTTGGGAGGGAGCAGACATCAAGTTTGCTACAGGACTGTAGTACAGAAGAGGGAAGGGAAAACAAACAAACAAAAAACTGTAAAGTTCTTTCAGAGTCCTTTCTATTCCTTCGATCTACAGACTGTCCAGAGGCACAGGCCTGATCTCAATAGGGACCACAGCCAAGTTTCTTCTACTCATAACCAGGGATAACTGTAAACTTCCCTTGAGTTTTCATATGTATACGTATCATATTGATTTTATTGGTTATGTAATTTTTGGCTGATAGGCTAAGAGTTACACACTTGAAATATTGTATTAGTAATGTAGAGGCTTTGTACAATTAGCGATGCAGCAATTAACATACAACAAACACTATCTCAGGATAGAGCACTTGTTTTACAGAAGCCCCCAAGATTCCCTGAGGTCCATCACTCGACTGTACAGATMTCTCTCAACTCAGTCTTCTACCTCAATAGGATATTTACAGAAAGTAAAAAACCTGCCAAAAATATTTACCTCATTTTTCCAGTATAAAAACACAAATGAAGAAAGTTAAAAATTACAACTAAACTGCTTCTTTAAATATGTTTGCATAGTTCTTTTCATAGTTTCTTCTTTAAATAAACATTTTTATAACCATCATTTATAGTATTTATTAAGATAACYATTATTTTAACATTATATTAAATATGATTCTCTTATCTTCTCTCCAGTACACTTCATTTTTTTTTATACTTAGATGCATAAATCAAAACTCAACAGCAGTCTTTTGACTAGATATATCTGCTGATATTGTACACGCAGTCCGGTGATCAGATGAATGTCATCGATCTTTACATATTTACAGCCAAATTAGTTATCTGACACTCTCTCTACAGTCAAGGATACAGAAACACTTCCAGTATATGATTCACCATATCCTAAAGTAGGTATTTATATCTGATTTATGCTGAAAAGGTGCCACCTCCGTTAATTAACCTCTCCGTTAACTAAAGGAAACATGCTGACAATGGATAGATATAGACTACTGCAGATACCTGAAGCTACACGTGATGAAACAGACTTAAGGGTCTATTCTCCCCAAAGGTGGGCTGAATATTCCAGGAAACTCCAGGAAGACTCCAGGAAATCTTCAAGCTTCATTATTTATTACAGAGCATCATAAAAAAAGGCAAGTTTCACTAGTACTCTCCAGCACCAATAAAGCAGAAAAGCAATCTTCTGCCTGATGTATTATTCTAAGTGACCATTATGAAAGGGCAAAACAATGCAAGTTTCCATGCAAAATTCTTACAGAAAATGCCACAGGGATTTAATCACAAAAATAGTAAGAAATCACCCCCTGAAAAAGCATACTATCTAGAAATTGTTTATGGCCTCTAAATTAGATCTTCATCTATTGGCAAGACACTAGTATTCTGTGTAGCGATCAACACACAACAAGCATTATCTCAGGGTAAAATACTTGTTTTACAGAAGCCCCCAAGACCCGGAGGTCTGTCACTCGACTGTACAGTATCTCTCAACTCAGTTCTCTACTCAGCTTAAAAAAACAGTCTTCTTTTAATTCTATAGGTATAGATTTTCYGTCAGTGCTACATTTCTGAGTTCATGTAACCATATGACCTTTTTATCACTTCCTTCCACCTACAACATCCATAGCTGCAGAAACATGGACTTAATGTTTTTCATATGGATATGTTGTATTTTTTATTATTATTACCACCCCCACTTTCTTGCTTTTCTACCTGCCAGAGGCCCACAACACATGCACTCAGACGAAATTTGCTGTTTCCCACTTCTTTTACGCTCCTGAAATTAAAATATAAGCTATTACTCTTCAATTTCAAGCTATTATTTTTACACTCAATACTCCTCATGGTTCTTCTCATCCTCTTTTTTTCACGGTATGTTTTGAGCGATGACTCATGACAAAAGCTCCCGATATCCATAACCACTATCCAMCACCACCGAATTCCTTCACTTCCTACAAAAATCACATTCATTTTCTACAAAAATCATATTTCTGAATGCTTAGCATTGAGAATATTTCATCTTAAGGAAAGCAAAACAAACCAAAAACTTGCAAAAATTCATAAACCTATCTTTCAAACTCCTCAAAATCCAACACATCAATCCTGTGACTTCTATGAGTAAAGCTGCAACACTGCTAACAATAATGCCTATCACGTTGATCAATCTATTCTTTATTGTTTCTTGTCTATGAATAGCTATTTATTATTGATTTAGATGCAACATTTCTTGCAGTACAAATTAGCTTTTTGTTCTGATTGTTTAGCTTTTTACGCTTTTTTCTTCTCTTACATATCTTCAACGTTTTTTTTTTAAAAAATCAAAACATTTAATGTTACCTAGGCAAGGGCATTATTTTCTTTATTAAGTATTACCTTTCGTAGATTCTTTTCTTTCTGTCTGATGCCCTTGTTTTTTTTTTTTTTTTCCAAGCACCTGGAGGAAGCTGCCTTTAATTTAAAAATATTTTGGCTCCAGAATTCATTGTGGTACACAGTTAAAATAAATATTTATATACTTCAAACAAAAAGACCTAATGTCCTAGCTTCTTGTAATTCTATTAACCAATCCCTGAAAAATGCTTCTTGGCTGAGGGGGCAAATTCCTGGTAACTTCTGAATTAGTTCCATTTCGTAAGCATAGTACAAGACARAGAAAGTTCTGAAATAATGTGCAGTGAAAACCAAGCCAGGCACTGAAGTTGAGGTTGCAGGCTGGACCTTATGGAATCTACATTTACCAGTAATTTTAGATAACATTTACACAGCCACCTTGTAAGAACAACAGCACCATGAACTATTATCATCAGATATAGTCAACTCCATTATTCTAGGGATGATATATCTAGGTCAAAGACTAATGTTGCCACAGATTCAGGAGATATCAAGCCAACTGAAAGAAAGGTAATTTTGCATGGAACAAATTCTGTTCATCAAGACCATTCCACATGAATGTAGTACTACATCCAGGAGAAGATTGTTTCAGTACAAGATGGTATGCACAGAGCCAATTCTATGCATAGCTCAACACTGCGCCTGTTACTGGAAACCAAGTCCAAGGCACCTACACAGTCAATGCAAGTGCAGAGATARCCCAGTCATGTAACATCATTAGCAAACTGCCTGAGTTCTTGGATGTTATCTTGATTGTACACTCCCTTTTCCTTTAGACTGTTTTCAGGCTTATCAAAACACAAGAAAACATACTGCAAACAGGTTGATGTTGTGTCTGTATTACCATGAAATTTAACTGGTTCATCTCAGAAGTCTAGTTTCCAGCTGTGCACACTACAGGTATGCTAGCTAATTTTAGTATAAGCCAATAGTTGAGGTTGAAAGGGACCTCTGGAGATCATTTAGCCCCCTGTTCAAGCAGATGCACCTAGAGCACATTGCCTAGGAACATGTCCAGATGGCTTCTGAATATCTGCAAGGGCTCTATCACCTCTCAGGGCAACCTGTTCCAGTGTTCAGTCGCTCTCACAAGAAATAAGTTTCTCCTTATGTTCAGACAGAACTTCTTGTGTTTCAGTTGGTGCTTGTTGCTTTTATCCTATCGCTAGGCACCCCTGAAAGAAAACTGGCCACATCTTCTTTACACTCTCACTTCAGATATTTATACGTATTGATAAGATTCCCCTTCAGTCTTCTTTTCTCCAGGCTAAAYAGTTCCAGTTCTTTCAGACTTTCTTCATATGAGAGATGCTCTAGTTCCTTAATCATTTTAGTGGCCTTCACTGGACTCGCTCCAGTAGTTGCATGTCTCTATGCGGGAGCCCAGAACTGGACACAGTACTCAAGGCGTGGCCTCAGCAGACCTGAAGTGAGGGAAAGGATCCCCTCCTTTGACCTGCTGGCAATGCTCTGCCTAACGCAACCCAGGATACCTTTTGCCTGCTTTGCCACAGGGGTACATTGCTGGCTCACAGTCAACTTTTGGTCCACCAGGACATTTAGGATGAGTAATTTCTGACCCAAACCTTCAAATTGTTAATTGAAAAAAACAGCACAAAGAGTTTAACAAAGACACTATGTTCCCTTTAAGTAATAGCAGAATGAATTTCAAACATCCACATACATATACCATGTGAATTACACAAGGAACATAGTAAACATGCCAATCAACAAAATATCAACAAACCTTGGGAACATGCAAGGCATGGTGATAAGAACCCTTCAGACCTTCTAGTTGTTATGTACCACTGCATATAATTATAAAGGTAACAAGCTTTTTGACATAACTCCCTCTTGCTAGTTAGAAATATAATTGCTAGAGACATACATGAATACTAGGAAAAAAGGTTTTGAGTAGRATGGTGATGGGAATTCTGCTAGGATGAAAGATTATTAAACGTATAATTTTGATGCCTCTCAGGAAAGAACAAAGTATCCAGTAAAAAATTTTAGAAGGGGAAACAACAAGATTTTTGTGCCCCTAATGATTGCAAATGGACTGAACAGTTGAAAGAATTCTTAAAATGTTAATTGTTAATAGATTTAGATAAGATAAAAAAGTTCTTGAAGCTAATTCAAGTACAGACAATTATGAGAAGGTTTTATTCTATTAATGTACACATCTCAAAATCTCGTGACCTTGTGAGACACGAAAATAATCTTTGTCCAAAGGTAACAGATTTGAAGGTGGCTGATAAACAACAGTTCTTATGACCTTAACAGAACTACACTGCATACATAAGACACACTAATTTACTCCAGCAGGACCAGCCAAGGTCTTCTTTATCATTCCCCCCCCTCAAAAAAAAAATTGCAGAACAATTAATCTTTAAGTTACAAAGATCATTTTACAGTTGGTAACACAGCTGTTCTCAATTTATGAGAAGTGTCTCTATCAAGAAAAGTAGAAAAGTTTCTTCCTATGTTTATCTTTAGGAAACAGCTTCATGTTAYAAAAGACCACTTCTATTCCAGCACCTACAATTTTGTAACAACARTCAATATGAATGATATCAATATGTGTTTACCTATAGCATTAGTAGAAGCAATAACTATTCTACTGAATACAGTACCATAATTCCCATTTACCCTTCCTAAGATCAAAGTTACCTCACAAACAAAGAATCCTCCTGGAAAAAAAAAAGTAAGTACATTAACATAGTGAAAAATTACCTCTCCTTTATACTCCACTGGCTTAATTCCTGCATATACTGGCACAAAACTACTTGCTAGCAGGACCTAGGGAGAAGAAAGAGGAAGGAGTAGAGGAGTGAAGAAAAGGCAGTAAAATATTTTTGAACCAACAGATATTGGTTCAAATTCATAGATTTCATATATATTTATTTCTATTAGATGAATAGCAGTAATCAATCAATATATTAATTTCACATAAAACCATGGTCATCTTACTGGCATCCTACTGTTGCGCTATGTCAAAATGTGATTAAAACTATTATATTTTTTAATCACTTGACAATAACAACTCTCAGAATATGAAATACCATGAATCAATTATCTTATTATTGAATAAAGTGCTAAAAAGACCATCAGCTTGGTGTCACACAACATGAAATAAATCTACAATTTTATAAAAATCAAATATGCACATACCAGAAAACATATAATATAGAATACTGTCAAAATAAAGAAGTTGAACTAAATACCTCACTAGTACATAAATACAGTGCTTTCTCTTCTAATAAATCAGATTTTGTAAGTAATACAACATGCCCAGAACACTATAAACAGCCTGAAAATTCATKCATGTACCTTCATCAGTATCAACATTTTACATTTAATATGCTCAAATATCAGCAAATTACTGTTTGCTCTACTGTAARTCTAGACTACTGTCTACAGCAGTTCTCAAAATTTTCAGACTGGAGCATCTCTGCTGTTACATATGGATGCACATACACACACCTCTTCTATCCAATCATAACAATTCCTCTCTTTGTATGCGCTTRTGAATATGTACATATATATAGTATGCATGCATATACATATATATATACACACACACACAGTTGGTATATACAGTTTCAAAGAGTATGGGGAGATGTGCATATGCACTGCAATATGTCAGAAATTTTCATATATATGACTATGCTGCACATATATGTACGCACAAGCTTGTTTTCAGGTATGAGACAAATTTGGGAAACAAGCAGGTCACAGATAGGGAGTACATACAGTGTGCAAGGCAATCAAGTACAAAAGAAATATGGAGATTATGAAAGATAATGTTTACTCTTTGTAGGTGTAATTGTACTTCTTTTTAGAAAAAAATAAGTTACTTTCAGTATTAAACATCTCTCCTCTCAAACAAGTTCCAGTTAAGGCTCTACATGAAAACTTAACTTTTGTTAAGTTAACAAAGTTTGAGAGCTCCTCTTGCCTACTCCTCTACCCAACGACCTGAAGCCCCAGGGCTTTGACTGGGCTCAAACAGAAAGGCGGTTCTCATTTTTCAGAGAAAAAGCTATAGTTTCACATCTAAGATAGGCCTTACATAACCRTAAGAAAATGTCCACTTCAAACCTATTCCTGTTCAGACCTTCATAAGCAGGGTTCCTAAGAGCCCAGTGTCTTCTGCTGCCCAACCTCCTTTCTCCTCTTTCAGTTCTATCTCACTAAATTTGGCTCACCTGTACTATGAGGAATAAGGACTGTTAATTCTTTTCACGAAGTCTGAAGAAAGCAGTTGGACCACCTTATAAAGTCACTTAGGCCTCAGGCATGAGGAGACAAAGTGCAAGTTTGAAGAACTAACWGTTTCAGCATTTTCTTAATCCTAACAGACCAATGTGAACTCTCATTCAGTGCTTCCTCCATTCCAGATTAAATACAATAGAGCTCTGTGTGCTGTTCACACATGAACACRTAACACGCCTCTCTTTCACATCCAGCTTAAGAACTACAGGTGTAGGAATACTGGTAYATGATAATGCTTTTCATACATGTAAAGCCTATATCAAAAGCAGATTAACTGCTTTTCAGGTCCATCGGGAATTAAGATAAGACGAGTTTAAAATTGCAAGAGCAGATACTCACTTCAGCCATTAGAAAAAAAATCTGGAATCGTAAGACTTGTTATGCATTGAAACCAATTACATATGGAGGCTGAAAGATGTCTGGCAGAGTATGTAGGAGTTTTGCTGTTATAAAACACTGTCTGTCCAGCATGATTTGAATACAGTTGATTAGACTTTGGGAAAAAAATAATAGGATTATATAAACTAACAAGGCCCTCTCCAGCTCTATTCTCTATGGAACCAAGGCAGCAAACTAACATTCAATCTGATGTAAAAACAATACATGCACTTCTGAAGGCATCTACAAAACCCTGTTTTATGAGACACAGTAAATGAAAAGACAAGCAAGAGGGTGAATGTATTCCAATAAGCAATTGTTTAGAACTTTTATTATTATTATTCCAACCCATTCCACTCCAGCATATGGAACAAAATGGTACAGAAATATTTAAATCAACAAAAGAACTATTGAAAAAATAAATATATGCACATACACCACACAAATTCATATAAATATATATATATATATATATATATATGTATTCACATGATTGTTTTGAAGATTATAACCATCTTCAGCTTAGATTTCACTGGAAAGAAACATGAATTTACAGAATCATCTCTACGTTTGTCACTGCTGGCTATTCTAACTAGAAATACCACAAAGTCATAGTTTGAAATGAACTGTTTGCATAATTATCTTTGCATGATTAAATTCACCAATTTTGAAAAATGATGATTAAGCAGAACATAATAGAGTCAAGATTAGAAGTACTTTTTTTAAATACCTTTCTCCTTTTAATGTATACTTCAAATTTTGGTAATGAATATTCTTTCCTTTTTTTCCCTCTCTTTAAGAAGTGTTAATTATCAAGCACTTCCCATTAATTCTATGTATCCATAAAGATAAGAAAACAAGGAATTCCTCTTCAAAGTTCCCTGTTTATTCCACTTCCTCTTTCCTTTGTGCTACATCGCCGCTTGCCCTCTACTAAAATATAATCAATTATTAAAATTAAGAGGTTTCACAAAGGAAAGAACATTTTCTCTAGATACATACATCTGTATTTCGCCTACCGTTTAACATCAATATAAGTTTACAATCCTGATCCAAATCTAAAAAGTAGTACTTAAAAGAAAAAAGGATGGGTAGTAAAAGATACGCTTTCCAGTTGTATACACAGTTTATATACAAGACTTACCATTACAATACACCCTTTCCTCCAAAGGATTTGTAGAAAGCACTGGAAAGGCTTTTTTTATTATTATTTTTGTAAAGACAGGAACTTCCTTTTGTTTACTTTCTTTTCTGATGTAATATATTAAAATCATGTAAATGATACAAAAAGATTTATAGAAGTGTTGAGGTTTGGAGATTCTGATCTACACAACCATTAGGCACCTTGTTATTTCTTCTTTGTTTTTTTTGAATAAAATTCGCTTTTGTAATATTTTAAAAGTAGTAGGACCAAATTGCTTCTGTTGTTTATGCAGGTAGCACCACTGTAATTTAAGTGATTACTTGAGTAAAACGATGACTTACTCCATGGCCAATAACATACTCCTACGCCTTGAAGACACTCATGCATTTTTATTTAAAAAAGCAACATGCACTTCATTACCTTAATGAGATCCTCCCGGGAAGCAAAACTTGAAACCAAATAATTCTCCCCATTCTTGGTGTTAGTGACTGACACATAGAGCTGCTTATCAGCTATCTCATGAGCATTAGAAGGAAGAATAGACTCTATGCCTCCCCTAAAGTAAAGAAAATAAAAAACGTTATTCATCATCAATAATTAAAAAGCTTGTAAATATTTTAGGGGAGAAAAATCATATCATCAGCTCCCCAGAATATGCAAAAAGCACCTGCACTCTTCATTTTAATTTAGAGACCTTCATATAAAAGTGTATTTTAATAGATCTATCTAATAGATGTATTTAATAGATATATTAAGATAAGTACCTAAGTCTTTTCATGAAATCATAACCAGGCGTTACCGCACCAAAGTCCAATTTTCTAATTTCCTCTGCAAACTCATAGGCAAACTGTTTACATTCCTGGAAATTAAAATATTCATTAATAAGAATGTTTTAGTTACAGAAAGCATATCCAACTATAGTACTTAAAACATACTAACTTTTAATTAAGAGAGAACTACAAGAGCAGACTAAGATATCCTATATGTGCTTGGTTTGTAACTGTTGATCCATCTAAAAGAACCAATTTGCAAGAATACATAAGTAAGATCCTTAATTAAATTAAAAACTAGCAATAATTAAAAAAGAATATCCCTTATTAACAATTAAGGAAAGTTAAAGGTAATTTTGCTGTGTATGACCACTGCTTTATAATCAATTCTCTGAACCATATCTTTACAGGAATGACAATTTGTATTTCAAGTCTTCAGCCACATTACYTTAGTACTAAATATAGACATAGTTACTTCAAAATGACTACAAATTTTAAAAAGGTTTGTACTAATGSAAAAAACACACCACTCAAATATACATATTTCATGAATATACTACATAACTAAAACTGATAAAAAATAAAAGAACAAAAGACAACTAGAGGAAACCAGGCTACCAATTCTACTGCACAAAGAACTTGTAAGCTGCTTCAGCTTGCTTAGTTTAATGACTGTAGAAAAATAGCTTGAAAGGGGAGCCAAAATAACTCCGAAAGGAAAGTAAAAGAATATGTAGTGTTTACTTTTTAATAAAAAGATTTTGAACTCATGAATTGTGTTTCTGAATGCTTAAGGCTCACTATTCAGTATTCACATACATTTTTCTACCCTTCATGAATATTTCTGTTCCAATTTTAATGACTTGAGGAAAAAGAACCTACAACCCAATCTTATTTGACTTTCTGAAAGTAGTTTATTCAATAAACATACTGTACTCACATGCACCTAGCAACCACATATTTACAAAATATAAGAGCTGCATATAGCTAGTTTTGGGTTCCTGGCTTGTTAGTTTGTWGCATGAAGACACACTAAACATACTCTTTTAACTAAATAAAAGATTGAAATCATGGTGGGGGGGGGCATGAAGAAAACAGGAAAAAAAAAGACAAGCTATTGTGCCCTATCCAGGAGGGAGGTCACAGACATAATGGGAAAAGAAATAGGAAAGAGATCGGGGTGGGGTGTATTACAAGATAAATTTTATCATGGTTGGATCAGCTTAACTTCCTCCTATCAGTGGTATGTCAGAGCACTCATCTAAGTGACAGACAGAAGTGGCCCCTGCATTCACTTTCCCTATACAGCCTTCTAACAAACATTACAAAACACTAGTCAGGGATAAGAGGTACGTACCCCTTAAAGCAATGACTACTATAGTGATACGTTAATTCATTTCACATAGGTCAAGCGGCCATCAGATTCCAAGTTAGATTTGTACTTTTACCCTAGGGAAGCACGTGCTTTACTCGTCATTGACAATTCCAAGCCAACTTCTCACTTCAAATACATAAAACTAGCAGTATACAATAGGTCTTGAGTTCATTCCGCTTTGATGTTAGGCTTCTTCAAGGTCAGCCAGGAGGAGAAGAGGCACATTCAGACTATGATTCAAATCTTCAAAACCTCTCTCTCTCTCTAAACAGAGACGAAACCCACAAACTCCTAAAAATTATAGAATTATAGTGAAAGCTGGATGAATCCAAATCTGGAAGAAAACTACTTTCCTTATCACAAAGGTTATGAACAAATCATATCTTGACTTTCAATTATTGCTCCTAAAAGGACAACTTCTACTTACTGCTATGAACTGTTTATAATTGTTAGTGCTAAAAGCTTTAAACAAAGCATCAAAATTTTAAACAGTGACTGATGACATGTTTAGGAATGGCAATTATTTGCACTGATTTACATAAACTCTGATATCTCATCTGATCAGGTACTTCTGAATGGAATAGGTACTTACCTATAACTTTATAGGCTTCCGTACATTTTAAAATCTGTTGCTAGGATTCTCAACTCCCTTGCCTTTTCAACAACAAAAATCCAAGATACTACTGAATGAGATTTGCAAGTTGTTGTGACAGAAAAGCAATAGTCAAAATAAGGCATTTTTGGTGTTAGACTCAAAACTACAATACATCCTTTGGTGAACTTTGAGACTGGAACACGGAGAAAGCCCTAATTATAGCTTGTCTAATCAYCTCTGGAAAAAACCCTAACTAGTATGAACATTATGTCTGTGGATATCAAATATTTCAACGGTTAGAGATGTTCCTTATATATCAATGTGTTTTTCTTTGTGGGGGGGAGGGTAAAAATTGATGTTATGATTATACTGACAGGAAAAGTTTATATAAATTTCAAAGAAATTAAAATATAGAATGAAGTATTTTCTATTTTGTAGACAGCATTGCCTTTACTTAAATTCCATGAGAACCGATAAGTATTTTCCTGACCTCTACAGAGTTCTCATCATTCTCAATTTAAACAATAGAATGAGTAAAAAGTTATTAGAAAAAAGTGCTAAAAAGTTCATGATACATTCTTCAGTTCGTATTAACATGATGACATTTTCAAGAAAAACAGACTGAAGGTAATATAGACTTAATTTTCACAAATATAAACAGCATTTTTAACTTAGAATTTTTTTAACTTAGAATTTTTATTTTGTAAATAGGACCAAGCTGGGAATAAAAGCTCAGGCCCAGAAGCCAAGAATAAACATCCAGTTTTCATATTTTCTACAAGAAAAATATGTCAGTGGCAAAATGTGCTCTTGACTATGACTACTGTTCAAATGAAAAATGGTCAAAGTTCTAACAGTGAGGCCTGGTAAAGTTTACCTGAGGAATACTGAAAGCTGAAACCTAAGTGTACTTAGAATGATAATTTATCTAATAGCTCCAATTCCCCAAGTAATGCTGCATCTTATAATTCTAAATATTAAAGAAACATTTCACCTTAACATTTAGCAAGGCCTAGCTTCTACCTTTATTAAGGTAAAGTCATAGTATAAAAACAAACCACTTAGTGGCTCCTGTATTTTTTAAATTAAAAAAGTAAACCATGGACTCTTAAAATTAGTATATAAATACATAAATCTTCTAAATAGTTGTTGTGTGTCATATACTACACAATGGATTAAGACCCCTGATCTTCTAAGTGCACTTCAGGAGGGCAAAGCAGCCTCAACCTAAGGGGGGGAGGGGGGGAGGAAAGCTACTGCCCTCCCAGAGAATCTTGAACAAAAGTGCTGAAAATTGCTTTGCTGTGGCATGTTACAGATTATGACACTATTTCCATGGCAAGAAAAGGGTGACACCTCTGAAAAGAAAATATGCATAAGGAATATCAGAATAGAACTTTGTTAGGGTTAATCCTTCACTAACATTCAGAAGAGTTTTTGTGCATTGCTTTCCTACTTGTAAAATACAGTCCATCATTCTTATTTCCCTTTACAACAGGATGGCACCATACATTTGCTTAAGAAAGCCTCTAGCCAAGACAACAATGACTAACCCTCYGTAATATACAATGAATAAGGAAAGTGCAAATACTAAGTGCATCTGGTTGCATATAAGTCAATATTCACACAAATATGGACTTTAAGTTATGTAAATAGACAGTTCAAGTGATTTTCTACTATAAACAGAACACAGATTTTAAAGAAATATTTGCTTGTTAAATATTTTTCTGCCCAGGTTTCACAATTTTCTTTGAGGAAAAGGCATGTGAGTCCTGCTCCTTTATAAGAAGCAACAAGAAAAACAACAACTGAAATATTTAATTTAAAAAACTTTATAGTAGATGAATAAAAAATATCCTTTGAAAATGATCATGTCCTATACCTACAAGTTTATTAATTTACCTCTATATTTTCTGGTACTGCTAATAAGACAGTGGCGGCCAGCGATCCCGCAGAAGCTCCCGCAAAAGCTTTCACAACTTTCAGTAACTTCTTACCATGCCTGTAAAGAGCAGCTGCTGCCCCCAAGTGGTAAATACCCAGAAACCCACAAGCTGCAAATGACAGGTTGAGATGTTTCATTTTTGCTGTGGGAATAAAAGTTTTGCAATAAGGAAAAGGATCAGTTAATTAGATCTTATAAAAATACATTTAGTTTCTGGCATATAATATATAATATAGCATAAAATAACAAAAAGCAGCCTAGTTAAGAATAGTGAGCACTTTTGATTACCAAATGCGTCACACAAGCAGCTGTTAAAATTTTAGCATCTCCAAAATTGAAAACAACTGCTCTGAAATACTTCTTAGCACAATGATGTTTCATATCTCTTGTTCCATCAGAAAATAAACCTTCATATACAATATAATTGCATATTTCAAGTTATCTGTCAAAGAAATGCAAAATAAAAGTAGCTATTCAAAGATGTTAAAAATGTTGGAAATTTTGCATTATTATTTTAAAAAGAGGAGAGCTAATACTGTTATCTACCTCCAATCAAAATCAAATTTAATTATAAAATTGCTGTAAGAGTACTGTGTCATACTCACATGATGTGCTGCTTTGAACCTAATATACTTCCCTAGAGAACCATTTTTTCCTTCATCACTGGAACTCATTTACTTACCAAGTACTATTAGCATTCAATAATATATTCAATAATTCATATAGAAGTAATTTCTCATTTCAAAAAAGGAAAACAGATGTCACTGCTACCCTTAATAGGAACAAGAAAGGAAAAAGACTTATGTAAAATACACACCGCATTTACACACACACAGAGTGAAGGTCTCAGGGATGGAAGTGAAAATAGTAAAAAACACAAAAACGAAGTTATCTTGAGACTGTTAGGTTTCTGATGACAAGTCATGACACATGGAAGGAGCAACTAGCAGTATGAAAGAGAAAACTGAACAGGGCTCATGAAACAAATTCAAGGAACTAGAGGATTTTACCAATTTTTGTAGGTAACATTTAACATTAAACATTGGAAATGCAAGCCAAACCTCTTCAACAGACTTATAAGGCTGAAATTCTACTAAACCAAATCAAAACCAGGACTAGTGCAAACGTTTATAATCTCAGAACAGCTTAAAAACTCAATTTATCTATCCACAGGAGGAAAAAAAAAAAAAAAAAAAAAAAAAGAAGAAGAAAAAGACAGTAAATCTCATAGTGCCAGGGCATATCGTTTGTTGCATTAAAAGGGCAGTCATTCTGCTAAAAACTTACATTATCACAAGGTAACTTATCACCTTTATTGCCTTTACACAGGCAAATGATTGTGTATCCATTAGTAAATAAGAATACTTGCAGCTTAAATCTAAGATATTTTGTACAGACAGAATAGGTTTCAGGTTCATTTTTGGTCTGGGGATATGAGAGATACATCTGTAATGAAGCAGATGATAAGCAGTCACACTGCTCTCAAAAAGAAAGGCTATTTTAAATAAATAAATAAATAAAATCAGCATACTACCGAAAAAATAAGAGTTTGCTGGAAATTTCCTGGAAACAACAAACACAATTACACTTTCAAGATTTTAATATGTAACATACAGAGCAGGAAAAAAAAAACACACAACTAAAATAGACTTTGAAACTCAACAGAGTGATTTGCTTCCTTCTTCTTTCAATGCTATTTTGATTAGGATATTTATTTTTTCCATAGAGCATTAACTCCTATTTTAGTCCAGAAAGATTTCAAGAAAACACACTGTTACTATGAAATATTATATAAAATAAGGACTATGTTTATATAGCTATTTGGTCAGAAGATACATAAGTAAAAGTTCACTAATTCTAAGGATTACTTCTCAGGGACCTATGAAAGGTAACTAAGCAACACAAGTTTATTTAAACAAGCTTATGTATTCTTCTGTACATGCATATATACATCTTTCAATGTTTCTACAAGGTTCATCTACAAATGATTCTAAAAGGTCTCTCTCCCTGCTGGAAAATATTTAGAGGTCCACAAATCAAAGAAGGATGAAAACTTAGAAGAAKATATAAAGCACAGTTAGACATTTTAGATTAAAAGTTTTTCTAAAAAAAGAATAAAAAAGCCCTACAAATGCTTCTGCATTTGTAGATATCATACCACAGTGTGTACAGAAATGGCYGGTACATTTTCTTAAAAGCAAGAAGAACAGGAAACAAGAGGTAAAACTTTAATCTAAGATTACAAGCTGCTAAAAAAATATTGAAGTCAAAAGTCCTTCCTTTCTGTTATAATGCTTCTTGAGGAAATTTTATTTTCTCATGTAACCTATCTAAGAATCAGCTATTGTGAGTAACCACTGTTTTCTGACCACATGGTATAATCACATGGTTCTCACTGACAGAACAATTCAGTAAGAGATAAGTAACAAGAGAAAAGATCACGCAGACTTCAATTAAAGGAATACTGTTAAAGAATGCTGCTAGATTCACTTGAGCTTTGATAGTAGACTATGAGATTAAAAAGGTGAACGTATTATTTTAATGCAACCCAAAATACAGCTGAAGAAATCTTTTTTTGCACAAGAATTTGATCCACTGTGTATCTTATACAATGCAACATTGTTTTACAAATTCCCCAGGTAGATTTCAAATCAAAGTTAACAGCATATCTCTGTTATCAGGGCACTACATTTTGATTAGCTAGTGCCACCTTCCAGGTCTAGGATACATATTGTTACATATAAACTGTATCGAAAAATAGTTCAGTAAAAATCTGAATAGGCAGATGGCAATCATGTTCAAACAACAGATCCAGTGGTTATATCTAGCTGCAAGACTGAAGAATGAGTTTTGCACATACATGCAACAACCCTTTAAGTGGGTAAATGGTGCATACAAAAAATCATTGCATCATAGACCTCAYGAGGTCTCTAGTCCAACCTTCTGCTCAAAGCAGGATCAGCTTTAGATCAAACCAATCAGACAAGGTTGCTACTGGCTTTATCCAGCTGGATCTTGAAAAACTGTATAATGTTCAACTTCATAAGTGATAGACAGTTACTGTACTGAGTGATTTTTTTACTGAAAATTCTTTTGTTCAGACAACGAGAGGAGTATTACAAATCACTATCATTATAGAAAAGAGAACAACAGAAGAGACATATTTTCATTCAGTGCTATGTATCTACCTGCAGGGACGTTCTGCACACTGACTAAAATGAGGGAGAAAAAAAAAAAACAAAACAATAACCAACCAAAGCAGTCTGTAAAAAGGTAGATGACCTACAAATAAGAGAGATATWGATGAAGAACAAAAATCATGGTTCTGTAAGGAACTATCTGGCTTAACAGATGCGGATCCAGCAAACAGGCTTCTCACTGACAGTTAAGCAGTTCTGTCTCACCTTTCAGAGAATTCTCTGAGTAAGAGGGGAAGATGAGAAAGCATTCATTTAATCAGTGAACGCCCTGCAAAATCAGAAAACGAAGAGATAGGAACCACAATACTCTGTTTTGCAAGAAGATAAAGCTTCCCATTTCTTTTGAAGCTTGGAAATGTCATGGCAACACTTGATTTGCAAGTTAGAATGGCATAGCTCAGAGACAGTATGTCTTAAAAACTCTTTTTTCTCTGATGATCTGATAGATCACTGCTTTTTTCACCAAAAAGATTAGCAGGGTTGTAAGAATTCTCAAGACATAAAGAAAAATCAAAGTACAGTATAACTATTCCCTGCCAATTTCTTACAGAGTACCAAAAATGGAAATGCAGTGACACCAGGACATAGAACGAGATGTCCTTTTTTTTTTTTTTTTCCCAGCTGACTGATCAAATAGCAGAAATTTTGCTTTCTTGGTACAAAATATCTGCTCAACAAGGCTTCAGCACAAAAAAATGTTAGAGAATTAATTTTAAGTTAAAGATATCTTTAAAGATATCATCTAGTAACTTAAACGTTATGATATTGACATGTCAAAGAACAATTTTTAAAGCACTTTACAAGATGCACAAATATATTTCAGTAAGAAATAGACTGTGCATACTCTGTAGAGTTACAACTCCTACAAGACCTAACAAATACATTTGCTGCTTTGCAAAGACATTGTTAATTTCATGACTGGCAAATTTGAAAAATCAACTGGCTAATGGGATAGGTATGTTTTTGTGGTATACCAAAAAAACTAAAAGTGCAAGAAAAGCTACATGCAGCAAGAACCAAACAAGGACACTGGGGCTGTTCGATCACACTATTCTATGGATAATGCAAGACCATTCAAGAATAAGCACAGTCATAACAGTTATATTTAAGATTGTCACATCTGTCAGAAGGATTCAAAGGTGTTTAAAAAATATATTATACTTCAAGCAGTGTGGAGGGATTAGTTTTTGTATACTTAATAGCATCTCATCCATTCACAATGCAAACATCAACAGAGTATAAATAAAGAAACAAGTCTGTACTGCAGAATTAGAACATATTAYAAAATAGTTTTTTTCAGGATAGGTGCTGTCATCTTAATTGTCATATACAACAAATAGCACAAGTTTCTCATAATTCTGTTTTCTGGACAATGTAATTACATAAACAGTATATAATCTCAGTGTCTTAACCAGTTATAATTACACTCAGTGTCATCTAGTTTGTAAACAAAAAGCTGAAAATGCCCAAAGCAACTGACTAGAAAATCATTACAAACAAGAATTAAATACACATAGAATGAGAATGACCAAACACCCTGAAGCACAAGAGCTAAAAACTACTTTAAAGTGGCTTAAGATAAAAGATGTATGATGCAAAATGCTACATTTGAGGATTAGTTATTAGCTAGGAATGACAAAACAAGCAATGTCATGGGAAGAAAAGAACTGTTTAGCAAGGAAGTATTGCTAAAATAAAGGTCATATTTAAATCACACAATAATCATGAAGTTCCCCCAAGCCAGAAATCTCCACTTGCATAGGAATGAGTTTCTGTTTTAAGCCTCAAGAACCAGTCAAAAAGTTCACTGACATCAAAGATCATTTACAGGCTTCAGTGAATATTCAAAGAACTTTCCCAGTCCAAAATGAAATAGGCTCACACAAAACAATCACCCATCCAACAAGACTGTGTTCTGCCTTCTTAAGTCACCACAGTTGCAAGGGGGAAGGTGGGAAAGCTACAAGGTTTGCATCTGTCCAGTCAGGCTGAATAAGTATTTTAAGTGCTGAATGAAGTTGGAGTTAAATAACAACAACAGCAATAATAAATCAGTGCACAATCCAGTCATTAAGACACAAACAAAAAAAAAACAAAAAAACAACATGATGTAGAACGAAAGTTAATAGTTTAGACCATCTGATCATTAATATAAGATATCAAGAGAAGATGGAGCTTTGTAAGATAACAGCAAGGAAAAGTTAAATACCTTCTAATGAACGGTGTTTTACATTGCATATTCCACTGAGACTTTTTCCAGCAGCTATTTTAGTTCCCTGTGCACTAACAGCAGGTGTTGTATCTACCACTGCTTTTTCATTGTTTATCTTGGAAACCTACAATTATACAGTCAAATATTATTATTTAGAAGAGAAGCAGCAAGCACATAAAGAAAAAATATCCTTAATGGACTTTGTCAATTAACTTAAAATAGTTATAAAATGATCTAAAATATTTTCTCACAATTGCGTAGCCCCCACTAAACTAACTGGAAAACATAATATTCTATTATTTAAAAATTGCATGCAGCTATTTATATTTTTAAAGGTTCACTCAACTATATACAGCTACATGCTAACAGGAAAGGACAAACACTCCAACTTGGAACTGTCAGTCTCTAAGATTAATCTTGTTTTTTTGTATATTTTGTATTTTTTTGTATGAAAAAGTTAGTATTTTGACAATTTATAAACAGACTCTTTATGTTTTTATTCTTTCTTACCAATCCAGTAGAAACTTTTTTTGTCCTCTCTGCAATATTCTATTAGTACAAATGGCTTTCCAGAAAACTATGATCTTACTCTTCACTAGAGGGTTGTCACTTTAACTGAGTTAAGTCTGTCAGTTATCATTGTATATTCTCTACAGCATAAGTTAAAAAATTATTAACAGATAACAAATACATACATACACATAATAAATCAAATAGTATTTTAATTAAAGATTAACTGTGAGACACAAAACAGTTTATACTGCAACACCAGATCATCTGCAACTTCCTGCTGCCTGTCCCTTAACTTTACTTACGAAAGGCATCTTCATGAGTAAAGATGCAAGGGCAAAAGCTCAATCCTGTAGATTCGAAAAGAAATGTTRTTATCTCTGGATCGATCTGTACCACATAGATCACCACAAAAATAAATACTTACCTGGTATTTAACTCTGTTGTGTGGTGTCTGTATGGTACAGCAGTTTAGAATACCAGTCCARAACTGCTGAGTTTTTGGAAAAATACAATTACATAATCTGCCTTCTGTCAATTGAAGCAACTGTATCTGAGCACTACAAAGATTTTTAGCAGTCCACATTTTCTTAAAAATAACCACTGGATCCAGATGCTGTAGTAATCAAGCAGACACTCTTGGATGTCGTTCTACCATGGAATTATAAAAGTACATGYACAAAAGTACAAGTATCAACAGATGAGCTGCCGGACACCACAGAAGTACAAAACAGAGACTTCTCCTCTTCTAAACATGAGCCTGTTTAAAAACATGGAAAAAAAAAAACAACTAGTTGAAAAGTTGCACACTAAGGCCTTGATTCTGTAACAGAACCCTCTTCACAACACAGTTAGCTTTCAAGGAATCACAATTTAAAGCACTGATGGTTTGAGATTAACAGTTGATATGACATTCAAACTGAAAAAAACTCATCAGTTTGAAGCACTTAGTATACACTTCTCTCTCTCACCAGCAACCAATGACCTTGCAATATGCTACTCACCTCCATAAAATTGTTATATTGTAAAAAACAAGCACTAAAATTGTTAATTAATTAAAAGAACAAAGGAGAAAAATCCTTAAAATTAACAACATGAACATGATGTTACTTCTATCTCAGCTGAAAAATATGCATCTCTCTGTTTTCAAACCAAGGGTTCACAAAGTTGCAATGACAGAGCTTAACAAAGAAGAGTCAGGCAGACTGGCTGGCAGGAGGTAAACCTTGTAATTTTCTACACTACAAGGTGATTGCCTTGGTGTGACACACAAATCAAACTGTAAGACTGATTTACACCTAGCAAGGCTTTGACAGTGAAGTTTGATAGACAAAAATGAACTTAATTTGAAATGAATTTCAAATTTAATCCCAACCAAATAAGTGGGTTTCAGATTTTCCACTTAGAATCATAGAATCTGTAAGGTTGGAAGGGACCTCTAGAGATCATATAGTCCAACCTCAGCATGGTAGACAGGGTTGCATCCAGGCAGGCCT